>NC_139412.1:11580000-12130000 GCF_905368555.1 Meleagris gallopavo
AAATATGTTATTCTTTAAATTGCAGCAGAGGATAACCTACAGACAATTGTGACAACCCTGTATGAGATGCTCTCCTCATAGCATGGCATGGGTTGGGAGGGACTTTAAAGATCATCTAGTTCCAATCCCCTGCCATGCTTCCTGTCTCTGATCACCTCCTCATCTCAAGTGTATGTTGACGCAGGAGGAGCTCTGTGATCTTCCCAGGCACCTGTGTCAGGCTCACCTGCCTGGTTCTTCTTTCTCCTTTTCTTAAAAATGGGAGTGATGTTTCCATTTCTCCAGTCACTGGGGACTTTACCTGACACACATGACTTTTCAAATATGATGGAAAGTGTCTTGGCAGCCACATTAGACAGTTCCCAATTCCCTCAGGACCTTGGGATACCTGTCTTCAGGCCCTATGGACTTGTATACATTCAGCCTCATGAGTGGGTCTTGCTGTTACAGTGGGAGGGATTTTGCTCCCCCAACCCCTGCCTAGAGGTTCAGAGCCATGAGAGACATGGGAAGCCTGAGAACTTGAGTACCTCACCCTTCTCCACATCTGTTGTTCTGTTGTTGCCACTTCTCCCTTCTCATTTATCCTCAAGCAGCGCATGTGGTGTCATTTTAAAATTTTGTTTAACAGAAGCTTTCTGTGGTACAAAGGTCCCATGTGAGTTTGTGCTAAACGGTTCAAGTAATGGTAATCCCTGCCCCAGCCCTAGAACAGCGACTTTTGCATGAGGAAGGAGAGTTTCTTGTAAGATCTCCGCTATGTAGAGCTTACAGAAGGCAGTGGGCTGAGTAAACACAGCGCCAAAACAGAGGTGTGTGGAAAAAAATAGCTGTGAAATCAGGCTGTGCTGCTCTTTGGTCAAGGCATTGGTACTGGGGTGCTGCAGGGCAGCTGCTGGGAGAAGACAGGGCCTGTCAGTGATGCTGGCAGCCCCTCTGTGAAAACATGTTTAAGGGCAAAAATGCTGGAGAGGACTGTAGGAGGAGTCAAAAA
Organism: Meleagris gallopavo; assembly: GCF_905368555.1. Classification (NCBI taxonomy): domain Eukaryota; kingdom Metazoa; phylum Chordata; class Aves; order Galliformes; family Phasianidae; genus Meleagris; species Meleagris gallopavo. Next base: position 11,580,995 of record NC_139412.1, read on the forward strand.
AAAAAAAAAAAAAAGTGATTGTCGCGGTTTGGCCTGGCTCAACCTAGTTTTGTGACAAGGGGTGACGAACAGCACTATGAACCCTGAAGTCAGTGAAGGAGGAGGGGGTGTCGGATGAGGACCTCTTCCCTGCCAGGACCTGTGGTGGGAGGTCCTGACAGAAGCCTGAGCAGGAGCCACGGCCCATGCAGCACCTGCACAGGAGCCAGGCTTCCACATGCTGTCACTGTTGTGGTGACATGATAGAAACAACGGCTGGTTTGGCTGGCTGTAAGAGTGAGCCTTCTGCACCGCCAGTTCTCAGTGCAATGGCTGTTACATCAACAACTTTGGTTTTAATAGAAACAGGAAGCGTATTGGATTTTGTTCTGGATCAGATGAGGACCTTCGGCAGAGCAGTGAAATGGACTGGAACAGAAGCAAATGGCATACCTTTATATTGGAGCAGTGCAACTACCTGCTCTCCCTCTGCTCGGAGGAAAACGGCGAGTTTTTGTGTTGGCCAACCTGTGTTGCTGAGGCTGTGCCCTTTCTTGTCCCTACTCTTCCTCTCTTCTTTGTCCTGTGAGGAGCGCTGGGATCGGGGCCAGGCTGGCAGTTTTGTATGCTGCACAGACAGACAGCAAATCCAGGATCACATTATGAAGCTGTAGCAGTGAGTCAGGGCAGGGCAGGTGTATACTGGTGGAAGGGAAGGCTTAGGATCTGCACGTGTAGAAGTTCACATTCTTACAAAGGCTTGGCGGTGGTTTCCGTTGCTTTTATGTGTGGGGTATCCATAGTTTTAATCCTGTTCACTTAGGCTGAATCATACTTGAGGGGAACATGTGTTCTTGTGTAGCATTGAGCGGCGGCCAAGCATCTTTCGTTTAGCAGTTCAGTTCCAGAGAGGGATTCCTGTGCTGGTGCCATAGCTGTTGTAGGAAAACGTGGCTTGAATATTATGTGAGGTTTTTGGTATTGAAGTTATTTCAGAATTGCATTGTTTCCAGGAAAGGGCCCATCCTGGCTTTTCTTTGAATGCCTGCCTGAAGAGACGGAACTCATTGGGAGTGCATTGTCAGTTCTGGCAGATGAAGTTGGTGAGGATGACAGTGACATGTCCAGGGACACTTTACTGCAATTTCCTCTTTTCCACTCTGTCATGTATTCTGACGTATTGGGAGTCCTAGCAGTTTGCAAGACCAGTATGTGATTTATAGTATTCTGTGTGTATTGTGGGGTAACTTTATTGATGCAAAAAGCTTATTTGTAATCATTAAATCTTTGGTCACTTAAATCAGGCTTAAGTTGCTTTGAACGTTGTATAGTTTAAGAGCAAAATCTTAGGAGCAAAAGTCTCACTGAAATCAGTGGCATTACTGTCACTGGAATAAGACTTGTGTTGCATTAGCAAATGTGTTTTCTGAAAAAATTTTCTTCTCCTAATCGTGCTTCTTTGCAATTTTTTCCTCAAGTCTTGTGAAGAAAACAATCTGAAGACAATGTGTCTTTGACCCCTGGTACCAGCTTTTGAGCCGGAGCAATGGAAGTTATAGATGGCTGCTGGCATACTGACCCTTTGATAGTTTCAAATGGATATGCAAACAGGATTTTCCAAGCAAACATGGAGGATAGGAGTGCTGATGCATCGGAGGTCTGTTGTGCTGAGCATGGCACCTCCAGTGATGCAGTTCCAAGTGACCAGGAAGAAGCACCCAGATATAAGAAGTTGACCAAGGGCAACCGGATCTGGAATTTTGTTTGGCGAAGGAAAGGATCCTCTATGAGTAAAAGAAGACCCCGGTCCATGATCGTACTGGGAGATACTTATGATGCCTCTGATGAAAAAAAGCCATCCTTCATGGACAGAGTAATGCCCTTAAAAAAGCTAAGAACCTCGAAGTTGCCTAAGGATGTAGATTTCAGAGGATCTGCAGTGCAGGTTACTTGTGTCCCTGAGGAAGACTATCCTGCTAGTGGACAAGGAGCAGTCTACAGGGTTAAGAAACTGGGTGACAGTCAGAGGCCCTACCGCCATTCATATGGGGGGCACATTGAAGATTTAGATTCCTCTTTTGAAGACATCGAGCTGAATATCAGCATTCCTGAAATTGACGCCAATGAAAGTAAATGTCTCAGGGATATTAGTATCAGACTACACAGTGAAGATAATGTTAGTAACTGCCAGAAAACACCAGCTAGAAAGAGCGAGTCTTTGAATTTTGAAAACTTTAAGAGTCCTGCAATTACGGAAGGGGACAATCAAAAGAAGTGTACCGTGCTCCCACAGGAGGGCAAAAGAGGAAGAAGCTCTGATGTCTGGAGCTATCTGAAAGGAATTTCATTAACTAGCAAAGATAATTCAAAGCTTCTAGATGAAAGGGCTGAAACCAATTTCCAGAACTTAGAAAATACAACTGATCATTCCACTTCTTATTTGGACTATGGTATGAGATGTGAGGAGAATCTTAGCCAGCAGAAAAAATCCAACAGCGCAACCAAAGCCACTCACTTTGCGGGTTTTGTGCGGTTCTTCACCAGTGTGGCCGAAGCAGCTCGGCGGCTGCGTGGCTCCTCAAAGGCGTTTTCACCTGATGAGAAAAGGCCTCAGCGGAGTTCCCGAGGCTGGAGGCAGGATGTCATCTCCCGCAAAGTGAGTCTGGTTATTGAGAATGAAACCGCAAATGCTTTCTGCACAGTGGGAGCATGTCTGCAGTCCCCAGATTCAGGCGTGTGGGATAATCCAAGCTTTGAGAGTTCAATGGGGAAGGAGATGACACAGGGCTGTAAAGCTACAGAGGTGTCACAAGACATCGGCTTCTCTGCCCTGAGCAGCAAGAATGATAGTTTTAATGAAACACCACTTTCTCCCTCTGGGCCAGAGCTCCCAGATGATTCTGTCACTGTGATAAATTCTGAAGAACCCTCTGAGACTGCAGTCCACTTTCCACAGACAGCTCTGACCAAACAGATTCAGTACATGGACAGTACTCCAGAGAAGGCACAGGCTGTGGGCAGGGACCTGCCGCGTTTGGAAGATCTTCCTGGGAAAAATCTGGGTACTTCTGAACTGGGCAGTTCTCCAGCTGCTAACGGTGACTTTCCTGTTGTGACTGTGGCTCTGATCCACCATCCACTAAAGATGACTCTGCATGAACTCGAACCTCAGGATGTGGCTTGTGCTACAGTAGTTACTAACGACATGAGTATGTCTCTAGCAGCAGCTCTGGAGCTTTCAAAGACTGAACTGGATATGAAAGACCTGAGTAATCCTGAGTTGCCTTTACATGACTTATCTAGAGATGACCTGGAGTTTCAGGACTCAAGCAATACTCCAGAGAAGGAACAGGTCGTAGCCGGGGACCTGCCATGTTCTCAACATCTTCCAGAGAAAAATCTGGATACTGCAGTGCTGAACAATTCTCCATCTGCTAACAGTGACTTTTCAGCAGCGACTTCTTTAAAATGTGCAACAGTTGAAGGAGTGCTGTTTGAACAGACTGATGGATGCTTCAAAAAGCACAGAACAAGTTCACCTGTGGAACAGAACCCTGTGGAGTTACTTGGCAGAGGAGTGCGCTTTGACTGTGATGATGAGTGCCGTCCGTTCCACGTGACCATCTCCAGAATTGTCTCCTCTGGACTGCTTAACAATGGAAAGGTATGAGTAAGCTTTACTGTACAACTTCCAGTAAGACTCCATTGTTTTATACCTCTTATAAAGATGGTTTGCACTTGAAATCATTTTTATATATTCCTCTTCGGAATTTTTACTTAATCATACAAAGAATGGCTGTAGACGTAGCAGTCTACGAGGAACCAGTTGACTGGCATGTCCCTGGGCTGTTAGTGCAGATTTCCAGAGTGCTCCTCTTATGACCTTTTGGCTATGTCATTATCAGTGCCTTTAGAAGTGGGCTGTAACAGAGATTCTTGTACTTCTATGCACTAACTTTAATTTTTCTTCCTCTCTGCATTTAGCAGTAGTGGTGGTGGCAGTTGATTTTTATTAGGTGATGCTGGTTACACCACAGCATCTGGAACACCAGGAAGATTCCTGGCACACAGTCCTAGCCCAAAATGGAAGACGGGAAATGGTGGTTCTGAGAACTACAAGTCTGTATTGCCCAGCATGAAGTCCAGCTGTTTTCTTTTGGGTTCCTGTTGGCTAAAGCTGAAATGATGATTTTTATTTTTAAGGTGCCCAATAGGGAAATTGGCTCAACTCATGGAGAAACTTTTGCCTGTCCTTTTGGGCTTTTGACGACATATTATGGGGTGACATTGTTCTCTACTGGAAAAGGGGTCACTAACTTCTGAACCAGGAGGGGAAGTGTTTGAAAATTGGCAGCAGATTAGAAATACTGAGAAGAAAACATTTTGGACTTCTGACTCCCTGTTAAAATGGGCAGTACCGTTGTTAGTTATTCCTGCTTTTTTTTTTTCCCCTCCATTTTTGTTATTCAAAAATATGAAGACAGTTCACTGTGTAATTCCAGGGAGTTATGAAGTGGGACAAGTAGTGGTTAGCCACTTGCGGTCTACTGGACAAAATGTTTTTAGGAGTGGCTTGAACGAGCAGACTGTGGTTTGATATACTTTTGCAGGGACTAAGCTGTGTAAGTATGCTGAGCAGGAGCAAGATAGCAGAGGCATGAAAGGACTGAGTGGAGCAAGGGAAGTATTGGCAGTCTTCTCCCAGAGCAGCTGCATTTTTGGTAGCTGAGGGCTATGGCTGTGTGTCTAATCTCAGAGTTCTTGCAACCCTGCCCATGGCAGAGGAGCTGAAACTAAATGATCTTTAAGACCCCTTCCAACCTAAGCTATTCTCTCATTCTTTGAGGGCAAAATGTGAGCAATTTCCAAGGTCAGCTGTGTGAACACAGGTGGGGTGAGTTCCATCTCAGCTGTTGTAGCTTACAGACTTTACAGAGAAACTTAAAGATGGTACTTAAGATAACCCGACAGGAAACCTTCCCTGAATTCCTGTTGAGGGTGGTGATAGGAGTATGACCTCTGGATTATGGTGGCTCCCAGCCTCACAGGTCCATGCCTGCCACTTCACAGAAGCAATGGCAAGCTGGAAGGGAAAGCACACAGCCCACCCTGGGTTGTAAACACCTGTGGATCCCAGAAACTTGGTCTAGAGATGTCCAGTGATCTAAGGGCAGCACGAAGTCCTGTGCAAAGGAAGGAAACTTTTGGATGGAAATGGACTTAGAGAGTCCATTAGCAGCTCGGGTAACAAATGTCCTGAGACACCCAAGGGATTTACTTGCCTATCTCTCATCAGGGAGTGGCACTCGGAAACAGTTTACCAAAAATAAACACATAAGAGGAATAACTTCAGCCTGAGCACGACACTAGCAGCAAACTCAGGCCTCTTATTGTTTTAGGGCTGAATTTACCTCCTTTCTGGTACCTGTTCCTTGGGACAGTTGTTGGCCCTCATGCTTCTGCTCCAGGCTGCTCTGCAGTAATTGAGGGATTTGGATTTCAAGTGAAATGCTCCACCAAAAGTAGGGTGCTTCCAGGACAGGGGTGCTGTAAGCAAGTACTCCTGCAGCCTTTGAAGTGCATTAGCTGTGTGAAACAGAAATAGCTTCAGCAACTGTTTTCAAAACAACCTACATGTTTTCCCACAAAAAGCAGAAAAATGCTTGTTCTCACTGAGGCTCCCTGCCCCAAACTGCTAGGAGATGGTAAGAGATCGAGGATGATGTAGTGCAGGGGTGGTGGAGTGAGATGTGGGGGACCTGGGCATTGGTCCTAGTTAGACAGTAAATCTTCCGCTTAGCTGTGCTCTTCTAAAGCTAACACCTCCATTTCTTGTTCTCCTAACCTTGCCTTTTAAAATTTCATGTTTTCCATCAGCAGCTTACTGACAGTGTGGGCAAGTAACAGCTCAACAGTGTTTGATCTTACTGCTGTACAGAAAACAGCACTGCAACAATATTTAGTAAGAAGCGGAGCGGGTAGAAAAACGCTTCTTTCTCAAACTGTTCCCCCACCTAGCTGCTTTTGGGTCCCATCCCAAATTCTCATTTGTTCAGGGAGCTAATGATCAGCATAGATAAAAACGTTTTGACGGATTGTAAGAACAGTACAATCCAAAATGAGTTGTCAATGGCAAATGAATTGCGGATTCACACTGCTGCACATTGGGAATTGAAAGGCCTTCCTTATTTTCAGATAGGGATATGAGAAAGGAGCTCAAGGATGATGTAGAGTTTCTCTGAGATTTTGATCAACTTATGGCCTTCACTTACAAACCATAGAAGTTTCTCTTTTCCATGGAATCAGACACAGCCCCACAAGATGAATTTGGCCACTTCCAGGAGCTCAAGCTGATGCTGCACTGGGAGGAAGCTGTGAAACCACACTGGCTACCCTGCAGCTGGGCATTGCCACCAGGGTTTCAAACCACCCTATGTGTCCTTGGACAGAGTCTGTGGGGGGTTTGATGCTTACTTTGAGCATGGCATGAGAAACGGTTGCAAAATACACCCGTGACAGACTATCTCAGACTTCAGTTTCCAGTTTGTAGAAACTCATGTTTCTCAGAAACTTGATTTAGGCTCATAGCTGTCCGAGATCCTTCTGGGTCACCTCGGGCTCGCACAGGTGTTCAGCAGGGACGGAGCGCTGTGGAGCAGCTCCATCGCATTTTGGCTTCTGCAGTTAAAATGCAGTTAAGGTGCAAAATCTTTTCACTGCGGTCTTGCTCTGCCCTCTGCTGGCTATTTGTGAAATAAGGATTTATTTTTAAGGAAAAGAATGCTTTATCTGTAGGATTTTGAATTTTATCTATAAGTGGTTTATAACCTGTATCTTGCTGCTGTCTAGTTTTTTTTACCCACACATAGAAAGCAGCTGGTTCTGTGATGCCATTTTCTGGGGGAATTACAATTGCCAGAAGCTTGAAAATGAGTTCTCTCTAGTCTTGTGTGCCTGGACAGAAAGTGCCTGCTTTACTGGACAAGATGCCAGGCCGGTTGATGGATCCTGCAGGTCTCCCAGCTAGACTGCTGTTTCTCTCTCAGATCATCCACACTTGTCAGCCTCACAGCACACGAGGGGGAGTGTTTCCTTTGGGCAGCTGTGAGTTTGGGGCTCTGTGCCCCATACGTACGGGGCTAACTGTTCTGGGTGCCGTTCAGATGCTCACTGCTCAGAGTGTGCAGGTGCTGACGGTGCCCTGTACCGATGATGATCAGTGCTTTTACAGCATTACTGGGGTTTGTGATTTCTGTGCACACTTTGCTGCATACGTGGGAAAATTGGAGGCTCATCCTGTGCGGTGGGTCTGACTGGAAGCACCGGATTGCTGATGTACCTGTGTATGCACGTGCCAGAAGATGCACTGGCTGATACGCCTTCTGATAGCTGGGGCACTGGAGGCAAACCCAGGAGATCTCAGATCCTCCCACAGGTTTGCAGTTCTGCTTTAGAGCAGCTGCTGAAAATGTCTTTTCACGAGAGGAAGATGGAACAACTTTCTTTCTATCTGTTTGATGAGTAACTGCAAGCAGTTTGCAACAGGATCCTGTGGTGACCTTTAGCTTGAGATTGTTTGATTGTCTGTCTGCCACAGAACGTGTTGGGAGTTGCTGCAGGAGCGTGACTGCTGAGCTGGCTTCCCCCTCCTTGTTCTGTTTAGTGGTACTAACCAGAAAAGGTGCATTTCTGAGAGCTGATCTTCAGAGCTTTGTCTGGCTGTTGCCAGTTGGCTGGGCTGTCTCCGCCTATTGCGCTTATGAAGGAAGCGTATGTGAAGAAATACTGCTTTACTTTCTAAGTCCTCCTGCTGCCTAAGGAGCACTGTATTTCTGTCTGTAGCGAGGTATGATTTAGTTACAGAATGAAGATCCTGTATATTTATGGCATTTAATACAGTTGTGTCTGACAATCATCTTATTTTTAGAAGAGACAAAACCTCTAAGCTGTTCACATTTTCTTAATAACTGTGAAGTGCTATCAAAATCTTGAATTAAATCCTACATTTAGAGCTATGTATACTGGGATAGCTTTTTTTTTTTTTTTTTTCTTTGGAAACATTTTTAGCATTGTGAGGGAAAGACAGGTTGCATCTGGCAGGCTGATAGGCTTTCTGTGTATATATAACCAGCCACCTGGGGATCTCAGATTTCCACGTTTTCCTGAAATGCTTGTGGGCCTTGCCTTTCTCTAGGTCACAGCATTGACTTCTCCCACCTCCCTTAGTGCCATCAGAGCAGTGATATAAACAGGGACTTGTAGCTTCTGCTGGCCTCTGTGCTGGAGGACTGTGTGTCCAGAACTTCTCTGCCCAGGAGGTTTGCTTTGTTTTTTTTCCTCCTCTCCTTGTTTCCCAATTAAGGGGAGTGTGCTGCACTGGACATGGTACAGAGAATGGGACATGGAGCCTTATGTCATCCACAGCCTCCCACTGTGCCTTTGGGATAATTGTAGCCTGTCTGCCTTGTTCTTCATTTGTAAATAAAGATAATAGTGCATCAGTGAAAGCTGAGGGTGCTTGAGGACTTAAACCATCAGAAGCACCCAGTTATTAGCAGGGCCATGGAAGTGTGAGAAGTCTGTCTCAAACTGAGGCTAAAAGCCTTCCAGTGAAGAGCCCTCCTTTTTTCTTCTCCTGACCTTTCTAAACTGAATCTTCTGCTGATGTCTTAGCTCCAGGATTACACACAAGGCTTCTACATCGTGATGAGTCACAGAGAAGAAAATGAAACGCAGGGTTTTGAACCACGATTTTCAGAAAGATAAATCCATTCCACAATTCTTGCTGTTGTCTCTATCGGGATGATTTCCTCCTGAAAGAGGAGGATAAAAGTTGGGTTTACTCAGGAGCAAGAGAAGCACCAACCTTTTTTCTCCATTTAGCTATAAATGCTAGTTTCTCATTTGTTTTAATGTTATCTTAGGGTATACCTGGGGATATTTGCTTGCTTTAAAGGTGCTCCAATCAATTGCCAGTGTCTTAGTGTTTTAAGCAATAATTCCTAGGCTATTGATATAGAAGGCTTGACTTGTTCACAGTTGTTATCAATCACCTTCCAGAGAAACTACTATTACTACCAAAGCCATTCAATTCCATCTATGTGTGAAGCCCTTTCTCTCTACAGAAGGCTTCTTGTACCCTCCCAATGACTCCAACAGCACAGCAATAACAGCAGTGCTGTTAGGTTTATTCACCTCCTGTCCTCTTCATAGACCATCTGTGGGCTTCTGTTTATGGAATAGGAAAAAGACCTTATGTGACCTTTGGAAATGCCTGGAAGGGAGTGTCTTGCTAAGATTCTTGGGAATTAAGGGAATGACATCCTGTTACTAATTTAATTCACTCTTACATAGATCTTATTAAATCATCAAGACTCTTGAGTTTTGCAGGAATTGTTCTTGCTGGGTATCTTGGCTTTATTCTGAAAACTTGAAATGTTTATTTCTATAGTAGAATGGGCAGATCCTATTGTTCTGCTGGATAGGCACGAAGATGAGCAGATTGTTCTCCTAAACCTCACTGTTGCATTGTTCTACTCCTGTGTGCTTCAAGTGCTGGAGATACTTCTAGCACTTCTTTAATGTCTCTTGAGCATGGCTGTGCTCGTAAATCTGGGGTAGCTAATGGGGTGTAATTAGTCGTTGGCTAAAAATCCAGACAGGAACAGTCTCTCCTTTGCTTTAGGCTACCAAAGGGTGCATCTGCTAATTCAGTTCAGGACTGCCAGTTGAAGCAGATCTTTCAGCTGTCTGTCCACAATCTGCTTTGGATGCACTAATTGGCCTTAATGACCCTGAGCACACTTAGGTGGGGTCTATACTCATTATCCCAAGAGTTCCGTTTAAATTCAGCTCTGGGTGCTCAGTTCCTGAAGATTGAGGTTCCTGCAGACTTTGGGCCCTCAGCACCAGCTAATTCATTCCCTGCTTGTGCTCCTGCTGGGGCTTGGTGACACTGGTGTGGACAAAATGCTGTGCAGAACACAAATGTCTTCATCATGTTATCCTCGAAAGTGCCATGGAGACTCAATGCCGCAGAAGTTGTTGGACTTGAGCACCATGACCTGTGCTCATGGTAGAGACTCCCATACAGGGAGAATTAGAGCATGCCAGAAACAGAGTCAGCAAAACTTTGTCTTTCAGCAAAAAATGAAAAGAAGAGGGTGCAGATTGCAGGGAGGAGCCACAAGGTGTGCTGTACCTTCTTGGGGGGGAGGGAGGTGGAAAGTGTTATTTGTCCCAAGTTTAACATGCATTGCTAAATTTCTTCTCTGACCCTTTTCTTTCCAGGCAACGTCTCATCCCTCTCAACCATCCCCACGAGCACCTCCCTTCAAGGTGCTTGTAGAGAGATGTCGCTCCGAGCCGCTCTCCCAGAGCACCCCGATGGGGCTGGACCAAGTGGGTGGGCGCATGCAGCACCTGCTCAGAAGACGTGGTGAGTAGCTTTGCAGTGGTTATCCCCCGAAATCTTTGTCTTTCGGTCTTGCTAACATGGGCTAAAAAATCACAAATGTGGCTTGTATCTGCTCTTGTTATAAGCTTTGAACCAGGTGAGGAGGCTCTGATAGCCACATGCTAAAGAGTTTCTTTTTTTCTTTTAACTTTAGAGTCTCTGAATGCAATCCCTGTAATTTGGTTGTGAGAAGATGAACAGATAAGTGCACAAAGAGTAAAAGCTGTTCAGCAGCGTTTGTGGGAGTTGTAATTTGGTAGTTTCCTCTTGGCTTTCTGTCATCTTACCTGTTTTTGTTGTGAGTACTTGGCATTTGGAGGTGTTGAGTGATGGATTCTGAGATCATAACTCAGTTCTAATGTTTGTTTGGAAAAAAGCAAGCTTTGAGTTGTTTTTTCTGGGTACTCTTCCTGAACAGATAGACAACCTTGTGAGTCAAAGACTGTGGTGAGTTATCCTCTGCAGCACTTGATTAATGTAATTATAATTTGTCCTGCTCAAAGTGACGCTGGAGAAAGCAGGACTGAATGTATTTGCTGGAAGGGTCTTGTTTTGGCAGGTAAATAAGCAGATGCTCGAATGGGCAACGTGACTTTGTGAAGCTCTAATTAAAAAGATTGATAATTGCTGTAAGAAAATCATTTCTTGGAGGGTTAGTACTAGCACTAAGAATGCCTTGAATTAGCAAGTATGGGAATGCTGCCAGACTGCATTGGCATTGCTTGGGAGCACACTGGGGATCTGAGCAGTTAATGGATGGCGGCAGCACGTTAAGGATTAAGAAGAATCAGAAGGGAAAAGGCATAGCAGCTGCCTCTTTAATTGATGGCTCTTCTGTAGTGGTGCACATGCTTTTAGCACAGGCGTCTCAAAATGTGAGCGCTACTGCGTTTGCACATTGCTCCTGAGTGCTACTATATTGGCACATTTCCTCTGGAGCCTGGTAGCAGCCTCTTGCTATAATCGGCACTTGCACTGCAGCTTGATTTTCTGTGAGTCTAGAAAGTGAAATGCTAAAAATAACAGCAGGGTGTCTACGTCAGCAATGCGTTTAGGAAATGGGTCTCAGTGCAATCTCTCTCCCAGCAACGCTGAAAGAAAATCAGGATTGCTGCCCACCCAGCCACGTCAGGGCTGAGGCAGGGTCCCAGCTCTGCTGTGCTCTGTGCTGCTATCCTGGGCAGCAGGGAGTCCCCAACTATTTGATTTGGGAGCAGGGAGCTTGCAGTAAGCAGGCAGAGGCATGTATTTTGGCTATGTAACTAAAGGTGAACCTAAACACCAGGAGCACAGATCCTAAAGTGTATGTCCCTGTCTCCCACAGCGTAGACCTTTTATCCTTTGTTGTCTGGTTTCAAAGCCCTCGAGACGGACAGAATCTGAAACCCAAACTGGGGTGAGAGGTGTACCTGGAAGAAGAAAATTAGGGTTGGTCTTTGTAGTGGAAATGCTAAAGCATGGCTTAAAGCAGTGATTGAGCACCTGGTGGGAAGGCAGCGCCAACCCAAGGGAGCTCAGGTGCATGCAGTGTACCTGAGTGACTGGAAAGGGTGAAGCCAGGATCCACCCCTTCCCAGACTTCATTTATGGATTGGCAGTGGAGGTGAGGGTATCTTGTTGGAGATCCCTGCCTACCTGAGGCCTTCTGAAGGTCAGCAGTTTTTTTTTTTCCTTTGATTTTGCATGCACAGCTGCTGCATTTGGGCTTATCCTTATTTGCTGCAGGCTGGGACTTTGCTACACTGCTGTTACTACTGTGCTTTCCACTGCATTATAGCATTACAGTCTTATATAGGACAGGAGTTCTGGAATGTGTGTTTTCTGTAGGTAGGTGCCTTTCTCCATGAAAGGGGTACAGACATCAGTTCCACGTGCTGCCCGGGCCGCATGTGCCCTCTGAAAGAAGCCTGGGCTGGGGAAAGGGGTTAACATCTAACTTCACTAGTTCTGGGAGGGGAAAACCCAGACTTGCACAAAATGACAGCTCTATCCCCCTAAAAGAGGGAGATGATATAAGGAACCATTTGGGGTGACTAGGAAAACAAGGCTTAATTTTGAAAGGTGGATTACTAGCCCTTCCCGACCATTTGCTTCTTCTTTACAATCTTGTGCTTGGGTGTGTACAGTCTGTAAGGCCAAGCTGAGAGCTGGTGTGAACGGAATAACTTAAAGCCAGATCAGAATTGCACTGGACTGAAATGCGTGGGATGAGAAATAGCCACTGCTTTGAAAAACAGCGTTTGTGGGCTTTCCCATTGTTATTTTCTGCATAAATTTGAGAAGCTGTTTCTTTTTCAAGGAATTGCATCATACGAACTGCAAGAGTTATAAGGCTGGGACTTCTGCAGAGGTACCATTAGCAGTTACGACCCAAGGAGCTATTGCACTTTTAGCATGAGCATATGCAGATGATGCTCTTCTGCTGCCTGGTGCTCCTGGGAGGGCACTCTGGTTTCAAACCCACCCTGTCTGACCTCACCTGCTCACACCACCTCTTAATTTGGCTCTTGGTTCCTAGTTTATGCCTGCCTTTTTGTAATATCCAAGCTGCACTGTTTTACTTGTATCCTAAGAGCACCGAATAAAGCACCTAAATATACTCTCTGCTCTCTTTTTCTAAAGAAGGGGTTGAATGAGTCTCTTGCAAACAATTTTGTTTCTTTCATTTAAAAGAACAGCCTCCGCCCCCAGCCTGAGCTAAAGCACAGCATTTATCTTTTGTCATTCCTTCTTTTTTTTTTTTTTTTTCCCTTCTTTTATTTCTCCGGTGGATTTTAAACTGGCAGCTGAGAACGAACTGGCTTCAAAGACTCTGAAGGTGCGCAGGAACGGCGGACGTAGATGGAACCTCCTCAAGCCTGGAGCTGAGAAGCTGCAAATCAGTAGGGTAAGGCGTTGTTTGAAATATGCCTCTGCATGCTTCAGGGTTGTTGTTTACCTACCACATGTTTAGCCTCGGAAACTAACAACCTGCTTTACTAACGGCTTCCTGAATCTGCGGTTCCTTCAGCCACAGATGAGAGTTATTCTTTTGCTATTAGAATTGTTTTATAGTGATAATAGGTGTGCTAACCTTTCCCATTGGATTAGTTTCCCTCAGACACATAGCGGAGGCGTTGTGGTGTAGTGGAGGCACTGGACCTCCCATTGCTTTGGTCGAGCGGTTCTTGCAGGTGGAGGAACTGTGACGTTTCAAATAGCCTATAGATTTGCTCAGTGGTTTTGATGTTGCACTTCCACCCCACCCCCATCCCTTTTTTACCACGTGTCCATTGGGTTTGTTAGTGCTACTAGCACCATCTCTGTGACAGATTCACATGACTGATTCTTTCCAGAAGAGTTGTGTCTATATTTGCAAAATCTATTTTGTTCTTTTTTTTGTGAATGTTGCTACTAGCTGGGGAAGAAAAAGCTGTTGTGGGCCTTGGGATTTCCCTGTCTTTCTCTATAAGCTGAAAAAAATAATCAGGAAAGATAGCAAATAGTTGTTACATGTGTCTGATGTGCTTCCTTGTTTCTGTGTGGGATTGCTTTTAGTCTGTGCCATGCTGTGCGTTTGAAGTCTGGAGACCTTGGCTGTTCTGTGATCTTGTTTGGCATTTGTATCATTTGTGAGTCTGGCTTCACTGGTAGCCGACTTATAAAACTGAATAGTACAAAACACAATGGATTTGCTAGCTGGCGTCTACCATGATGCAAGGAAAGTTTTCTAATGACTGAGCCAAAAGAGGTTTAGCCTTTGTTGTTCCTCTAGGGTAGACAAACAAAGGATGATCTGGGAGCCAGGAATTTCCCTGCTGGAATTGACAGGAGGAAACTGACCTCCTGTGGTTGTGTCTCTGTGGTTCTTCTCTCCATTACTGTCCTTCCTTGCCAGTCCTTTATTGTGTATCTTTTCACTTTGATTCTCGATGAGTTGCCTTCCCGAAATGTGATTTCCAAGGAGGACCCAGCCTTTGTGCTGTAGAAGCAGTAGGTAGGTAGTGAGGCAGTCTTCTCTGGCCTGCTTGTGTTGGATATTTCTTGGCTTGCAAGAGATACATGCAGGGATAGACCACTGCTATCTCAGTAATTTGTGGCTTTCTGGAATGCCTCCAGTTTTCTCTCCTGATTTTAGTGGGCTGAGATATAAGATAGAGGGCAGTGAACAAGCAGTTCAACCTTTCCTTTTCTCTCACCTCCATTTGGATCCTATCCTGTTTCTCAAAAATAAGTGCTGCTTTCACCTTGAAACAGCTATTCTAGTTACAGGGATGGTGAACATCTAAGCTTCTGGAAGATAAAATGATCAAAATTCTGTACAGCTGTTTGTTTTCTGGGACAGAATAAAGAAATGCAACAGTAATACCCACCTATAGAGGACACAGCAAGGATTGTTACTGCAATGTGACAGCAATGAGACAGGCTGCAAGCCCTATCAAAGAATCTCATCGGGTGTGCCACATGTTTCCACATTTGGAATCTAGTGTTAACTAGTGCATAGGTATGTCTACTTAGCAAATCCAACACTTTCTTAATCTGTTCATAGGAGATGTATGTTTTGCAGATATTTTGTAAATATCCTTCCAGCTCTGCTCAGAAACCAACACATTATTCTGTTCTGCCATAATATTGCTAGCAAATACATGAAAAATAGAATTGTGTCCTGAGTCATCTCAAAAACATCTCGGACTTGTTTCTGATTGAGAATAGAGCATGACTTGAGAGCACCCTTACAAAGACAGCTGAGAATTAAAGCTCCAGCAAACCAGAAATACTGCTGGAGTTTGGGAAATGCTAGCTAGGAAATTTTCTTTCTCCAGTGGAGAAATATAAGGAGGATGTGAAACAGAAAAGGTAAATGAGCTCCTTGTGAGTGCAGAGATCTTCATGTGATACTTGGCTCAGAGACAGATGTACCAAAGACCCGTGTGTCACTGGGGCACAAGATTGGTTTGGGGTGCTGAACAAGCTGATCTCTGAGACTTGTTTGGCACTGCCATTAGGCAGCTTGTTGCTCAGCCTGAATTACAGTGAACAAGCAGGTGTGAAACCTGTGCTGGAGTCTATAAATCTGTTACTGTGGTGAACACCACCAGAGCAGATATATAAATGTGGCTCACAATAGCAGTGCTGGAAAATTCACCTGCTGCCTCTACCCCAAGTTGAGTGAAGATGTATGGGTCTGTAAATCATCTGTTTGCCAGAAAGAAATTTCTTCATTGGCAAGATTTATAAATTTGAGATAACATTTGTGAACTTGGGTATCTCTTGTCAGGTGTGTTCATTGACAGGTGCAGAACTAGTGCAGAAAGGAGTGATTTATACTTCCAAACCAGATGTCAGGCTTCCAAAGAAACTGCTTGATTTCTTTCCTGAATGGAAATGCCTGAGGTGGAGAGAGAGCAAAAGGAAACTCACAAAGCATTAGGCTTGTCTTGGAGGCATCAGTGCTATCTTGGTCCTTGAAGAGATGCGGGTTGTTGTGCAAAAAGAGTCTTGGCATTGTTACATGTTGTGCAAAAATGGAGAGCTGTTGATCATTTTATGAAAGAATCTCTTTTTCATCAAGACTGTTTTTGTCACATCTGGTTTACTGTGTCCATCACTTTGCAGCAGGCTGTATCTTGGTGCATCTGTCCAGATAGTGGGGACAGCTGCTGGTAGCAGCCATGCCACCTCCCTGCTTGGTGGTTTTCTGTTACACCTTGGGGCTGGAAAGAGGAGCAAAATGCAGTTGGAAAAGCAAGTGGTGGTAGCAGGACATGAGAGAAAGATGTGTGTGTAATCCTGTGCTCCACCTCATCTTCGTGCTCAGCATGCATACATCAGTGTGTTTTGTTGTTTTTTTTTTTTTTCTTACTAGTCTCAGCTTTCTTCTATCAGTCATACCCAAGCTATTTTAATGAGTTAACACCAGCAAGTCTGGACACTAGCCTTAGAAATTTCCTATGGGATAGATAAGGTTTATTATCCACACTTAGTGGGTGGGAATGAGGAAACTGAAGCACCACAGGGTGGTATATGGAGAGCCAAGCAATAATCTTTCATTTCTCTCTTAATTTCATGATGGAAAAAAAAAAAAAGGAAATGGTATCAAACTGAGTTGACTTGTGAAAGTTTTTGGTATTTTAAGTGCATTTATCAGCCTTGAGAAAACTCTATACTGAAACACTTTATAAGCAAAGCATTTCATTTTGGCACTATGGTTGCTTGGAGCCTTTACTTTGATGGGAGCAATTTGGTGCAATTAAGAACCTTCAGGTGCTCAAATCTGCAGGCTGTGCTGCAGCAAGAAACTGAAATGCCAAAAGGAACTTCCAAAAGGCTGCATTAGCTCTGACAGGGCCCTTGACATCTGTCTTACCTCTGTGATTTACCCTCAGGTAAGTCCTGCCAGCTGGTGTGTGGCTGAGCCCTTTGAGCAATGGACAAGGGAAGAAGTGAGTTATTTTCTTCAACCCAGAGCTATTCTGGAAGATGTTTTATTGGTCAGAATGCCTATGGGAGATACTCCAGAAGGAGATTCAATTATTCTGAAATCAGAACCATCCACTTAATAAGCATAGGACAGCTTTAGTTTTTAGTCTTTAACTTAGCAATGATGATGGCAAACGTTCATGTTCTCTGCTACTTTCCCCTTTTGTGTTGTGTGCTCTTGTACAAAGGACTAAAGCCTCACTTCATGTGCTGAATGAAGGCCACAGCTGAATTACTTAGGATGGAAACTTGGCATTAATGCTAGCATCTTCAGCATACTCTACATTAACGATCAGTAGGCCTGTTGTGCAGAGGTGTTGAATGTTTGCAAAACCCCACCAACCCAGCCTGTCCTTGCTCTTCTTCCCAAGCACTGGAAGAAGCAGCTATGTTCAGAAGCTGCTTTGAACTGCCTTTGCAACCCAAAGCTAATTCCCCACTGGCACATTTGTAAGGAATAGGAATTTCAAGCAAACTGCAGCCTGCAAGAAAGAGGAGTGAAGGGAAAGTTGATTTGGGTTCCCTCGCTCACGCTGTGCTGAGATGAATAGGGAATGCTGGTTGGTATTCTGTACCAGCTCTTCTGCTTGCTATTTTTATCACCTTGCATAATGCTGAGTTTGCATTTTGTTTAGTGGGGTTATTTTTTTCCCTCTTTGAAACGTGTCCTGCACTGCGTTTCTCTTGGCTTGCTACTTTGGGGAGGAAGGGGATGTGGAAGGGATTGTAGACTGCTGCATTCTGATACGTGAGCTGTATGTAATCATAGTCATTTTTTTAGCTCTTCTATCCACATGAATAAGCTGATAGAAAAACGTTGTCCTGTGGCTTTCTGGATGCTAATTAATTTAAATATCACCAATATTTAAATTAACATTGATGAGAGTGTTATATGCACATGAAGAGAGCTGCCAGAAAAATGCGTTTTCTTTTAATCTCTCTTCCTTCATTTTGAACATTTAGCACTTCTGCTGCCTGGGTGCATCTCATCTGTGTGTCTTCTGGGGTTTATTTTATATCTTGATAAACCTATTACACTGCTATTCATACTAGTGCTCTGAAATCTTTGTATAGTTTTTTCCATTGCTTTCCTCCTCGAGGTCACTCCTAGGCATTTGTTAATGTTTGTGTGCCATATTGTTTAAAAAAAAGAAAAAAAGAAAAAAGAAAACAGAAAGGGGGAAAATAAGACCTGTTCATGCATTGTGGAAACGGCAGTTCAGTCCAAGTTGAGTGGTCCCAGTGACCCCGTGAAAAAACACTGAGCTTGGAGTGGTGAGTTTCTCTTCTAGATGGCATGAGAGATTTCAAGTTCCAGACTTAGAAGAGGTTCTCAGCTGTTTCAAGGTTACAGAATACCTTGGGAAGTTTTCTGTGCAACTGCAGATGGTAGGTGCTGCATCCTGCATGGTATTAAATGTGAGTGGAATGGTGACTGTACATAATCACCTCTTCTATAGTGCAGATTAAGCTCTCCTCTTAAATACAAGCTTGGAATGGATTCTTTTCCCTATTGCTCTGTAGTTCTATGTTGATTTCTATGCTTCAACTCATTACTCAGCTCTGTCACTATGTTTCACTTTAGTATGTGGTTTACACAAAAGAGGCTCTAATATAAACTCAATTTGCGTTGCGTTGCTGAAATGTTAATAACATTTTGGTTGGCAGCTCTGTGTGGTTTGCCCTTCCCCAGTGCGCTGTGTTCTTAATAAACCAAAGTCTGTGGTAGGTGTAGCATAAAAAATCTCTGAGTAAATATTGGAATAAGTGCTTCTGTAGTGCTTCCTAAGCTCTGGCTGCATTTGTGATTCAAGGCCACTGCAGTGCTGCCAGTATGTAGCTGAAAAGGAGCTAAATTTGGGAGGGAGAGGTGAAAGCAGAGTCATAGCTTCAAAACCTCTTCTGAGATGTGATTCTTAGATGCATTATCCACACAAAAGTGCACGCTGGGTAGGGGAGAACATCCAGAAACTCGCTGAAAGTTGAAGAGGAAATGGTTATGGTGCGTAACCATTATGGTTACAGACCTCATACAGTCCTGTAAGGCATGAGGTCTGAAACACTTCACTGTGTCACTGACCCAGCCAAGGGCTGTTCCCTTTCAGGGCTATTCCCCTTCAGCTTCTGCGGAGATCTATATCACGGAGGTCGCAGGGCTATCCTGCTCCTGTGCTGCTGTAAGCTGTGTGCGGCACAGTGCAGTGTCCTCAGCTGATGATTTGCTTCTGTTGACTCTCCAGAAGGGTGATCTGGGACTATCCCCACAGCTCATTTCCCCCATCTTTTCCATTCAGATTATAATTGTGTATTTTGGTGGAGATGCATCAGCACTGTGCTAGTATTTGGGGAATGAGGAGTATAACATTCATAGGGTGAGAAGCTGCGTAGGAACATGGGTGTTATCCCAGTGAAATCACACAGCCTGCAATGAGCTTCTCAGTGAATCAGGAAAAACGTCATCTCTTAATGGACTATGAAGAATATAGGTACTAATCTCCCTAATAAATCTCTTTCTATGTCTAATATGTAAGAAAATATATTATCCTGTTGTCTCAAAACCTTGAGAGATCAGTCTTATCTGAATAAAAATTTAATATTAGCTCAGTTTGGTGTGATGGGGTCAGTGATTGCACTCTTACGCAACTGGAGTAATAGATGAAATCATAGCTGGTTGCACTGTGGCTTTTGTCAGCATTAAACACTGTTTACCATCACAAACACCAAGACACCCACAACAGCAAGGTGCATTGCAGTGTCCTTCGAAGGGTGAGGGAAGCTGCAGAGCCCAGAATGTGACAGCCAGCATGAAGGGAAGCATTGCCTTATCAGTGAAATATTCCACAGCCTGTGGTTCTTGGGGACTGCCTTTGGAAGGATCTTTTGGCACGTCCTTGGACAACTCTTGTCCTTAACAGGGGATGTAACTTGTGCTGAATGTGGAGAGCTGCTGCGGCCCCCGTTGCTTCCCAGATATGGAGCTCTGTTGTTTAAATCTACGTGCTAATGAAGCGTGGTCTTTTGCCATTCTGTTTGTCTGCTATTGCTTTGTGTGGTAGTGTCAAATTTAGGTGTCACCTCAGTGATGTTACATGTGATTTGGTAAATGAAAGTGAGGAAAACAAAAAATATTTGCTGCAAGCCAGAAAAGACCTGATGCCAAGCACAGCTGGAGTGGGATGCCTGAGAAGCAGATTGCTCCAGGAGAGATGAGTCAGTACTGAATGATTCCCCTTTGCACTCCTCCTTATGCAAGAACTTATCTAAAAGCAGAAGTGTCTCCACCATTGTTCTTTGTATGAAGGGTGCTCCTCAGTTCTGTCTCTTGACATGCTTCTAAATTTTTAGGTGACTTCAACCTTGCCTGGAGAAACAAATAAGTCTCCCTGGAGCCAGGCAGAAATTAACTGTCTTTTAGAGGAAGTTTGCTATGCTGTAGGGTTCTCAGTGTTGCTCTGATGTTTAGATGTGGGAGAGTTTGACCTATCATTCAATCAGTGTCAGCACAGTGCTGGTGAAGGGGCAGAGCTGAGCTGCCAGCAGCATGTTGCCAGGCAGTAGCAGTGGTGCTGTGCTACAGTTCCCCTTTGTGTGGACTGCAGTTGGATGATAGCCTCTACTGGCCCTAGAAAGTGGGAAAAGCAAGGGAAGAGCTTTCACTTACCTTTTCCTCAAGACTTTACTGTAGCTGTGATGCATTCAGGTGTCACAGCAATGCTGTCTGTGTTTTTGGAATTGCACAGGGTGACTCTGAAAGAAGTTGTCCTGTGGGATTCCTTTCTCTTGGTGATGCCTCCCAGTTGTTCAGGCATGGGCCACTGCTGGCTGCAGACAGGGCTGGGCTCAGCACGATGAGGTTTCCAGCTCCACAGCAATTCCATGAAATTGTGAAGAAGCTCATGCAGTCTTTTGCAAAAGGATATGGTTTTTTTGGTCTCTCTCAAGCCTACTGAACAGTATACTGTCAGGTGTTTTCCACCGTGTGGTGCTTTCTTTGTAATTCCCTGTGCTGAAATACAGCACAATTGGACAGCCGCCACCAAAAGCAAGACAGCCCAGATGCAGTGTTATGGTGCAGTGTAAGGGTGACGTTTCCTAAATCTTCTCCCACCTCTGGCCCAGTGATTTGGGGTGAGAAGGGGAGGGAGAGCTACCCCTCACTCTCATCTCTGTCTCTTCTCTTTACTGCAATGGGGTTTCATCAGAGATCAAGCTGTCCGTGTTCCTGTCTTATGGGTTTATCCGTGTGACTCCACTAGAGCCAACGGGTATGTAAAGTGACATGCCTCAAACCCTCTTAGTGCTGGGCACAGGGATGGAGGAGGGAGAACAAGTGAAGTGTCTCAACACCAAAGAGAGCAACAATCCTGCCCAAATGTGAAGCTTGCACTCAGGCAACGCAGGAGCAGGGCAAGGCTTTGGCTGTGTGTGAAGTAAGAGCCCAAAGGGGCAGTGCTTTACACCATGAAAATGAGCTGTGCAGGTCAGGAAGCTGTTCAGCCCCATGTGCACAGTGTTTTGCAGAGTTGTTCTGGGAATGCTTTCCCCGGTAGCTGCGGATTGCCTATAAGAACTGCTGCCCATTAGATCAGTTTGTATGCACGCTTTAGTTCCTTGCGTTCCTTATTGGCGCCATCATCTTCTCTTCTGAGGTACCTTACTTTGATTTCTAACACTCAACAAATACCAGATATTCCTCCAGAGAGGACTTGATTACAGCTTAGCTTTGACAGCTGAGAACCGTCCAACTGACAATCTGAAATGCTGCTATTTTGAGCTCTGCTGTTCTCAACTACCAGCGGTAAGTTTGCATTTCCTGTGGATGGGATTTGGGATTGATGTGGGTTGTTACAAATCAGGTCCACGGTAGATGGGGCAGTGTTGAAGATTGCATTGTGTAAAGCGATTGTCTGCCTTTGTGAGTTTGGTTTTTTTTTCCTGTTAAGATACTCTTTCAGACAAAACAGAGCAGAATTAAACCCCCACATGCCAGACAGTCATTACTAAAGAATTTGGTTTGTTTTACTGAAGCATTTTACAAACCCTTCTGCAGAAAGATCTATTTCTTTCCCACCATTTTCTTCTTTCTTTTTGGCTTCAGAATAAAGGCAAACTGAACTTTACAAGCACTTTTTGGGAGTCAGACGTTTTCCAGCTATTATTTTGCAAACTAGAGCGGCAGATCATGAGGTGGGAACCTAGTTATGCAAACAAAGTGGCCACGTCACACTTGGCCAAAAATAGCTTCAGTACATGTGCAGTAAGGTGGAAACGAAGGCCCTTGGTGTACATGGAGCAAACAGTGATGGGAGGGAGGAGAGAGGGGAAGCTGCAGCTTTTTGTTTAGAGCCTCTCAGGAGACGTTTAGAGAAAGTGTGCTTTTCAGAGAGGAGCAGAGCATTACTGCTCACAGTTTCAGTGGGATGGGAGTTACTGCCTTTCTTTCGCAGAAAGAGAACTCAGGTTTTGTGAGATGACACTTTGTTCCCAGAGGTGTTAATCATTTTTAATATCCACACAGAGCATGTAGAAATACTGGAGCATAGTTCAAAATCATGCCTGTCTGCTCCTCGCTATTGGAGGCACTCACATCTCATAGTGGAACTTTCCTTTGCCACTTAAGTCTGTTTCCATTTCAGCCTCATCAATGCAATGCCCCAAGCAGTTTTGTGACCACCCTCCTAGCTATTAGCTGTCTGGACTCTCACTGTCTTTTAATTTTACTGAGCATTTACAGCACGGATATGGTCTGTTATCCTTTTATATGTTGCATGGTACCTTTCGCCAGGCTGAAAATAACCTTTTTTTCTTTATCCTGTAGTATTACTACACTGCTCTCCCTTTGCAGTGATGTGTTCTATTGCTGTATCTGGCTGTTAGGAAATCACATAGCATTTCTTGCCAAATAAAGATACAGTTTTGAGTAAATAAAGGAGATAAAATAGTAACTCCAGTATGGAAAAATCTCCTGTCTGCCAGTGTGTAGATGTAGTTTTCATTGGATTGAAATCTTTCTTTTTTGTTTTTTAATGAAGACTTGCAATTTCTTATCTTTCAATACTTCTCTGGATGAGTGAAAAGGGGCCTATAAAGTTGAGCAAATGCTTGCCAGCTCCTGTAATGAGTGAGGCAACTCCCCAGCACTGTTTACTACCTATTCCTCACAGACTTCTTTTTGGTCTCAAGTGGCAATTATTTCTGTAGTCGTACAGAATTGTGAGTGTTTACCAGAATATCTTATTTGATGTAATCAAATAGGAATTCTGTATTTCTGCTCCGGTTCTTTCCAAAGCTACATATAAATGTTTTCTCTTGAAGATATTCCCAAATGGAGATTTTTATTGTTTCTCCCACCTCCAATTTTCTCATATTTTGTGCATGTGTCTAAGAAACAAAGGTTTTGGTAACAAAATGAACCTTTCAGGTGTTAAGATAATTTGACCTGAGTGTTCTTCAATCAGGATGTCTTTGTGTGTGTTGCTGTTCAGGCTGTGCCAGGTGAATGTTGTGGTGTTCTGAAATAGCACGTCCCAGGTGAAAACTGGCACAAACATACAGAAAGGGGATGTTAGCACTGATTTATTGGCTTGTCAATTAAATGAGAGCACTAGGATTCTCAGTGCATGTCTGAGAGGTTAAGTATTGTGGTGACAGCAAAATATCAGCTTCTTGAATGTAACTGCCCTTTCCTATACATTTATATTTAATTAAAATATTCATACATCCTGCACTCTTCAACATTAATTCGGGGATTTATTTTGAACCACTGCCAGGGGAGTACATTGTTATGGCATCCTCTTTCCACATCTATTAGCAGGAAGAGGATAATTGAGGAAATCTCACACAGATTTAATTGGGGACTGAGGGCAGGAGCAGGGAGGGGGAGAAACACAACACAAAAGTAGGTCAGAAGTTTGGCGGTGGATAACTCTTACTTGACACTGAGCAATCGAGCGGGGTGGTGCTGTTGTAGGCAGCCACAGTCCTGATGCAGATTTGGGGTTAATTGTGTAATTGGTAGTGGTGCGAGAGGAGCTGCCTGCCATGTAGCTTATATAACGTGCTGCATGTAGGCTGGTGTGGGTCTGGGCTGTTTCTGTGGCTTGGAGCATGGTGCAGCCGCTCTGCTGGAGTTGCAAGGGCAGGCAGCATCCCCTGCAGCTTTGCACAAAATGGGTAAGGAAACGGGGATGGCTGTGAGCAGCGCAGCCTGGATTTGAGGCAGGATTTGTGCAATTTTAGGATCTGGTTAGGAAGGCAGACATCACACTCCATATTGCAGCTGCCTGTGGTGTGCTGGTGCAGCATCCTGGCAAGGGTGAGAGCCTCAGGCTGCTCAGGATGTATGTGCTCCCTTCACACCCCATCAGCCCCTTTGCTGTGCTATGAAGGTGCAGCTCTTGTGTGAGGCAGCAATGCCTCTGCAGCCTCTCAGGTTCAGGGTCTTCCTATTATTTCATTATTTGCTTTTTTTGCCTGATGCAAACACGTAGCACTGTTCTGCAGATCTGCATTAGGAGCTCCTTTTGCTTATGCTTTTGCTGTCTGGCTAGATCTGCATGCCTTTCATGCTGAACTCTGGATGTACAATGCAGATGCATAAGCAGGCCGCATTCAAAAACCTCATCAAGCTGCAGTCTTTTTGTCAGGGCTCTGAAAATGTGCAGAATTTCTTTGGATCGCTGCTCTGTTTCTTGGACCATGATCTGGTTGCTCATCTATTGAGTTTTTAGACTCACAGGTCAAGCTTGCAGGGTAAGCTTTGGATCTATACACTGGTTGGACTTTCTGTTGTGTGTGTGGAGAGTCCCCAGAGCAAATGATACAGCCATGAGATAATAAGCAGATAATCATGGTCAACTGTGCTATTTTTGCATATTATCTTTCTGACTCAGTGTGATGCTGGAAGACTCCTAGGTTTGTTCCCTCCCTCCAAGGGGCAGCATAGCAGCATCCATGCAGCAAAGGGAGACTGTGTTGGTGCTTCAGGTGTAGATCACTGTGGGTATCAAATGTTTAATTTGTTTTTATACTGCTGGGATTGCACACACCCAGTTGGTGTGGTTTTGTCCCTTCTTAAGAATTTTTGTGATTCATGAGGAGTATGGCACTGTGGCACTGGGAAGGTGATGTGGTGTGCAGCTGGGATTGCTGTGCTTGGAGATAAGCAAGAAGAGGCAGCCACAGGATGAGCTGTCTGGGAGGGATGCACGAACACCTTGTGCCAGTACAGGACCAGGTGTGCTTCTCTCATGGCCTCCCAAAACCTGAGCTGGGCAAAGCTTGCAGCTGGTAACTTTTGCAGCCCCAGCTGACTGCTGCAAACCTGATGCATTAACTCCAAGCTGGGAGCAAAGCAGCTGAAGCAAGAGATGCCTGTGCTGTGTTTGTTGCTGAATTTACCTTGTGGCCCTTGGTTGGGACCAAGCCTGTTGTTCTGAGCTTGTGCAAACAGTAAGAAGCAGTGTTTGCTCTGAAGAGCTCCCAATGCAAACACAGGCAGACACTTTTGAATAGACAAAGTAGGAGCAGAGAAGGGCTTTAATTACAGATTCTGGTGTTGAATATTTTTACCAGGTTTCCCGAACATCTCTACTACCAGCATTGCCAACCCAAAGCATCAACAAATATGATTCTGACTTAGAAAGAAATGTAATTAAGAAATGTAAACACACAGAGAAGAGTGGAAGCTATTTGCCTCTTTTTTGAGCCTTGAGGGAGCCTCTTCTTGAGCTTTTTCATCTAGTTACCCAGAGCAGAAGCTTGTATTAGAAAAAAAATAAAAATAATTCTCATGACAGCAGCAGGTCATGCACTGTTTCTCAGGCCATAATACAGAGCAAACCCCTGCCTGCCACTCTAGGGCTTTTGCTGCTGTACTTTATTGCCAAGGTGTTTGGGTTCCGTTGTCACTGCCCTCTGATGAAGAGTTGCCCTGTGGGTGCTGTTGCTGTGGTTAAGTCGTGTATTTTCTCTGGGACGAATCTTTCTTTCCAGCTACCAGTTGTAAAGCCCACGGGGGTTGCAGATGCGTCGGCTTCTGCTGGAACAGAATGTACAAAAAATAGAGTCCTCAAGGACGTGACTTTGTGTACTACCGTGGCTGATGTCAGAGGATGGAAAGGTCTTGTTTTCTCCGGAAATCTTTATTCTTAATGCGCATTCAAGAAAGAGAAAGGCAAAAAAGTGTGTTCTGCTAAACCTAAGTTAAGAAGCCTGTTCAATTTTTAAACAGTTACATAAAACCATCAAAGTCTCACAGTAGAGAGATGCAAGTTTGTGCAAAAGAGAAAAAAGGGAAAAAAAAGCTGAAATGGAGTGTTAAAGTTAATTCCCCCAGGCTTACACCTAAAAGAGCCTTAACTCGTAGATGAACCCATTCCTGATCTTTTCTGTTGTTTTTTTCTCCCCTTCGCTGACAAAGATCTTCGTGCTGATAAACTCTTGGCTGAGTGTGGGTCTTCTTATTCCAGCACTCTGCTGCTTTTGCTAAACCAGCTGTGGGTCCAAGTGAGCATTCCTGCACTGCCTTTAGGGGGACAAATTTGTGGACATAATGGGAGTAGGGCTTGTCTGAAAATATGGACAAGCATGCTTCTGCACCTCCACAACCAGCTCTGTGTGAAGATCCCTGTTAGCTACCACAAATGTTAACTGAGCAATTCCTCAGCACCCCCTGACCATTATTCTCCAGATGCTTCACCAATAGCGAGTCAGAAGCTGAGCAGCACATCCTTGTTAGACAAGAGATCTTCTGGAAGGGCTTGTGCTGCATGATCACTCCTGTGGATAATGCATAGAGAAAGCTGTTCCAGGTCTGTATGAGTAATGTTAATCTATTTATATCTACTACCTAGATACTGGAAATCCATTATATCTGGTTCTGTCTAGACGTGATCAAGGACATACTCCCATTATTTTTTGATGGCATTAATATTCAATCAACCTTTGTCCTAAAGCATATTCTGAAAGCTGTAGTTATTGAGGAAATTCATGAGGAATAAAAAGAAGCTGTTCCCTGACAAAAAGAATGTCACATCCCAGAAGTACGCATGGAAAGTAGCAGGCACATCTGCTGTCCTAGTGCTTTCCTCCCAGCTCTGTAGCAGCTCTGAGCTCTCATTCCTGTGTGGCTGAATGGGCAAATGAAACTGAGAAAGGCATGTGATGTCCAGGTGCTTGAGGACAGCTGGGGTGAAACTGGACTAACTGCTCTTAGCTTCCTGGCCTATGCCAATGTTACTGTCCTTTTTCTTCGCTTTTTAGTGTTGTATTCAATATAAAGAACCTAGCTTTGGTTAATCGTAACTACTTGCTTTTATCATGTCTGCTGCAAAGAAGATATTTAAGATTAAAATTGCTACCACATCTGTCATGAACACAGTAATTACTTCGATTAAGTCTTCAGAAAATCCTAGTACAAGGGTGCTTGATTGGTAGCTCGGAGCCCTGGTTTGCTGCTCTTGGGAGTGTGGAGTGAGAGTGGGAGTTGAGATGTGTTTAGTGAATTTTGCTCACATGGGGAAGATTTTTGCTGGGAATGGATGTATCTTTTTTCCGTGCATAGCAAGGTTTTGTTCCACGAAAAGGATTCCTAAAGAAAATATCTCAAGGGAAAAAAGTGAGGAAAATTCTGGTTTACGTAAGTCTGGCCTTTAAAAATGAGTGGAATTTGAGACTTTGAAGTGCTCTCGTGCACAGTATATACATTACACCATTTCCTTCCTATGTCTGAGAAG
This sequence comes from Meleagris gallopavo, assembly GCF_905368555.1. Lineage (NCBI taxonomy): Eukaryota > Metazoa > Chordata > Aves > Galliformes > Phasianidae > Meleagris > Meleagris gallopavo. Next base: position 11,608,625 of record NC_139412.1, read on the forward strand.
TGTCTGAACCTCCCCTAAGCTCAGCATAGGCCACAGGTGTTTACTTTAGGGTACCTGACTCATATCACTGTGTGTCTCACTCTCTCCAGTCTGAGAGTCTAACAAAAAAAAAGTCTGTTTTCAACAGGTTCAGAGCACAAAAATTTCTGTACTCCATGTCCATGTGAAGAGCTATCTCTGTGTCCATGCAGCAGACTGCTGGGTTTGGCAGGACTTTGCTATTGCTCTCAGTGCTGAGAAGTTCACTGTGTAAAGGTATTTTTTTTTTTGCCTTGTCACCGTTGGGAGAATCTTCTTTTCATTGTCTGTTAAAGAGCTGCCACCTGGCACTGCCACATGGCATTGCTGAGGTTGTTGTGGTTCAGGGATAAGTGCTTGTTCTCGTTTACAGTGCTGTGGGGTTTTTGGGATGACAGGTGCTATATGAGTACAAGTAATTGTCATCAGAACTATTGCAAAATATGTCTGGTTGCACAGCCTCAAGTAAAGGACCAATAATGGAGATGGGTCACAAGAGAGCTGGTTCTCGCATAACCAAATCCAGTGCTGTTTGCATGACAGATGAAACAAATATTTGGCTTGCTTGGTCGTGGCTGTTTATTCCAAAATGATGTGACAGAGAGGAAAAGAAACAGTTGCAAATGCTCTGCTCAGCACTGGGTGCAGCAGGAGCTGAGGATGACTTCAGCTAGGTGTTGTCTGACTGGAGAAAACAGGCAGACTGACCTGCTTTGGTGCATCCCTCCCACTGGCACTCTGAATCTCCCAGGGACTGCAGAAGGCTTTTGCAAATGATGGCTGTTTCATCAAAACTCCTGTGCTGCTCAACGGTCAAAGTGATAAGCCAGTTACATAACATGCACACAGTGTCTTCTGGTGTCTGCCTGGTCCAGGATGCCACACCTTTCCCATGGGATGGTGAAGCACCAATTTCCTCAACAGTGCAGGCACTCAGAAGTGACCTTTCAGTTTAAGCTGAGATACGTAAGCTGGACTTGGTAAGAACTTTAAAGAAGGGTGTGAGAAGGCATGGCCTGTGTGCAAGCAGCCAGCAAAGTGATGCTTTTCAACTTAGCAGTCCTTTCCAATATCCCTCAACCTCAACTGCAGACAGCATTTTGTTTGCCCTTGTTGGTCTTGATGTTTCTATCCACCTTTCTTAGTCTGAACCCAGTTTTATGTTGGGTCTAAGCAGCACTCCCAGAGTCTGTCCTTTCTGCCTGATCCAAGCCTCCCAGTGCTAGGGCTGGACCCTGATGTCGGGTGAAGCATTGCAGCTTGTCAGATGAGCTATCTTTGCTTTGGATGTGAGAAACCTGGCACAGCTCCACTTTGTTCCTGAGGTTTCGAAGTAGCACGCCCAAAATAGGAACGCCACACAGCATGGTCTCCATTAAGAACTGCTTCCAACAGGCAACTCTCATCTTGAGTTAAGGATTCAGTATGATTCAGTTATACTGGGAGATCGTTGCTGTGAGCTCAGTGCTCAGCCTTGTCGTGGTGCCATAGCAAGGGGCTCGCACTCCTTGTGTGCTGCTGCTAGTAGGTTTTCCCTGTTAAGGGGCAGGAATTGCAGTTTCTCTGCTCCCAGCTGTGAGGCAAGGAAGGCAGCACAGGCAGGAAGAAGCATGCCAGGATCAGAAGGGGCTCCCAGCTGCTTTAGGAGTAGGAGATTGCAGCATATTAGAACCTCTGCTGTGCTCAGCAGTGGAAGGACAAATTGAAAGTCCCAGTGGGACCAGTCTCCCACAGTTCATCTTGTTTCTGAGATTTTTGTTGACTGTCTGGCTTACAGGTAGCATGGGTCCCTCAATCCTGTCTTGCCTTTTTAGGATGTTCTGAAAGCTGAGCTACGTTTGTGATTCCTGTGTGGTTCCAGAGCTGAATTTTTGTTTTAATTGGTCTGTTCGTCTAATTAGACCAGACTAATTAGTCACTAGTTTGTGGAGCATCTAGAAAGAGTGGTTATCTCTGCTCCTCTGGGCTGTGTCTGCAGCTCTCAGGCCCTGGCTAGACCTGCTGTGGTTCTGCCATGCACTCTTCTGCCTTCTTTGAAATGCTCTCTGAATTCTGCCTTAGCACTGTTCTCTTCCTTTCCATCTGTTTCCTCTTTTCCATTAAAAATGAAAAGGGGGAGGAAAAATCCTTCATGGCCTAAAGGGGTTCCCCATTCTCTGGTAATTGTCAAAGTGTCAGCAATTGCAGGAAAGGTCTAAATGAAATCCCTTGTCCTGCATGGCTCAGCTCATCTGTTTTGTCACCTGAACTCACCAGCATCCATCAGTCAGAGGATAGAGATTTGCATAATTAGTGTTTTTCAGGTACCTTCTGAAATGCAGAAGGGGAAGGTACTTGTATACATCTCTTATCTAATGAGGTGCTGACAAAGACGTATCCATGGAGACATCCATTATAAGGCACTGTTCTGAAACTGGCTCTTTCTAAAGCCTGTTAAAATGCCAAAGGGTTTTCTTAAGCATAATTTATACTATTTCTTTCCTACATTCCTAAATAAAAATAGTTATGCCTGAATATGATGAGAACCATCATATTAAAAAAAAACAAAACAAAAAAAACCAACAAGTTTTGCAAGCTCTTGTTAAGGACAAGGTAGAAAAGTGAAATAAAAGAAAGAAAGATGCAGTGTGTTTTGTTTGTTTTGCTTTTCCTTAAGGTATTCTGACTGTTTTGACACTGAGAATTACTGCTTGGATGCTGGTACAGAAAGCTGGAGCCTGCCTGGCCAGAGGTGCTGAGCATCTGGGACATCCCCAGCATCCAGAAACTCACCTTGTCTGGATGCCTTAGCAGTCATGGAAATTTTTCCCTGAGAAGGGGATGCATAAATGTCTGCAAGAGGCTTCCATGAGCTCTTCCCCAGGGCATGGCGTGGTGTAGTGTGGCTGTGTGCTAGCTGCAGTCTCTGGCTCCTGGGCTTTGCTGGCCTATGAGAAATGACAGGCAGAGTTCAGGTGGAACGGCAGTAGTCCTCTTGTGTTTGTCCAGATATCCCTATCAAATTTAGTTGGGGTTTTTGGAGACAGGTAATCATGTCAGTGTTGCAGTGCATGAATTTTCTTTCAAAATGTCCTCTCTATCCTCCCCCCTCTGCTACTGCTCCAGTTGCAGCACTTTGTACTTTCACAACCCAACTCTTCAAGTCCTGAAGAAGGTGGTTGGAGGAAATGAGGCCTTTCTAATACAGGAGCTGTCAGGATCAAGCTGCCTCACACTGCTCCACATGTTCTGTGGTTTTCCTGCTGCAAGCCTCGAGTTCGTACCTTCATCAGTCCCATAGCAATGCATTGGTCAGAGACAAAAGAACAGGCTCAGTGTTTGATGGTCCTGCTGCTCACTAGTGTCTCTCTCGTGCTCTGACAACCTGCCCAGCATCATTATCTCTTGTTATAGTAATGAAACAAGAAAAAAGTTAGATGACTAACTATACCTTTTTTCTTTGCCTTTCCCGTTTTCTTGCCATTGTGTGGTAAAAACAGGAGTTCTGCAGAATCCGGTATATCTGACTTGATTATTTACAGATTGAAACTGTTGGAATTTATTTTTGAGTTCAGCTAATGGATAGGAAAAACTACAGAACACTAGACATCAGGCTGAACTAGTGATTAAGGTATGTACGCACTCCTTCCCTGATCCATTCCTGTATCCACATGAATACACTCAGCCCTGTATTCATTAAAAAATAAATATCAATCTGTAAAGCAGGAGGATTCTCCCAAAGGGAAGTCCGTACCATAGTTTAAACTGCTGACATTTACAATTTGCACTGCATTGGTTAGTCATGTAAGTCATCTAATTAGAGAACACGCTCTTGCGACATGGTTTGAAGGCTTTGGCACAGGGTTAGGAGGCTAGAGACTTGCTGCTGGCTTCTTGGACAAGGCAAAGGCAATCCCATCATCCCTCTGCACCCTGCCTTCTGTACTGCTGCTGCAGAACTCCCTGTGCTCTCGGATCTGCTGAGAGTAGTGGTTAGAAGTTTCCAGCAGAGGTGTAAGGAAGGTGGGATTGATTGCTCATTGCAGAGCTGCAGCATCTTAGAATTTGCTTCTTCTGTGCTGGTTTGCACAGAAGAGCGAGCTGCTTTTGCTTGCATTTGAAGTGAAGTAAGGTTCTTCACTTAGGTGTTCAGAACACCACTAGATAAGCTGATTTGGGAATTAGTCTCATCTTAAAGAGAGGTTGAAGCCTAAAGCTTTGTCTTTCTCTGCCATCCAGGTGTTGTCTGTCTAGTGATCTTTGGGATTGCTGGGCAGCCCTCAGGCTGTGGAAACTTGCTGAGCCCTAACAACAGAGCAACAGGCGTCTGGGATGTATTAGTTAAAGCAATGGTTTCTGAGCTGTGCTCTGTGTGCTGCTCTGAATGAGTCTCTAAAGAATAACCTAGAGAAGCGAGTCTAATAACTGACAGCTTAAATTCATCTTTGAGTGATCTATTACCCTTTGCTGTTCTCCCTAGAAATTTGTTAGTGCTCTACAAGCCAATTTGGCTGGATACCACCAGGTTAGGTGCTGTAAGTGACCTGACTGCTCAGGCATGGCCATTATGGAACACTCCATCAGCTCTAACGATCTGGACAAAATGAAATGAGCAGCTGCACTCCTCTGGCAGTGCTGAGCTTTGGGGAGAATTTCACTAGGATCAGGGAAGAGACAACTCCAGCACCTTCTCTGGGGTGGTGAATAAAGCGCTGGATATGGAATTAGTATATGAACCAGTATTTTTTGTAATTGTATCAAAGGAGAGGAAAGAAAGGGACATGGCTGTTCAGGAAAAGCAAAAAAGATTCGAGCATCTTGAGGCATTTGAAAGGAACTGGCTTCTCTTTTCTGACAGTTGTCTCTCAGCACATACTGGAGACATCAGTTTCTGTTATCTGAGCTATCTGAATATTCAAGTTGCTGTGGATAATGCAAACTTCAGGAGAAAAACAAAAATATGAAAACAACACCTCTGTGCCAGCAGCTCTCAGTCTGACATCAGCATTTAGCTGACACTTTGTTTGGATATTAGGAAGGGTTGCCAGGGGAGGGAGGAGGGCTGGTGAAGCCTGCTTGGTGCTGAGCAGGAATTATGAAAGCTCAGAACTGCAGGCTCCCAGATCTGTAAATAGTCTGATACAAATCTTGATGGGGAGCTCCCTTCTCCACTGTCACCTCTGTTCTGTTTGTTCCCTCTCCTGCCCCTGCAGATGCTGTGGCTGCGAGGTCTTTGATGTGCAGATATGGTGACGCAAGTTTTGTTCCCTGAGAGCCCAGATAGTTTTGGAATAGTGTGAATATTCAGGGCTGCAATTTGTGTGCAGTGTAGCAAAGGCACAGGGAGAAGAGAGCAGCCGAGGGCGTTGGAGCAGGCAGGAGGAATTGTGTTTGTGTGTTTGAGGGAAAGCAGCACAGTGTCACTGAAAGAATCCCTTTAGGTCAGTCCCTTGCTGCTCTTGCTGCCCCAGCGTTCTCTGGTTACAGTAGTTCTTTAGGGTCATAAAGAAGGGACATTTAGTGGTTTCCCCATCCCAGCAGCACTACCAGACTGAGCCAGTCCTCACCACCTACCCCCAAATTATAACATCGGTGGGACAAACTGCATCCTTGTTTTGAACAGAAATAAAAGGAGTCTATGTGCTTTGGGCTCTTTTTCAGTAAACTGACCCTTGAGCTGGAGATGTTGGGGTTGCATTTGGCTGGGGTCTCTCAGTCCCTTGTCCCTTTGCTTCCAGTTCTGCTTGTGTTGGTATGTGCTGGTTGCCAGTGCGTGACACAAAGCAGCTGCTGGTTAGTGGTTGATGAATCTGTGACTTCTAGGTGATCTGTGACTGGAGATGGGCTTCAAAACCCTTAAAACTTGAGATCCACGCTCATTTTGAGTGCTGGCAGATATCTGCTGGGAGCCCCTAGTGCCAGCAAAGGGCTTGAGCAACTGCACTGAGGTCACAGTATTGAGGCAAAGAGTTACTGAGCATCTGTGGTTTTGCTTGAGGCCCAGTTATATTTATTATTAGTCAGAGAAATGCATCAGGGATAGGTGTAATAACATGATATCTTGCACTGGAAAGAAAACCCATTGTTTTCTTGCAGATCTGGTTGTAGAAGTGTAAGATGTCAGATTTTTAGATCCTGAACACTGCCTGTTTTCTGACCGTGTTGCTCCCAAAGGATTGTCAGTGGTGTGGGTTGTGTGAACGCTCCTTGCCCAGGTCTCACAGAGCAAGGGACTCCAGTGGTACAGACAAGGGATCTTCCTGCACTTCTCTGCTCTGCTCTGATAACATCTGTCTCTCATCAGCTAAGCAGTGTAGAATTGGGTTTTTAACATTTGTGGCTAATAGTAATTTATAACTTGTTTTCTCTCTCCTGGCAGCATGCTTTTGTTTCTGATTTGGAAATTACGCTAATAATATCTCAGATCTCAGGTAATTTAAAGAATCTGTATGTGAGTACGTGCCTGGTGGGAATATACAGTAGGTAGTTTCCCACAGTGAGAAGGTTAAAGGCCTTTGTGAAAGCTGCAAATTTTCTTTGCCTTCAAAACAGGCTTCTAATCCAAAAATAGCTGCAAGCTGGTAGCTTGGCTTCTCCCTGTTTATTAGCAGCAGATGCTGCTAATAGATGCAGAGGGTTGTCTGGAGGAGCAGTGTGCGCGCAGGGCACCAGGGTACCTAGCTGGCTGCTGATCCAAAACAGACTGTCATCAAAGGATCGGATTTACATGTTCCTTGCAGAATTTCTATGCCTGCTCCCATTGCAAGGCAAATAATGGGCTGTCGCTGCCATATTTGCTCTCAGCTGTCCAAATCAGCGAGGAAAAATTATATCTCAAGGAGCCATTTTCTTCTGCAACAGCTATTAGCTTTTATATCTGTGAGGGCAGACTTTTCTGGTCTCCATATGGTGATTGTGCAGAAATTGGGGCAGGAACAAGCTTTTGAGTTTTGGGACTCATCTGGGAAAATCTGTGTGCTTCCTTTACAGAACTGTGCTGTTTGCAGAAAAAAAATAAAAAACCAACACGAAATCAAGCTGCCATTCATGTGACAAATTTGCCCTTCCCCAAATGTCAAGGTCTGACTGCCATAACCTCTCTGTTCTTATTACTGATGTCACATAGCTGAGAGTTCTGAGTAAACTAATGCCAAGGCACTGAAAGCTTCTTCTGTGACTGCTGGTATTTTCTTGTGAGATGACATCCCCATTCTGTTTGGGTTGTTGCCTTCCTCGGTTGCTTTTGGGTGAATGAGAAGCAGCTGAGGTCCCTTGAAGACCTTCGGAAATTTAGTCTACTCTATCCCTAAGTCCACCTTGCTTGCAGTGTTGACAGCAGTTTTGTTTTACTGCCTTTCTTTTGTGATGTGTGAATGAAGGCAGACCTTCCCCTTGTGGTACGTTGTGTGTGCATGTGTGTAAGGTAGGACAGAGTGTGTCCACCTTCAGGCTGGGTTACTATTCTGCAGACAGGATGGATGCCCTTGCCCAAGATGTGCAGTCCCCAGAGCACAGCTTTGCATGGAGATTTGCACAGTAGTCACTGGAATGCTTCTAAAAATTCAGCTCAGCCCTTGCTATCACCCACTGTGGAGGATTGCTTTTCATCCCAGCAATGCTGGATTTGGTAGGTTGGGTCTTGGCTCATGAAGCACTGGGAGGATGCAACTTGGTGGGACTGGAGGGTGTTGCTGAGCAGACCGTGCTCTGGGTGAGTTAGAGCCCAGGGCACTGGTCTGGGTCTGCATCTGGGGATTATCAGAACCTTCCCCTGGGTAAAATGCAAGTGAGAGTGTCTCGAAGGCTACAGGGTATGGAGTAGTTCCCTGTTAGCTGTCCATAGCCCTGTCACTTGTTGGATGTTCTTTGCTTAATGACTGGCTAGCACTGCTAACCCCAGCCAGAGCTCCTGTTTCTGCAAACAGCAATTCCTCACACACCCTCATGTGGTTCCTGGAAAACTTCTTTGTGTCTGTGTGCCATGATTGTTCTTTTTTTCCATTTCCTCTAGCTCCCTTTTTTTTTTTTTTTTTTTTTTTTTTTAAAGCATATAAAACAAAACCCTGCTAAATTCCTGTAATTATAGCCATTCAAGCACGCACATTCATGATAGGCTTAATAAAGCAACAACAAGTCAAGCCTTTGTTTCTGGGAAGGGGGGAAAGTCTTTTGGTACTTCAGTACAGTTTGACTGTTAGTGTATAATTTGCAAGCCATTAAACCCAGGCCTGTTGGTGGTCCAAAAAGGCAGAATGCAGTCATGAAAAAGGAAACAAATTATGCAGTTCCCCACTGCTATCCAAGCCACAGAAAGCAAGACATCCCGGAGGAACTTTGATTCATGGATTTTGATGCATTAACTTCAGTTTAGTAGGGCTTTAGCAAGGCAGAAATGAACCCATTTTTTTTGCTTCCATTTGTTGCAGGATGGGGTCTTTGTCACTTGGTTGTAGGGTGACCAAAGTATATACAATTAACCGACAGGTAACTTAGCATCTAAAAAAACTGGAGTTACTCAGAAGCAAGTATTTTATTTGAAAGAGAATGGAAATATTGGTGCTCAAAAAGGGTAAAATTCATTTGGTCTCAGGAAAGCGATGTTTGGGAATAAGGAAAAGGGGTTGGTAGGAGCATGAACACGTGGGGAACACATTCTGCTTGTGCAGAGCTGATGTTGGGGCTCAGGGTCCCCTTCCGGGTCTGTATGAGCTGCTGCAATTTTGGCCAGAGCCACCTTTGTCTGTTTGGGTATCTTCCATCAGCAAGTTGTGTGTTTAGTTCTCTAAGACACCTCAGGCTTTTACGGGGATGGATTTTGTTGGAGAGCAAAGTATGTCATGTTACTGTTCACCCTGGGCATGCAGTGATGTATGGTCTTTAATAAAGCAGATGGGAAGAACTGCTTGAGCTGCCCAGGGGTTCTTCCTTCCTTATACACTTATTGAGTATATTGCAGAAGGCCCTAGCCTAGCAGTGTGGCCACCTGGAGCTGATGGGCATTTAATCCCACCCCCTTCTGACAGCTGGATGTCAGCAGTGACACAAGGATTTCATCCACATCTTCTATCAGGTGACAAGAAAAGGCAGAGGCTATTGAGGATAGCAGCAAAACAGGCTGGAGCAATAAAGCCTCTTCTGTGGCTGCTGCAGACAGTCTTTTTATCACCTTTGTTCTCTTTTTAGCCACCTAACTATTCCTGGAAGAGCTAATATTAGCTCCCCCCGTCTATTTCTTAGAAGCTGGAAAAACAAAAATCCAATTGAATGTCCCCGTTTCCGTGTGAGGTGATGACTGGGTCTGTACAGTTGGCTCTGAAATCCCCAGTGTGTGCTCATATCACCAGCCTTTGGTGCAGGGAGGCATGGGAATAGGTAGGTGGTTATGGAAGTGACAGCATGAGAGGGCTTACAAATACAAAGCAATGTATTTAAACTTAGCAACAGTCTGTTTGGAGTCATTTTCTGTGCTTTACCTGAGCATGATACAGATAGTCATGGAACGTGATTTCTCCTTTTCTCTACTAAAAGGCAGGTCCTGAAATGGTTTCAACAGATGCTTGATTCTAAAAAACAGAATTTCAGCAGAATATTTGTCCAGGGTTAACAGCGTGTCTTGTTCTAATGCTTTGCCTCTGCATTGTGTTCAGGATGCTCAAGGCTAGATGACAGACAGGCACGAGTGTAAAAATGCATTGCAGAGGTTTGTGTTTATTCCCTGAGCAACATGCGCAGCAGTGCAGCCCTGATGGCTGCACAGTCCTTCAAAGTGCTGCTGCTGTTCTGCCAGGGACCTGGCAGACAGCATGCTTCTTCATTTAGCAGCACCACTAACCCACACAACCCTTTATCTGGTAATTTCACCAGTGAGACATAGGTCAAGGTAAACTCCAGCTCTGACACAGTGCAGGTGACAATAGAGACCTTCTACTCTATCTAGACTGTCACAAGTCCATTTGGCCAGATGGGATCCACCTGACAGAGTTGGTGGAGGTGACTGCCAAGCTCCTTTCCATCCATCTATCAGCATTCCTGGTCAACCAAGGAGGACCCAGAGGACTGAAGGCTTGTCAGTATGATTCTCATCTACAAGAAGGGTTGTAAGCAGGATCTGGAGAACTGCAGACATGATGTCAGTGCCAGGGAAGGTTATGGAACAGATTATTTCGAGGGAGATCACATGACATGTGTGGAACAACCAGGGGATTAGACCCAGCCAGCATGGGTTCATGAAAGGCAGGACCTGCGTGACAGATCTCATCCCTTTTTGTGACCGAGTGACCAGCCTGTAGATGAGGGAAAGGCAGATGACATAGTCTACTTAGACTTGGGCAAAGCCTTTGACACTGCCTTACACAGTATTCTGCAGAAGCTGGCAGCCTCTGGCTTGAGTATGTGCACTCTACACTGGGTAAAAAACTAGCTGCAGGGACAGGCCCAGAGAGTGGTGGTGAATAGAATTAAATCCAGCTGGTGATAAATCACAAGTAGTATTCCTCAGGAGTTGGTACTGGGGCCCATCCTGTTTAATATCTTTATTGATGCCCTGGATGAGAAGACTGAGTGGACCCTCAATAAGATTGCAGATGATAGCAGTGTGGGAGGAAGTGTCAATCTGCCTGGGGGGGTAGGAAGGTTGTACAGAGGGATCTGGACAGGCTGGGTTGCTGGACTGAGGCCAGTGAGGTGAAGTTCAGCAAGACCAAGTGCCAGGTCATGAACTTTGGCCACAACAACCTCAGGCAATACTACAGGCTTGGGGCAATGGCTGGAAGACTGCAGAGGAAAAGGAGCTGGGGATGTTTGTTGATGCTCGGCTGAACATGAGCTACCAATGTGCTCAGGTGGCCAAAAAGGCCGATGACATCCTGGCTTATATCAAAAATAGTGCAGACAGCAGGAGCAGGGAGGTGATCATCACCCTGTACTCAGCTCTGGTGTGGGCAGAGTGCTGTGAGTGCTGTGTTCAGTTTGGGGCCCCTCACTACAAGAAAGACAAAGGCTGTGAAGCATGTTCAGAGAAGAGCAACAATGCTGGTGAGGGGACTGGAGAGCAAATTTTATGAGGAGAGGCTTGAGAGATCAGAGAGAAGCATCAGGGAGGGGATGGAGACAGGCAAGATGTGTTCCCTCACCCGGCTGGGGATAAGGTCAGTAAAGAGAAGATGTTTTGGGTTGTTAATTCTTTGCTGGCAGCAGTGATTGAATATTTCAGTAACTGCCACCATTTTGTGGAGAGTGTCAACTCCAAAGGGTCTGTGACAGCCAGGACATACATCCATCTTCCCTTCAGGGGTGTCCAATGCTTCTGCCTTGGGACACTTGGAAGGGAGGCTTGGTCTCATAGCAGATGCTTCCCATGAATGACTGCGAGCGGCAGTCAAGACCAGAGTCTTTCATTGAAAAGCCTTTTCTAAGGAGCTTGCTGATGGCAACCATCTTGAAAACCTGTGCACGTAGCATCACTTGGAAAGAAGTTGGTGTTGGAGTGGCTGAGGCATTGCAAGAGATTCTTTAAGATGCTGTTAAGTCAGCTAAATCATATATTAAAAAAAACTAATAATATATTAAAAAAAAAAAGACAAATTCTATGTTTAAAAATTAAACCTTTTGATGAAATATTAAATGATAATTATTATCATTTTATCATATTATATACTTTATTGCACCTGCTGTGCTGGTATCAATTCTCTTCATGTTAGCAATATATCAGTAACTGAAGTGTGTTGTCAGCATTAGTGTTACATTAACTACCACAGGCCCCAAACACCAACTGCTCAAAAGTATGTGTTTGATTTTACGTGCTGAGTACTTTGAAGTTCACTTTAGTGGATTGGTCATGATGGTCATGTTGGTATGTCAACACCATCCAGCTAAATGCCACACAACTTTTGACTGTGTGACAGAGGACTGTGCTCTTCTTCCAGGGGTCTGCCAGTGTAATTTAAATAGCAGACACAGGGAGATCGGCCTAACCAATACATGAAAGATTTAAACAAAAAGCAAAATGAGAGCACGCAAGTGTATGTGGAAGGCATTTTGTGATTTTCGTGTTTTGTGTCTCTGTTTAACTTCTGGTCAATTCAGTTGAATTCATTATTTGATTTGGAAAAAAAAGAACACTGAGCAGTGAGCAGCAGAGGAAAATACTTGCTGGTGTTTCTTCATTTACCTGCTTCTATTTTCTGAGCAAGAATATGTTGGTGCCTTGATTTTTTCAGAAGATGGCTATTATGCATGGAGGAAATGTGCGTACGCTACCCTCCAGGGGCCTGATGCAGTAAACCCTTCATCCCTTACTTCTTCACCCTGAACAGTGTGATGTTCTACACGTGTGTAACCACTGAAGGAGGGGGAATCTGCAAACTTTAGAGAACCACTCTTTGCCTCCTGTTGCATGCTGTAGGAGATTTGCTGATGTTGGTTGGTTGGAGACCACTTCCTCAGGCATACATATCTTACTGAGAGAGCTGCTGTTTGCTGCCGCTGCTCTGGGTGCTCAGGGTTCACCCTTCAGCAGTGCAGGTCTTTAGAGATCAGTGATAATGTCTGGAAAAAATTTTGAAGAAAATTTGAGGAAGAGAAAGATATGATACCTCCTAGAGCCCCTTTGATTTGATGTTAACATGGTGGTTTTACAATGTGGGATTCTCCTTCAGGGGATTTCTGACGCACATAGAAAAATGCCAGATAGCCTTTCTTGTCCTCTTTGTCTCACCTGATAACTAAATCATGGGCTGCTGTTGCTTCAAAATTTCATAGGTGTTCATCATATTGACATGGCATTTCAGGCTGAGCTTGGCCTACATTTGGCTTTCTGGAATAGAAGGATATTGTGGCTGCTATTAAATGAAATTACTTCTATAAAAAGTGGGAGGTGATTTTAAGGGCATTTTAAAAATGTCATCCTGGGACGATTTCTATGTTACACCAGGTGTGAAGGGACTCCTCTCATTAATGCTTAATGTTTTTCGGTTACCATTTGAACTGGAGAGATTTTGGCATTTGGGGGCAGGTGTCCTGCTATTTCATCATCTCAAAGGCATTCAGGCAGCTTTATTTGTTCTTCTTTTCCTCCCACAGTATCAGTTCATAAAAATGTTCTGGTGTGCGGTTCCAAATGAGGTTTCCAGTGCAGGTGGGATGCACATGAATGCACATCTGGGAATAAGAGCGAGAGCCTTGCTGAAGGAGTATATGTTGGCTTGGTAGAATGTGCCTTGCTAAAGGGAACAGTCTCTCTTCTTTCTGAAGGAGCAGCTTGAGAAGACAGATGAGAGTGGGAGAAGCAGTGAAAGCACAGGGATGATTTGGGATTCCCAAAGCTTGGCTCAGAGTCTGGAAGTGATGTGGTGGAATGCACTTTCACTCTGAAAGTGCTTCTGTAAAGAATAAAGCTTGACACTAAATGTTCAGGCTTTGCAGAAAGGCTGTGTAAAGAGGGCAAGGGATCTGGGTGAGGAGTTGGAGCCCGGTATTTCCAATGTGTCCTCTAAAGCAAAGCAAAACAGCAGCTTCCAGCTTGGTGCAGCACGACTGCTGCAGCTCGGGCAGAGTGGGAATGAGGTATGTTGATCATGTTCTGCTAAAGAAAAACATGTTTCTGAAAGAGTAAAAAAAAAAAAAAAAAAAAAAAAAAAAGCAATTTATTTCTGGGATGGTTCAGTGAAGGATGTTGGGGGCAGGACAGATGGTTCAGGGGGCTCACACTGAGAAACAGATTCGATCTTCGTTTTGCTGTCCACTCTGCCCAGCTTGCTGGTAAGGGGAAAACCTTTACCAGCAGGGAACTGCACCTTTTTGGCAACTCTTCCTTGATGGGGAGTGTTTGTGTCCCCTGTCCGAGTGCTCAGGTGTGGACATCTGTGAGCAGATGTTACTAAAAGAGCTGTGGGGGCTCAGACATTTCCATCTTCATGGCCAAGAACACTGCACTCATGTCAGTGAGGAGCTGGGTGAGCTCCCACCTTGGGACAGAAGTTGACCTGACTCTATGGTGATGTCAGGGGGGTGAGGAACAGACCAATGCCTTCCTTTTAGAAGGTGATCTCTTCGAGTCACACTTAATGAGTGGTACAGTGAGGCTTTTGTTGCCTGTTTTGAAGTCCTGTGGGTTATTAACCTAGTGTCTATACCCAAGTCTGCCTTCACCAATGACTTTTGAAAGTGGAAGAAATTAACAGACCCAATAGAAGAGCTTTCAGTATGAAGCATTGTAATGTACTGAAAGACTTTGTATGCAATGTAATCAATGTAGTGGATTGTACATATCAGCAAAGGCTTTGCAGCTTTGTGTATGTTGACTTTTCAGTAGCTCTTCCTAAGCTTGAGACAACACTAAGCTCCTTGAGGGAACAAGTAAAACAAGTGGACAAAATGCCTACATTTCCTCAAGGATGAATTGTTCTGTAGTTCCTTCCAGCATGCTCACACAGCTTGTCCTGTCCTTATAGAAGCTTTCATCGTAGCTTGTGTTCCCCAGGCAGATGATACCCACAGCCTTCTGGATCCTCAGAGCTAGCTCCTTCTTGTTGTGTTCCGGAGAGTTTTGAAGGTATTGCCAAAACCTGTATGCTATCCAGGCAGAGCTCACAGGAGGAGCTGCCTCCTGGTGAGGAAAACTGCAGGGCTGGTAAATTTTGCTGCACTTTGTTGTTCTCAGTCTGATGTGCTGACATCCTCCTGATGGGAAAAAGGTCTTGAATTAAGGTGTTTGCAGCAAGTAGTCCAGCACGGTGTTTTCATGTTACATTCTGCTCCTATTGCTGTCATTGCAACACAGCAGTGATGGGCCAACATACTCTCAGGTCTGTGCTGTCTGTGCTAAGGACTGCCTGAATATTTTCCATTGAATTTGTGATTTTTGGTTAGAAAACTAAATTTGCAACCAATTTTTGTTTCATTTTCTGTCTGGAAGTTTTTTCTTCCTTTCTAAGGATGTAGACTTCAATAAGAAATCAAAAATTTAATACTCTGAACTCTAATCTTTGTTGACTCAGGGCTCTCAGGTTTTAGCTGAAACTGAAAAGTTTCTTCAGAAGGCTTGTAAAAAACAAAGAAAAACCAACAAAAAAACCCAAACCCCTGCACTACAAAACCTGTTTTAATACGTGTGTTTTGTGCAGAAGCCACAATTTTCTGATCAGCTCCATGATGGCTATGGTACACTGTGCACCTGAGTGTTCTTTGCTTTGGGGCTTAATCTATTGTATGGTGTTTCTGTGGGCTGCCGGGTAATGGCTGCCTCCAACAACGACTCTGTTCCAGTGAAAGGGAAAGCAAATATGGCATATAATTCTCGCAAATGAGTGTAAAATGATTTGAGGTCTTATAAGATATGGCATTAAGAGTGTTACAATAAGAGTGAACATTTAAGAGCCACTAGAGCTCACTTGATCTGTTTTATGTAGGCTTGAAGTCAATGGGAGCAGGGAGCACTTGGTGTATTACTGAAGTTGGCCCCATCCAGGATGGGGACCAGAACTGTTATTAGGTGTTAAAAATAGCACTGGAATACCAGAAACTTAGAGAAGAAAAAGAAAACATAAAAACTCTGGGAGAAAAAAATGAGAAGAATGTAATAATCCATCTTTCTTTTTCATGTAGTTTTTATATCTACCAGGGCCAAAATGGTACTGGGAGGCTTATGCAGCATCAGAAAATAGAGCCTGCGTATCAAGTGAAAAATGAAAGAATGCAAGCTATGAATGGAAGCAGAAAAATGGAGCAGATACACTGCAGTGCGTGAATGTGTCACATCCAGGCTTGCTATTCTGAGTGATACATGTGGGGCAAGAAGTGCTTATTTCTTTTCTTGTTCTTGTGAAATTACTTCATTTTTGAAAGAGATTTCCCATTGTTTATAACCTTAAAGTTGGAGGGGAAAAATCTAGATTTCTACTGGGGACTTTGGAAAAAAGATCAGACTTCTGATGGATGTTCAGTGCTGAGTCCCTGGAAATGTGGCTTTCCTGTTGACAGAATTCCCAGCAGAACACTTCTATGGTTTCCATCCGAACTGAAGATATCAACATAAAATAATTTACAAGGAGATTCTCTAATGAGCAGCAACTGGGGGAATACTTGCTAAAAAGCAGTTTGTATTTGTTTTCTCGTGAAGTTGTACCAGTTCGAAGAACTCAGGAAATGGTTTGGAAGAAATGAAACCAAATAAATTTGGGTGTTGGTTACAGTTGCTGGTGTACTCTGAACATGGCTGAAGAACGGTCTATTTTGCATTGGGAAGGCTTAACTCACTCTCTTCTCTTTGGATTTAAATATATACCTGTTGTGTGTGTGTGTGTGTGTGTGTGTGTGTGTGTGTGTGTGTGTGTGTGTGTGTGTAAAAAAATATAAAAACACATCCTTGCAGAAGATAACTTTTTGTCTAGCATGAAGTCATGTCACTTGGTCATGGGAAAAAGATTTTATGTCACGTTCTGCCTTTGCTGGTCCTTATGAGAACAAATATGTAGTTGTTTTGAAGGGAGCTGAGAGAAATAAAAATCAGTCATTCCGTGTACTTAGTCCAAGAAAATATCGAACATCTCTCATACCCCTTAGCTAACAGTACCTCCAGCAACACAGGCTTTTGGAGAATGCCTTTCCTAGGACTGCAGCATGCATGTGAACTGTGTTTAAGCCAGGTGTGTGATGGGCATTTCTACATATCAGCTTCTCATTGGTGCTCCTCCACTTCCCAGCGGGTGAGTTTGAGCCGTCTCTGTCACAGACAACTTTTAAATAGTTAGTCCCAAAGAAGATAGGAAAATCTTGCAAAACCTATTTGCCTACTCTGACTCTGTATGTAGTATTGCTCCTCTGGCTGACGTTTGTGATGTACCACCAGTGTAACCAGGCTTTCTCAGCTGCCCTGGAAAACAGGAAATGAGCTACTGTGTAGCACGGGCATGGTACTTTGAAAAAAGAAATCTATTGAGCAGTTACGTGGTCCCTAACTTGAGAATCATCTATGGCTGTTTGCCAGCGCTAAGCATCTCTCAGGCACGTTGTTAACTTCTTCACTTGTTTTGCTGCCTGCTGTTCTGCAGTTGGCGTGTTCCGCCCGCCCAAGCTGTGGCTACATTTCAAAGCTGAAGGAGATTCTCTATGGTTTTTTTGTATTCTTGCAATGAAAAGGCTGAGATATGAATGTTAGGAAGTCATTTGGAGATGCAGAGGAAGGCCCTCCTTATTTATCCTGTTCGTGAATGACAGGGGATCCACATACATCCTTTACAGGAGGTTTAATCAAAATGCAGGAGGCAGAGATGGCATTCAAGCATTGCCATCCACTGACAATATCTGCATTAAGTATTTATGTACCCAAAATTGCACATGGGTCATGCTTATCCAGATGCTAAGTGGGATAATGGCAGAGCTCTGAGTTTATTAATAGAACACAGCAGCCAACATATGGCTATGCAAAGGAAGCAGAGTTAAACATAAGGCACACATTTCTTTTCAAGAATGTGCATTTCATATCTTTTCACTCTACTCAGGAATATTTTTGGGATGCCTCTGCACTAAGTGTGCATTCTCCTAAAGGTTATTTTTGTTCTCACAACGCGGCCTGATTAAGAAAAAGTATTTTATGGACAATCCTGTATATTTCAAATCCACCTCTTTCAAAAAAGGAGAAAAACTCAACAAAATGAAAAACAAATCCAAGTGGTAAATTACAAAGGCTTGGTTCAGCATGCTGACGAGGTTCTCCAGCTTCATTTATAGCCTCTATTCCCTTGTGACTGAATTGTCCTGCACATTTAATGTATTTCAAATGTCATCGTAGGTTCTGTCTGGCAGAGTTTAAGCAAGCAAGGGATGTGTGTCCAGTATTTATTTTAGCACTGCACTTTTTGATTCTATCTCATTTTTCACGGCAGAGATTTTGAAGAGTCTCAGTGATTGTCTTTTGCTGCTGGAGTCGATGTGTTGCTGGGTGTGTTTCCAGAAGCGTTAGATGTGGGGAGAAATTTGAAAAGATCATCTTGTAATCTTACTTGGCTCATGCAAGTAATCTTGTATAATTCTTTCTTGAGGGACCTGTATACATATCTTTATTTTGTGCAAATCTAGGGTAAAACACAAAAATCTGCCATTCTTGTATTCATGGAATATATGAACATTTTCAATGGCTGCCTGTCTAACTTATTTCTTGTGCCATGTTCTAAACACTGCTAAAATCCCTGGTTCACAAGAATGACGCTCTCGGAGGTGTTAGGACACTCATCCCACCTGACAGCATTCCTTTCTAAGAACCTGTGAAGATTAGTTTATAGTGTAGATTTTTCCCATATTGAAGTTTATAAGGATAAAAAGCCCCGTGTATAATATATCTATGGAGCTTCAGCGACAAAAATTGCAAAGCACGTTATATATAAATAGCAAACTGCTGCCTTTAGGGACTGATACAGACTGCTCTCGAGATAGCTAAGTAGGAAAGTACATAGTAAAACGTTGGTATATTTAGTGCTCCAGAAGGCAGTAGATGATGTTCTGATTTCACATCACATGTGCTCCTAAAATCTTTACCTCTGTGCAATCCCGTGTGCTCAGCAGTGATGCCATGGAGCATTTGGGGCCCAGTCTGAGCACAGGGGCAGAGAGGGGTAGACCTGGCTGCTGAATCAGGAGTAACTGAGGCAGAAGTGCAGGTAAAGCACAGAGTGGTCGAATGGGATTTTGGCATAACAATGTTTTTAACGTCTGCCTGCCTCATTGGTTGTTACATCTTGCATCTGCTAGGGCATATGTAATCCACTTTGCCTCCAGTTCTTTATAAGTAACAACACATAGATGGTTATGGTTGTGCAATGAGACTCATCTTGCAAAAGCCCCTGAGTGTCACAGTACATCTCCTTAGCAAGAGTGGGAGAGAAGTGACTGAGGCTAGAGAGGTTGGAAGGACCACTGTTAACCTTTCCCAAACCGGTTCAAAACAGGATTTCCTTCTGAATATTTTCTCCTGACTGTGCAAATCTGCAGAGCTTGAGCCATTCCCACTGCAAACGCACCCTGCTTTCCCAGGGATGTTGAAAAGGCTCAGATCTGCTTCTGATTGGCATGCAGTGCTGGAAAAACTGCAAAGAATATTTGCAAGTGTTATCTTTGAATCAAAACCACCAACTCTTTTGGATACCATCCCTCACCTCTTTCTTCCGTTTTGTTTTCCCAGCCTTTTATAAGAACACTTTTGCTGCTGTTGTCAAGAATATTAATCCAGCATTCATACCCACACTTATATATTTGGTGCTGATGTAACAATGTCTGTTATTGTGTGACTTCTTTTAGCTGAAATAAATGAAATGATAGAATTTTATTGTAGCTGGAGGAAAGGAGCTGTCTTGAACCAGTATTGCAGTGCTGTCTTCCAAGAATTCTCTCCTCCTCAATGCTACATTCCTTTAAAATTGAGGTTGTACCACACTAGGATATAGGATGGGTAAAAGGCTTATGTGAAAATAAATCCCAGCACTTGCAAATAGCAAAGGTCTGTACCCAAATCTTGGGACCAAAAGTGTGGGATGAAGCACAGTATTTGGTGATCTTTAAAGCCATGGAGCAATACTGAGATGAAAGCATTCAGAGGCAGTTTGTGGTAGAGCTTTATGTATTGCAGTGTATCATCTCAACTTGGTTTGCCTCACTACTGCTCTTCGTGCTGTCAGAGCATCTCAGGGTTACTTGTTTCTGCCTCGTGCTTTCCTACAAGCACAGTGACATTGTTAGGTGTGAGTGGACCTGGCAGACCAACTGGTTGATGTGGTGAGAATAAGCACAGAGCAGCTCTTACATGCTCTTGGCTGCAGTGTATTAACAAGTACTAGTCTCAAAGTGGAATGTTGAGGAGAAGAAAAACAAACACAGGCAGGCAGTGTACATAGGTAAGTGACTTTAGCACAATAACTTGTAGCTTCCTAGTGAAGTCAAACTGAAATTTCAGTACCAGTTCCATGCATCTCGTTCTGCATAGTGCTGATGGGGAATGACTGCTGCAGAGGATGGAGTGCCCTGACTTGGTCTCAGGCTTTGTGCCTGCTGGGGTGATGCCTGGCTCCCTGGGGCTCGGGGGACAGACACAATGGGACAACTCCATTTTTTTTTCCTGGGATTGCAAGGTCATTTTCCATTCTCTTTATTTCCAAGCCTCCAGCCACTAGAGGGAGAGAATGTTACATATTTATGGGGATGTACATTTAATAAAGGAATTGTTTTTCTACAGAAAGGATTTCCAGGCTGTACTGTAGCTGGTTTTCATCCCTTTATTTATTTGTCCATAGTCTTATAACTGCTTCTGAGATTTGACCTCTGTAGACTTCTGTTGGTATGTGACCTAGAATTGAAAATGCTCTGGAAGATGTTAGATGATCCTTGTCCATGTTTTACACCCTGTATTTGCTGTTGAGCATCCCTGCTGTGAAATAACTTCCATGGGGAAACCTTTGGCTCCTCCTGGATGTGCCTGTCTCCTCGCGTTACTGCACACCCCGCTGCACTGATACTGCATAATGTACAGCGTGGCAATGCAGAAATGAAAGACATGGGAACAGCAGGAGAGCAATACCCCTTCCTGCTGCTTTCTCCCTGGCAAGCCAGAGATTCTCTGAGCCTATGGCCTGTTTCCTCTGCAATAATAAAAACAAGCCCGAGAGGGATCTCATCTCATTTAGAATTAAACCAGCGCGTTAGTAATTGTTGTAGGCAGATGAGTTTTAACAATTTCAAAGGATGCCAGCAAGGAGGTTTAGGGACTGGAATGGAGACGGAAGCTTTAAGAAAGGGAGTGCCAGAAAGTGAAATTTGAATACTTTCAAAAGTGGAACAAGATTAAAATGCTCCTTTGTGAGTTGAGCTTGGTGGGGAAGACCTGTGGATGGCTGCACCATTGAAAGGCTGATGAGGGGCCTGAGACTTGGAGGAGCCTTGGAAAGTAGCCTGAGATAAAAGCAGCTTGCTCAGGGAGTTTGAAGAGCTGCAGCCTTCAGTCTGCAGTACCATCCATCAGGTGAATTTAAATCCCTCTGCAGATGGCAGGTGGGGAAGCTGATCTCTCTGCCACCCTTTTATTTAACTCCTGTGAGTGATTCAAGAAAATGTTCTCTCAGAAGAGAAGTTTCATGATGCAACATGAAGTACTGAAGGAGAGCATCTGTCCATGTTATTTTCTCTATTGACTCTGAAAGTCAATAGTTAATAAACTGAGCAAGGCTTCTTTATGCTGACTGGAGCTGCAGATGATGCTCTAGCACAAGAAGTTCTATTGGTGATATTGGGGCTGGTCCCAGCTGCTCCTTTTGCTGTGTGTTTTCTTTGCCCAGCTGCTCCCTAGCTGATGCAGCTGATGGCAGGCACGAGACAACAGAGAGAGAAGTGTGTGGGAAGGCACTGGAAACTTTGAGATTGACCTGACCTGGGTACATGGAAACAGATGTATCGAAGGACTGAGTACACACAGATCAAAAGCTCAAAATGCTCCTTGTTGTCCTGGCTGGCTGCTGCTGGATGTCCCATACTTGTAGGGCTGAGGTTCGGCTGCTCCAGGAGCCCTCTCTTCTGCAGTGGTTGCTCTCTCTGTGCACCTTCCTTAGGTAAGGGTCTCTCACCAAGCAATTGATACTCAGGCCGACTGAAGCCATGAAACCATTGTTGTGAACTGAGCTACTCAAAGCCAGCATCCAGGGCCATAGGTCACAGCTTGCATTAAATAATTGAGCTAACAAGCAGCGAGTGAATACAAAAGGATTCTCTGTATTACTCTGTGCATTTTGATGAACTATGGCCATATCTCTATAAATATGACCTGCTCATTAAGCTTTCACCTGCCTGATGGAGATGTGAGGACTTGAAAGACCAATCTGCTTGCCTTCTGAGTGGCTTTGTTTATACAAAGTCATGGTGCAAAATTAATATTCAAGTGGTACTTCCCTGGACATCAGCAAGAGCTCTCTCCCTCGGTTTGGTCTCACTGTGCCATCTCACCACCGTGTGTTCTGCCAGTGCAGATATCTCAGTGGGAGGAAAGCATTTCTATTCTGGGGGTCAGTACGTACTTGTAGGTGTAGAACCAGCTTGGGATGTGTTGCCTGAAGGCTCCAGTGGGATCCCTGCTGGGTTTGGGTGAGGGAAAGGGGGACGGACAGGAGCTCGGTGTGAATCTAGCTTTTGTGTTGAGACCCAGGAGGACTGTAAGACACCCACGGTTACGAGGCATGGCTGTGCTGTGGGTGCAGGATGCTCTGTCCCTGGGCCCTGGCACAAGGGAGGAATGCAGAGCAGGGTATGTGGCTTTGCCTGGCTCTTCTCACCTTAAAACATTCACTGAAGGGAGCTAAGGCAGTGGTTCCCTGTAGATTTTCTTGTGAGTGGTAATGTTAAGCTCGTTTGCTTTAAAAAAAAAATAATAAAATAAAATTGTTTTGGGCTGCAGATCTTTTTCTAAGTACACAAGCTAAATGAATTTGTATATGTGTATTGTGCTACTTGTAAAGAGCTTTCTTTTTCAAATTTAGTTTTATTCCTTTTTTTAATCTCCATAGGATTTTCCCTGAATAAGCAGAACTAGGGCAGTGCTAGAAGCAGATGGACATAAAGAAGACTTGGATGCTGGAGAGACTTTTAACGGGCTTGGGGATCTGCACCGGGGTGCTTTCCTCATCACTCTGATTTTAATTTGAGTGCAGGTTATTAATTTTCACCTCCAAAGCAGAGGCCTTAGCAACAGAGTGCGTTCCTTGGAAACAGACTGCCATGCCTTAATTAAAGCAGGTGTGGGAGTTTTAAAAATGCCACTGTTGGAGAAAGCTGAAAGACATTAGCAAATCAAATGGGCTGAGGCATGAGTCCTCTTGTCAGTGACTCGGCAAAAGGCAGAGTAAGCAGGGTGCAGACCGGGAGCTGAGGGAAGGGGCAGCATCAGACCTGCTGATTTTGGAGCAATGCCAGGGCTCTGGCATACCCTGGCCATCCTTGTAAAAATTGAAGCTATCTTTTTGTTGCTGAAATGAAACAAATACTGGGAGGAGAGAGTCCAGATATTGGTCGTTTACCTCCATTACCATAGGAGCTACCTATGTGTGATACATCTCTCTGTCTGGGACTTCATCAGTGTCTATTTGCACTGTGACTGCTAAATATAAGTGCATCAAGCATATGTAATATAACACCAAATATGCATAATTAAATTAGAAATAACTTAGATTGTGCCTGTTTATAGAGGGTACATGTGTGTAGCTGGTCTGAACTGGACGAGTGGCTTCAGAGCACAGAAGCACAAGTTTGGGATCCCCTGTCCCTCTCTACCACTACTTCGGTGAGTGGCCTTGGGCAAGCCAGGGGAGCATCTCATGCACGTCATTTGCAGCTGCAATGGGCAGATAATAACCTTTTTCCTTTTTCTTGATAAACTGCAAGATCCTGATCAATTATATCAGAGCAAATTATTTTTTGCGCTTGGTCATATCCGTTAATTTATGACTAAAAGTGTCTTTGTGTCAGAGTTGGTTCAGGAGGACACATTTCAGGAGCTTCTGAATATGTCATCTCTTACTAAAGAACAAACAATCTACCTTGTAATGTACCATAAATGATAATACTTAGCGAGAGCCTGAA
Organism: Meleagris gallopavo; assembly: GCF_905368555.1. Taxonomy (NCBI): domain Eukaryota; kingdom Metazoa; phylum Chordata; class Aves; order Galliformes; family Phasianidae; genus Meleagris; species Meleagris gallopavo. The sequence continues at coordinate 11,632,229 of NC_139412.1, forward strand.
GCACTGCATTATTGCTGTGCTAATCTGAGAGGCACTGGTCCATTCTGAAAGTATTCCATAGGGTCCATGTGTTTGGTTTTTTTTCCTGAAGGAAGATACTTCATAGTGTAGCGTGGCTGATTGGTTTATAAAGCAATGCTTGCTAATTTCTAGTAGAGGTTAAACAAATTCCCCCTCCCTACTCATTAATTAGCCTGTAGGATTTGGTGCCTTTTCTTTGCAGTTCAATAGAGACAATGGCTACAAGAACATATTTGTGCTCTCCAATATGCGATGAAGAACATCTGCCAGCTGCAGCAATGAAATAAGTGCTATGTGGAAGGGCTCTCCAAAGAGTTCTGTTGGGGCTCCACTTGATCGAGGTGATTCAGGGCTGGAATCTCCATGGGAGGCGTTTGTGAGGATGTGCTCCGTCCCTGGCAGGGAGCATTGCAGCTGGGGAGGGAAAGGCCAGCAGGAAAATGCCCTTGTGAGGGCAGGAGTGGCAGAGACAGGGAAGAAGCATCTTATATGAAGTTAGAAGTTTCCACATCCAGAGAGCAGTTTATAGCAATATTCTTGTGATGTGATTAAAGACTCAGCCTTGAACAATGTACTGGAGATTTCAGGTGATGCGTGGTACAATGTAGTGAAGAAACAAGATTAGAGGCAGATGAAATCCTTTAACACTGCCATCCTCCCTTCACTGCTCTTGCAGGCTGCAAGGAAATGGTTGGGCAGTTCAGGATCCCCAATGGTGGTCTTTTGGATCTGTCTCAAACCAGGAGTCTCTACCCACAGGCCGCCCTGTGATGGTGCAGCACAGCAGTGAATAACCAGGTGGGAGAGAGGGGGAGTGGAGAGCAGAGTGCAGTGCAGTGTTTGTGTGTATCAGCTCCATGGCTCTGGCCATGCTAGTTGAGGTACGAGGATAGAAATTTCTTTTTGCTTTTTCAGCGCTGTGATGTGATCAGTGAGCGTCTTCCTACTTGTACTTGTTTGCTTTGCTTTTGGATCCATCTCTCCAGCAGCAATTAATTAAGAGAAATAAATGGAAAAGTGGCATTAGTCAAATACAGTACTTTCTAATACAGCATGTTTATCAGCCACAACTGCTACTACAGAGCAGTTTCCAGGTAAAACTTGTCCCTGCCTTCACATCCCTACTCACCTGAGACCTACACACTGTGAATATCAGTCCTATGGCAGTCAGCAGCAGACCCCGTGCTGGCCTGCGCTGTCAGAGGGAGGAGGTACCTGTGCCCTGCCCTTGCCTGTAGCCAGCTGCTGCAAACACAGGCCTAGTGTCAGCCCAAAGACACGGCGCATGGGCTGCTGGTGGTCTCAGGTGCACATGGGTCATTACTGGTACATCTCCAGCTGGTCTTACCCTTGGAAGAGCTGATGTGTGGCTGTGACATCCCTGCCTCTCACAGAGTGGTGGTGATGGGTAGCTAACTGGATCTGCTAATGTTGCTTGTGCCTTCTGTGCCTTTCTAGGCATTATCATTCATAGCAGAAATCATGTTTTTATAAGCTAAATCTTAGGGAAGGAATCTACGGTGTGCGCTGCCTTTCAGTGCCCACTCTACATGCTGAAGGTTGCCTCTGCTTTCCCTTAGGCAATCTGGATTCTACTACCAGTGCAGTGTCTGTACCACTGCCCCATAGTAGCTTGCAGCTCCAGAGCCACATTTGAAATCCTGAATCTCCAGTGTGTGCTTGGAGGGCTGCCCACAGTGCATTCATATGTGCTTGGTTGCAACATCCCTGCTCACAGTCCTGGAGGAACCAAGATGTGATACCCTTTCCCCACAGGCAGATACCTTTCCCTGAGAGCTTGCTGCAGCAGAGGAGCTTGCAGGTGGCTTTTCCTATTGCACCCTCTGCTCTGACAAACGTACTAGGCTTGGTTTCCTGCTGCTGTTTGGTTGCAGAGTGTGTTTTGTAGAGCATAAGGCAACAGGTGTGCCTTATGTGGAAAAAAGGCAGCTGTGTTCTTGTGAGATGTTTGTGTGGCAGAGAGGATTGCAGCCCTGCTGATCTGGGCAGAGCTGGATTCGGGAGCAGGCTGGTGCTGACTTGGGGTTTGGCCGAGCTCTGGTTCTTGTTCCCCTTGTCACCTGTGTAGGGACTGAGACTTAACCTGGCAACCTTTGACTTACTTCTCAAATCCACTTAGCATAAATGAAGGATAGGAAGTGAAACAGCAGAATATTAGCCTTATTGATGAGCCTAATCAACAGCCGACAGTGGGAGAAGAGAAATCGGTGTAATTTCTGCTTGTGCATAACAAGCTTTAACAAAAATTGTCCTCCTCCAGATCCACCACCAATTAGAGCAACATGAGATGTGCCAGACAACACCTCCCTCCATTTGCGCTGTCAGGGTTAAGATGGGTGTATCTTTGACTGAAGTATGTGTAGTTACTGCTACAATTCAGTGTGTTTTTAAGTGGTCTGGTGTTTAGGAGGTCTTTCGTGTGTGTGTGTGTGTGTGTGTGTGTGTGTGTGTGTGTGTGTGTGTGTGTATATGTACTTGACAGTACTGCATCTCATCTGGTTCTTGTAGGAGAAACGCTTAACCCAATCATTGCTTTTATTTTGGAAGGAAGCAATGCCCATGCACACAGGGTGTCTGTCAGTTCTTCCATCCCAGCTCTTCCCAACCCCCTACAGCTTTTGTGTTAGCTGCTGAAGCTGCAACGGACCTGACTGACACTGCAGGTAGAAGATGCTCCCTGAGTTTTATGAAAACCAGGCTGTGCAGCTTTGTGGGCATTGCTGTGCTGGGCAGCTGGGAACTGGTGGCTCCCCAGTGGGAAGGGACCAAGGCTGACAGCATGTTCCTCTTAGGAGGGTTTCAGAGATGGGGTTTTCAGACCAGAGACCTCCTTTATGTAAATAACTTACATGGATTTTCTGTCACTTAACATAGGAAGCTTAGGCACAATTCTGGCATTTGGGCTTATTTGAATGTTTGTCTCCCGACTCTTTCTTTTGTCGGACGTCTCTGGGAATAATGACGGCTGTCAGTGTCTGTATAAAAGGTGATGGAATATGGCTTGATGTAACTGGAACAGGCTGCGTGGGTCTCAAGCGATGCAGAGATGCTGGGCAGCATCCCTTTGCTCTACCTGATGCTTGTATTCTGTCTTATTTAAATAAACAAATGAAGACACCTACGCTCAGGTTTCTCGTACCTCCCGCTGTGTGGTGCAGAACCAGCAGAAAGCGGTAGTCACGAGGAGCTGCCTGGTCCTCCCTGACTCAACCTTCAACTGCAGGAAAAACATTGACTCCTCTAGAGGTCAGGAACAGGAGATTCGAATGCCCTTCTGCCCTCGATGCAGGAGGATGTGGAAGAAAAGCCTCCAAACAATCCTAAATCCTCTGCAAATGCAACAGAGGAAACTGCAGCTTCTCACAGGTTTTGCAGTATGTGTTGTGTGTGAATCCATTGGCACCCAGTGTACCCAGTATGTGTGTGTCCTGGCTCTGGGACCCAGTGCAGGAAGCCAGCCATCTCTAAGCTATCTACATGGTTTATATCTGCCCTCTCCTGCCTCTGGGGCAGACTTTGTCAGCTGCTGGAGAGATTTTGGGAGTATTGCTGTGGTGGTTTTTGTGGCTCTCAGATGCATGTTAGTCCCTGTGATGAGTGGCCCCTTTTGGGGTGATGGGTACAGGGCTGTGGTGACAGTGTCGAGCTTGTTTCCATCTCCATGCATACCCAGCAAAATGGGGAGAACAATGTCTATGTGTGTGTCCTGGCTGCAGTGTTGGAAGGATTTGATCCAGTGTGCTACTGCCACCTCTTCTAGCCAGTGCCAAGCTGATCTCACCCATCACAACTACAGTGGGGATGAGTGCTAAATGAGCATCCTGCTAGCGGAGCAGGGGGCTCTGACTGGAAGGTCGGGAAAAAGCAAAGAGGACTAAAACTAAAGGGGATGTGAGCACAGGTGCTGGGACAGGACAGCTGTGGGCAGGTGCAGCACTCCTCCAGGCTGCAAGGTGCTTCGGGTGGGAAAGGGACTCACCCTGCACATGGAGAGCGGGCTGAGAGCTGCTGCCCCGTGAGTGCCACCAAACCCCAACCCCAGCTCTGCAAGTCTGGAGCCCCGGGGGCAGGCAGGGCTGCGGGAACCCTCCCGAAGTCGCATAGGTGCCCTTCTCTGCTCTCCCCTCCTTCCCCTCCCGCGGAGCTCCCAAAGCACTGAGAGGCAGGAGAAGGACGGCCCCCTCCCCTCAAATCCCTCGGTCTGTGGCTGAAGTAAAGAACGGGGAGCCCAGGTAGCGAGGAGGCTGCTCGCAGCGTGCTCCTGACAGGCACGGGATTGCCAGGCTGAGGATGCCTGACTGAGAGCTTCAGGGTGGGGGCGGGGGGCTTCTTTTTTCTCTGTCAGCTCTCGCCAGGCAGTAGGGATTTTTTTCCCCTCCCTGATAATAAGGACATCATCAGAAGCAAGATGCAGTGGCTAAGGGATGGATCAGGAATGGTGAGTTCAGGTAGCTATGTCTTTCTCTTTTCCTCTTATTGCAGTACTTTGAAGGGGAAATAAGCCTCCGTCCTATCTTCCGACTCCTCCTTTACTCCCTGTCCTTGAAACCATCGATCACTCTGTAGCCATTTTATGGACCCCGCGTTATCAAAGTGCCGAGCAGAAGGAGGAAAGGAAGGGAAGGGAGGAGGGGGTGCCCGCGTCGGGGCGTGGTGGGGGGAGAGGCGCTTGGCAGGGGCCGGGGGTGGGTTCGGCAGGATGCGAGCGGTGGCTGGGGGGGGCACAGAGGGCTCTGCAGGTGCCGCTGTGTTGGCTGGGGAGAGAAGGGCGGGGGGCTGCCGGCGGCCGCCGGGATCTATCAGGGCTGCCCTGCTGGGGATGGGGAGCTGCGGCGGGGCGGGCTGTGTGCCGAGCGGGAGCATCCCTGCCTCCGCTTCATCGGGCTGCACAGCGCTCCTCCGGAGAGCAGCGGCTCTAGGAAAGCAGTTTAAGCAGTGGCGGATTTGACTATTAAAATATATGTATCTATTTGTTGCCGATTTGCAGATGTCCTCGCTGTGCCTCGAGTGCAGCTCTGAGGGGCTGGCTCTGCCAGGAGGGAATGCGGGGAGATTCCTTCCTCTTGGCAAGGGTCTCCGTTTCTCATTGAGAAACTTCCCCGCGCAGAGATGCAGTTGTTATTGAGATCTTCCTCCTCCCCGTCAGGCTCTCCCTGCTCATACAACCCAATTTTGCAATGGCATTTTCCTACTGCTTTCCCCTCTCCGCACCGGGCTGGATTTGCTGTTTTTCTGTTGTTGTTTCACCCTTCCCTGGGCATTCAGTGCTCTGCATGCTGTGCCATGGCATCAGCCGTGCGGGCGGCTGGCGTCACCCGGCTCAGCCCCTCCTGCACTTTAGCAATGCCAGGAGCACCCGGCACATGTTCTGGCAGCAGGGACGATGGTGGAGGCAGCCCACAGACTGCTGCCACCCGGCCGCCGGCTCCGTGCCCCTATGCGGCTCAGCCTGCCCTCCGTCCCCACCGAGGTACTTGCACAAACAGGAGCTTCCCAAAGACTGATGCTAGTCTGGGAGTGTGATGTGGGTGTGTTGACAGCAGCCTGCAGCAGACAGCAAATTTGTAAGGGTCCTATTTAAGGCTCGTCTACCACCTAGCAGTAGTTTGGGGGCTTTGCTGCTCCCTCCAAGCATTCAGGCTTTTTGTTCCATGCTGCCACTCTCTCTCTGCACCTCCCCACATGCATGCTAGCGTAGCACTTTTCCCCTCTTCTCTGGTGTCTAAGCAACACAAATCGCCTTTCACCCGTTCGTTGATTTACATTTTCAGAGATTATCATGCTGAAATAAAAGTGGTGATGGAAAGAAAGAGGGATGGGGATCTTTCATCCCTTTCCTTTTCCTCCTGGATGACTGCTGAGCTTTAGTGGAATGGGGGGACGTGGTGCAGGGCAAACTGTTTCTAATTGACGCAGCGCAAGGCTTGACACTTCCTTGCCCTCTTATCTTTCCAGCTCCCTTTCTTGCTGTTGGCAACGAGGAAGGCTTTGTTATTTTGTTCTGATGAGACTAATCTTTGCCCTCGCATAGACAGAAATTATAGTGGTTGCTGAATAGCCTACAATTTAAAAAATGTGTATCTATATATATATATATATTTTTTTTTTTTTTGAGAGAAGTATAATGCTGGTGATTGATTTTGAAGCAGATTCTACCCAGGTATTTCCCAATATTGCTCATTCTAATAACAGAGAAATAAAAGGAATGATTGTGATGTCTGTGTTTTCAGCATGAGTTTAACCATCTCAGCAGTATTTGAAGATTCTTTGTGTATTTCTGCATACTTTCATCTGAGAATGAAGTAAAAAATGATCACAAAACAGAAAAAGAAAATCAAGCCTGATAAGATTAATCTGGCAGGCATCACTGCAATGGCTTGTGGTGAGGAGCCTGTGCACGGGTTGCTGTGGTCTGAGGGCTGCGATGGGCAAAGAGCCCATCCGGGCTGCTGGGAGTGCTCCTGCGGCTGTGCTGTTACGTACAAATTCTGCTCTCTTTTTGCAAAGCAAGGATTGTTGGTCCAGATGTCCTGACTGGATGCCAATGCAGATAGTTATAGTTCATCAAATTGCGATTTTACCCGATCTTCCCACTGGTAAGTTACTCAGATCTGTAGAGTAATTTTTTGTGGGATCGTACTGGTGCACTCTGCTAAACAAAGGAGTTACTCCACACTAGAAGTAGCTGCGTTTACCGAGTCAGCGTGGTCATTATCATCTCAGTCTAGTGGCTAAAATGGGCCATAGAAATGGAATGTGGTTTATGGCAGTTACTCCTAGGCGACGGCTGGCTGGTCCGTTCGCACACTAGGCTGCCTGCCATCTGGAGGAGGACTTTGCCCTTCCATCGAGAGCAACATTGGGCCAATTTCCATGAGCACTGAGCCTCCCGTTGTTTTCTGGACTGTCTTTTTTTCCCCTTTATTCTTTTATGTATATCTATTAAAGAGCACCAATGGAAATGTCTTTTGGATAGCACCCCTGGAGAGTTTGTTCTGCTCAGGCTCATTGGTCTAAAGACAGATTTTAGACTGATTTATTGAAGTGTTTTCTATCATTCTTATTGCTGGAGGGGTTAAAGAATCAATCCCACTCCTTTCAGAGTTAGTCATCTCTAAGAAGCATGTCACTATATTTTATAAGTGATAGTACCTTTTGTTCTCATGGCAGGTGGTTCTTTATTTCTAAATTAGCCTGAAACCTAGCTATTATTCCATAATGTTGCTCTGTTGGAGCTGTTTTCTTCTCCTTTGCGTGTGCTGCTTTCCATTTTTTAAACAATTAATCTTTTGCCAATTATGCTAGCGTCCCATGAGGGTATTTTACATGCTTCATTGGTACTAAGTTGCTAAACTCTGCTAGTATCTGTTTTTAACCCTGAAAGATGAAACTAATTGTCATTGGTAGTGAGGAGAATAAATCTACATATCTGATCAGTGTTGTTGGTACAACGATTCTCTTTCTGGTTGGGCCTTCTTCACAGAGGGTATTGATTCAGTGTGGTAATCAAATGAGTTGGTGTAAGTCACGCCGTAAGTCTTTTCTGGAATGGATTTTTATGTGAGAAGGGCAGAGTTTTTTCCTCAAGCCTTTGTATGTATTTTTAAAAGGAAATGTGAACTTGCTTCTTCATCCTTATTTCTTCGCATAGGGCTTCAGTCTACACCTAAGTGTTGTGCCTGGGAAAGCCAAGGTGAGTGCAGCCATCAGCTTCAATAGTTAAAGGGTCTTTTATTTCTTTTACAGCTGTATTTTTGCAGTACGTTGTCATTCAAACATTTAAAATCCATCTGTTGTTGATGTTTTACATCGCTGTCATAAACAAAATGTAAGCTATTGTAAATCCCCACAACTTGAAATACGTTGGGAAAGAATTCCGTGCATAAAAGTGCCAAATACTGGAAGCTGTGAAGATGTCTGTGAATGGGGCAGTCCAGCAGCCAGGAAAGTTCCCTATGTTTCTCCTCACCAAGTCTTCTCTGCTTGTCAGTCTTCAGATCAAAGGATATTTTATGTAGAGCAAAGAGTATTTCTGCTTAATCCTGGAAGCTCAGTGTGAAGTCAGGAAAAAAGGAGGAGAAAGCAGTCTAAGCCTAGCATAAACAGCTGCAGCTGTGGAAGGCAGGTAGGAGTAAGATGGAAAAGGGGTCTTATGATCTGCAGGCATTCAGGAAGAACAGGGCTGCAGAGGAGCCCTGCGCTCCCACAGAGATGGGAGGGAATGGTGAGCACACGGCCTGCAGCTGCCATGCACCTTGCAGAGGTGCACCCAGGGAAACTGCAAGGCCTGCCAGGCAGGTTGGGTGCTGTGCAGAAGTTGGTGCTTTGCAGCCTTAGCAAGGAGAACCTTCTTCCACAAAATGTTTTTTTGCAAGTTTGTTTCTATTCCTCCTGGGATCTGTTGTCATTGAAGGTTGATATTTGGGTTGAAAGAGCTCCACACACACTGTAGAAATTTGAATGTGCTGCAGTGTCATTTAGTTTCTGAAGGCTTAAGTCAGTACTAGCAAATGCATCTCTCTGGGTGATCTTTTCTCACCTACACAGTTTCTGTTTTCCATTTCACTTCCAGTTTGGGGCTTCTTATTCTTCCAGTTGTAGCCCTCCACTGGCACTACCGTAAGAGCACACAATGAACATGCTAGTTAGGAAGGAGTGGATGCTTCATTAAATAAAAATTTGTAGAACACCTTGTGCATGCTGGCCTTTGTGTCAGTCCCAAGGCGAGCAGGAGGCCTGGTCCCATGTACACACCCTGGCTCTATGCCCCACTTGCTACCTGCTGGATAGCGGGTGTGATGCCAACTTCTCAGCCTCCTGAGTACCTCGGTGATTCATTGGGGATGTCTGGAAAATGCTGTGAGGCCATTGCTTGGAAGTGCCACGGAAATACGAAGCAGTATTTCGTAGAGTGCCAATCAGGATGTGCTGGCTGCAAAGCCACACGCGCCATGCAGGCACCGTGTCCATCTGTCCCTCCTGTGGACTGCAGTGTTTGAGCACATTAGGCTTTGTAAGCTGTGGTGGGTTTTGAACTGCTGAGAACCTGATTTTCTCGTATACAACCAGAGAGTTTTCCTTTTTTTCTTTTTTAAAGACTTCTTGAAAAATCTCTGAAATGCTTCAAGCTAACATCTTAATGTATTTATGACATTAGCTGCTTTTGCTCCAGAACGGTTGCTCTGAATCTCTTTGAGCCTGGCTGTTATTTTGAACATGACTAATTCCCTGAGTGACTAAGCTCTTAGATAATAGGAAAAATTCATCAAGTTATCTCAGTCTCCAGTAGTTTCTATTGTTATGAAAAGGCATCTTATCAAAAAATAAATAACTCTTCCTATTATGTAATGTGGGAAGGAGTTGTTAGAGAACTGCAGGAGTACCGTATCCAGGAGCCAGTTTCAAGCTGCTAAGTACCTGATGTCTGTTCCAGTAAGTGGGTGAGAAGTCCAGTTGTTATTCTGCAGTGCCAGTTAGCTCTCACTGCACCCAGAGCAGTGAGATTTTGTTGTTTTTGTATGCAAATCTGTTCAGATGGGATCTCACCTCTCAGATCTGCCATGCTACAGGATTCCTTGGATTTAACCCAAGGTCATGTCCTTCCAACAATTAAACTGCACCTTCTCTACTGTAATTATTTTCAGGTTGTAGTCTTAAGCACTCAAAAGCCCTGAAACACTAAGTTAGAGTAGCACAGGGAGCCTAGTCATCTTCCTGTTACACCTCGATGTTGGCACTGTGAGTCAGGAGTGCAATTTGTGCTCGTTGAAGAAGCCAAGGCAACGTCAGGTTCCTTTCTGTGCCTGTTGTGCTAACGCCATGTCCTCTGCAGGAGGGTTTGTCTGTGTGATCCTGCCCAGCAAGCATCCCTTTGGCTCGCTGCAGTCGTGCGTTGTTAGGAGCAGTGGGCACCAGGCAGGGCTGGTCGCTCCTGGAGGGCTTTGTGCAGCACCACGGGGCTGCAGCCTGCATGCTGCAAGCGATCCTGCTGAGCTGGGCAGAAGGAGGAACTGAAAGCCCATTGCCATTCATCTATCTGACTTGGAAAAATTAAAAATAAATTTTAAAAAAAAGCTGTAAACTTTTTTTAAAATTTAATGCTAATATTATGGCAGATAAAAAATGAGCGTTTTATATTCTATTTGTGCATTTACTGATGGCCAGTTGGAATTCTGACTTCATTTGGCTGTTCTGTGTTGTTTTCTTCATGACGTGAGTGCCGGATTCAGTAGGCTGTTCCCTCTCTTCTGTCTGGGAGGCAGAGTGAGGGGGAGAAAATGTTTTATATGCAATACCTTTAAAGCTCTAGGTTAATTTGTGTGAAGAACATAAGACCCATGGGTCAGCCTCTTAATCAGATGTGTTCTTTTCTTTCCTCAATATCTTGACAAGGAGCTATCTGAGGCAGCTAAAGCAAACAGTGTTGCAGAATGGAGATGAGGAAGGCTACAAGGAATTGGAAGTGTGACTCCTTTCTGTCCCCATCCTTCTTGCATGAAGTAGGGCCATGGCTTCTGCTCCCAGCTGCCACATTGAGCAGAAAGTCACGAGACTGAGCTCTGCTTTCCTAATACATATCTCGTGAATAACTCGCAGCAGTAAAAAGCCGAACAGTAAGTCCTAAGGAGTGTACTGTGTCAGGACTCTCAAGTTCATGAGCCTTGTATTCCTTATGGTGCACTGGGGGAGATCTGACTTGGCCATGCCCGTAAGTAGTGCTGATTATGGTATGATTGGTAGAAAATGGGGAGTGTCATACAAAAGAGTCCTTGTTAAACCCATTCTTTTGTTAAGGCTAGTCAATAAAGGCACAAAGCAGAACTAAAAACTTTTCTACCCTGTACTCTGTGTAGTTTCTGATGTGGCTGTTTGGTATGTGCATCAGGGATCGTGCTGTTTCCATGCTGCCCAGTGTCTCGCTCTTGCACTGCTAATTGCTGGATCTCTGCAGACTTGGGCAGGTGAGAATACTCCATTAGAGATGCTTTGTACCTGCAAGAGACATGTGGTGTGTTGGGTTTCAAAGGATCTTCCTTTGTTGCGTCAAAGCTGAAATGTATCCTTTGATTTTCATGGGCAAGAGATTTCTTTTCTCTACTTCAGTGCTTCTCAGGGATTACAGTGAGGATGCTGACCCTGGAATTAGTGTAGTTGTTGCTAGTGGGTGATGACTTTTTTTTCCACTTACCACTTTGTCCAGGGTTGTGTTGATGTGAAGACCTCTGCAATTTAATTTCAGAAATGAGAGCGTTCAGACTAGAGTTCCTGTAAGACTGACTGCAGGGAGCAGTGGAAGGAGGGAGCTTGTCCTGGGTTTTTCTGTAGTTTGGTCCTGTTAGGCTTTTGCGCTTGCAGTTGAGCTCAGAAATGAGACTGAGATGTAAACTTAGCAGTAAATGTGTATGCATTTTTCTGGGTCAGTTTCTTAGACAAAAAAGAGCTTACGTAAGGTTAAAGCGAACGTCTGAATGTGACAGGTCATCTTCTAAACTGAGCTTTCTCAGTCTCTGAAGTCTATTTCTGTGACCAGGGTAACTGATATTACCTGATTTCTGTTGGATTTAAAGTGTTTTTCTTTTTTTCTTTTTCAAACTAGTGAGTCTGAAGATGCCTGTAGAGTACAGGCTGGGAGATGGAGCAGATGTATGTAGAAGTGAAAGCACTTGCCATATGATTGCCAGAGGCATGAGATTTCAGTCCTTCTTAATACTTTAACTTCAAATAATCTTAAAAATAGTTTTCTCTTTCTCACTGGAATCCAGACAAGCCCAATGGGATCAACTTCTCTGACAGGCTCTCTGCCAGTGCCATCTGAGCTTTGATTTGCACGGTATTACAAAAGCTCTGAAACCTGATGATATCAGCACTTCAGCCCCTGTGGTGGCACAGCCACTGCTGGGGTAGAGCCTTGCAGTTGTACGTGTGCACTCTGGTCCCTTATGAGACCACGGTGACATACATGGTTTTGGCTCTCTCTCTCCCTCCCAGCATAATGCAAGTGCTTTAATTCAACAGAGAAAAGAGCACAATCTGCTGAGATGCTGGATCAGTTTGCAGAAGGAGCCATCATCAACTGATGTTTCCAGGGGTGGTCCAAAGCCAACCTTGGTTAGCATCTGACATGTCACTTCTACCCTTTGCTCACAGAATTAAGTCTTGTTCATCTGGAACACAGCTTTCAAGAGAACAGTTAGCTAGGGCTGGTGCACAAGTACTTCACACCCACCCTGCCTACCTTCGATTGTTGTCTGTCTCTTAGTATTAATTGAAATGGCTGAAAATAAATTGACCTCTACAGTGGGGACATAATTGTGTTATATACCATTTCTTGTTTTCTGTGATGGAGTTAGAACTGGTGAAGAACGGGAAAGAGTTTGTCTACTGCAGCTTGCCCTAGCTCTGTATGTTTGTGTATGTAATACATCTACTAAGGGTCAAGCATTGAATGTTAGTGTGGTGCTTCCCATCCTTTGGTGAAATTCTTGGGTTTTGTTTTCATGGAATACTTAGAGTAGTGACCCAGAGATGCTCAAGTCTATCACTGTAGCCTCTGAGCTTTGTGTAATGGTCTTGGCCAGTTGGTCAAGCAGGTTATGCAGCACAGCCAGCTCAGCCTCCAGCACTGCACTGCATTCTCTAAACACTGCAAAAGTGGGCTTAAAAACTTAACTTACTCTCTTTTCCAGCACTCTTAGCTGTGCTGTGAGAGCTGCTTGTTTCATGGGTTGTGCTCTGCCATGTTCCCTATCTGCCTTCTCTCCCTTTTCTCTGCTTTGCAGACTCTCATCTCAGCCTTCTCCTCTTCAGAAATTCTTCTGAAGTCTATTTTATGCCCTGCAGCTTTTGGGATCATCAACTTATCCTTGCCCACCTCTGCTCCTTTCTCCTTTGTCTTTCTGTAATTGTATTTTATATTGGTTCTGTACATGAATCATTTGCTTGTCTAGCTATGCTATGAATTTGCTAAAGTGTGTTATGCAGTTAGCAGGGAAGATGCTGGAGGAGGTTGAGCTTGTCACTATCACCTGCTGCTTTGCTTTGTTGTTTCTCTCTGGTTGAGGACACAGGCTGCTGAGGGAGGGAGGACTGGATCAGAGGACAAGGTGAAGTGGAAACTTTTAAGGGAGATGTGGAAAGCAAGGAAAAGGAAGAATGGCAAAAGAAAGAAGTAGAGAAGGTTACTGGAAGGAAGTCCCCAAGTTCATGTGAACGGTGAACAGTGGGGAACCTTGGCATTTGCAAGATGGAGTGGAAAGGCAAGGAACTATGAGTGGGTGGAAGAAGGTAAATTTGACTGCCAAAACCTGTTCCCTGACTTTATGTTCATCCATTTTGTATGCAGCTCACTTTGGGTAAGGAACGTTAAGTCTTGGGGATTTCCAGTGAGGTCAGTCCATAAAAATACAAAATGATGGGGTCTCTTGAGGAATGTTTCCCTTTGGTGTAGCCCTCTCCTCCCCTCTGACTGAAGGATGGAGAAGAGGGCTCTGCCTGCTGCTTGCAGTGAAGAGAGGAAAAAGAGGCAGCTTCCAGTTTAAAAAAAAGCCTCCTTTTTTTGGAAATATAGCAAATCATAATCTCACTTAATCTTTGAAACTCTAAACTTAATTCCTGACTAGATTTAGAAAAAAATAATGACTGTGGCTGTCCTTTTATAATCTCTAATACAGCTGAGGGCTCGGGCCCCACCTCAGTGCTGGATGCAGTAGGCAGCAGCTGGTAAGCGCCAGCAGATGAGGTTGAAGAGAGAAAGGAGCAGCTGCACCTCCCCTGCCTACCCATCCCTTGGTCCCACTGCTGCTTGTTCCTCTTCACGGGCAGTATTAGTAATGCAAATGCTGGGTTTAAACTTCTTTCGTTGTGCCATGTAGGTCTGTGATGGGGTCTGGGCACAAAAAGGAACACGAAGGAACCTGGTGCTGCTCACATTCTAAGATCACTGGCAGCTGTTTTCCAAACCGTTACATTCCCACTCTGGGATCTGCCTGACACACTGCCTGGGTTCTCTGAAAGGGTCATCTCCTTTGGCTGACTGCTGAGCATGTTCTCCTTGCCTGGCAGAACTGGGGTTTTTAGCCCCGCTGCCTCCCTACAGCTGCATCAGTGTAATTCACTGTATTTGTGCTGGGGTTGTGGGTGTAAGTGCTCTGTTTGTGCAATTAATGGAAGATGGAGCTGATGTGTTAGCAAAACACAGGTGCCTCTGCACATCCAAGACTGCAGTGTAGGCTGTTAATCTGCACAGAGGATCTATGGTAGAGCAGGGAACTGAAGCTGAAACCCTGTGCTCCTGTTACCTACCCCTGGACCATCCTGCCAGCTCAAGTGGAGACGATGTACCTGCCAGTGGGAGGTGAATGTAGGACCTTTAAGCATTCAGATGTAAATCCTCGTTCCTGATTTACAGCTGCATTTGGTTAGCTGATAATGGGTTGTGCTAATTGCTGGAGACATCCATTGGAGGGAGTTGTGGTCACATGGCTGACTCAAGTATTACGCACACAGAGGTTGAAGATTTGGCATCACCTGCTTCAGAGGCAAGCCTCAAAATTACTGTTACTGTAATTAATGTTATGAGGATGGTCCTTCTGGTTTGGCTGTTATGTGAGAGCCCAGAATACACTGTCCCTGTCTATGTGTATATACAGATTTATATATGCACCTCTATATGTGTGATGTATTAGTGGAAGCCCTGGTTCCTTCCTTCTGGATGTGCCTGTTGGGGGCTGCTGAAGTTCAGAACTGCTTTCTTATACAGAAGAAGCCATGCTGGTCTTGCATTACAAATCGTGCTCCTGAGAGCTGCTGTGATATCAGGGCATGTGCTGTGCTGTGAGGGAAGGCAGTGTTTTATGTAACTGCTACATGTCTTGTCTTCTTGTTCCTCAGTTTAATTCTATGCAGAAGATTAGACCAAACTTTCCAGAAAGCATTATATGAAGTTAAACTTTGGGGTGGTTTTATATAAACCCCTGATGTGTAGGTGTTATTTTCACTAAGGCTTCCAAGAGAAAGTATCATCCATTTCCCTATTAAAATTAACATTTAGTGCACGCAGAAGGCATGGGAAATTACATAAGGCAGCAAGTACGTACTGGGAATACTGTGAATAATTTAAACAGGAGCCTGTATGCAGTACATCTATTTGTGCTGATCAGCCTTGGTTGCTGTTACATACCCTACGCTTACACTGCATACCGTGGGGTATCGGCGCATCCCTGTGCGGCATTTCGGGCAGCACCACTGGGAGCTCCGCGGCCACGGCTGAGCTCCGCAGCTGCGGTGACGCACGAGCGGCCGTGGGGCGCGGGATGGAGGGGACCCTCCTGCTTGCGGCTGGCGGGGCTGCAGGCAGGGGCTGGCCTCGCAGCCTCTGTTTGCCCTCCCCTCCGCTGTGAGTGGCTCAGCGCTTGCGGAATGACTGCCTGAGACATGCCAGGCCCATTGCTCCTAATGAAATCCTCTTTTTCGCTTACGGAAGTAGCTATTGAGCATGTGTGGTGGCTGCTGCACTGTTTTTCTGGATGGTTCCTAGGCCTTAGCTGCTTTCACCTGCCCCATTTCTTGCCTCCTCACTCCCGGGCTGTGTGCAAAGGCACAGAGGGATCTGCCTGGATGCCCCACCGGCCACTCTCTTCTCAGGGTTGAGCAGATGTAGATGGCAGGGGTGAGGCAGGGGATGGGATCATGGGAATGCAGACTCGGGCTTCGGAAAATTGCCTGTATTGGTTTGGGAAGGGATTGTGGCTACAACAAATGCACCACATCTGTGATATGGTTGCTGTTCCAATTGTCTAAAATTGCATTAGGCAAACTCTCCTAAGAATGCAGACGTGCTAGGAAATGCAGGTTGGAGCTTGGTGATGCAGTGCATCCCTCACCTGGCCCCAGCCCAGCACTTGCTGATGGGGCAGCTGTCTGCCTGGGCTGGTTCTAAAGCTGCTGCTTGTAAATATGTGAGTAAAAAAATCTTCTATAACTGTTCTTATGAATGGGAGATGCTCTATTTGAACACAGCAGGATGCTTCAGTCTCTGTGGGACAGCCTTTGGCTTTCAATTCTCACAAAAAGAAGGGGAGGGCAGAGATGAAACCCCCTATTTAACCCAAGGGTGCTGTGATGGGAAGAAAAGCTGCTGACGCTGCAGAACGCCAACTCCAGGCAATGGCTGTTCAGGTTTACAACATCCAAATTCTCCTCCACTCGTGCTGTTGGAGCACGAACTGAGGGCTCACTCAGTGTGCCTTGGCCTGGTGCCTGCCTGCACGCCCCGGGTGTGCTGTGCAGAACAGCTTTCCTGGAACGCGCTGCCGCTCGGCCTCCGCGCAGCTCAGCGTGTAATGCATATGCATTGGCAACGTTTCTATATTTGTCTTTGCCTGTAAAATCATTTGCTTTTTCCAGCTGAGCACTTTTCCTTGTGTGTGCATGTGTGATGCTGCTCTGAGGTGACTGTTGGGTCTGGGATAGCAACTGGCATCTGGGCCATAAACGCTGATATAGGAATTGGCATTTCTGGCTGCTGTAGGAGGAATAAAGATCCCCCCCTACGCTCTGCTTCTCTTTTCACAAAGCTCTATCTGTAGAATGCAGTGGTAGTGTTTAGCGTTGAGAAAACAGCGCAGTGCTGACGGGAGAGGGTAAACAATGTGTTTATGATAGGATTGTCCAGAGCTCAAAAACGCGATTCTCTCCGTTCCCACCTCCAAGGCTGCCCGTGAATTTCCACGTTCCGAGGGGCCGCCGTGTTGTTATTGCGGCTGCTTGGCTCCCCCGTTCCCCTCCCGCTCCCATAGCCGGGTGCTCCCGGCAGCGCTGCCTCTCTGCGCCGCTCTTCCCTCGCTTCCCCCGAAGCACGGCGCGGGCGTTGCAGCCGGGCAGCGGTGTCCCCGCGTACCACGACGGCGGGGAACGGCATCTGCGCTGCGCAGAGAGCCCGGAGCCGCCTTCGTGGAGCCCAGCGCTGCCATCCCACCGCGTCTCTGCTTCCCCAAGCGCCGGACGGACGGGCGGAGAGACAGACGTGCCGGCACGGCGCTCGCTGCCGCGGCGGGCGGAAGATGCGCGTATTTATGGAGCCAGCGCTTCCTTTTGCGTTTGACTGACAGCTAGGATCCCTTCGCTGCCTGGTCACCGGCGCTGATTTGTATGCGCAAGGGTCCGCCTCGCACCGAGATGCAGCCACAGCAGCTTGCAGAGCTGTCACACTCACACAGGCTTCTTATCTGCACTGGCTTGACGAATTAAAAAGCAAGCCAGCCAGCGAGAGAGACCGGGAGAGAGAGGGGGGAAGAGAGAGAGAAGCTTGCAGACAGCGCTCGCTTGCTTTCCTAAAGGAAGGATTTTGCGTCTCTAGTGCTCCCTGGTTGTGATGATGCTTCACTTAGCGGGCTCCAGAATGAGCTAGAGACAGCAGCTAGGGGGATAAACTGAAAGCAGACCACAAACCGTTCCGAGCAAACCAAACCGGGAACAGTTTTCTCCTTTATTCTAGCATGGTGGATGTATGGACAGTCTTACAGAGCAGAGGTTGACTTCTCCAAATCTGCCAGCCCCACATCTCGAACACTACAGTGTTCTGCATTGCACCATGACCTTGGATGTTCAAACGGTGGTCGTTTTTGCAGTGATTGTGGTGCTATTGCTTGTGAATGTCATACTCATGTTTTTCCTGGGCACTCGTTAAATGGATTTTTTCTCCTGAGCTGTTGGGGGCTACTACTACCACTAGCAATTCAACAAGAGAGCAAGAGCGGGAGAGAGAGAGAAAGGAGAGAGAGAGAGAGAGAAAGAGAGATTCTTACTGAGGGGGGAACGCGTTGAGCTTCAACATGGCCTCGCTGTGATATGTATGACGTTGGTATATTATCTCTCCCTAAATCTTTTGTCATGTCTTGTCTTTAAGTATGCCTGTAAGTGTAGCTGCTTTTGCCTGGGTTTTAAATGTGATAAATAATAGCGATCGTCCATTCCTGTGTCGTTCTGTGCTAGAGAGATAGAGGTGTACGTATGTAGTTAGAAGCAGAATGAAAATATCTGTCTGTAAGCAGCACGGGCTGTGTTATTGTGTGCTTCCTTTAAAATACTGACTCAAGTTAATAACGAGATGTTTTGTTCGAAATTTCCAGCAAGCAGTTAATGTGAATGTCTGTGAGAGTAACCATGTAGCTGCCAGGTGAGAGGTGCTGCCTGCAATTGGATTGAGCTCTGGACATTTTGGCTTGGGTGGGGGGGGGGAAGATGAGAAATCCTATTAAAGGATTAAATCTTTGCTAAAATAACATTCAGCCACAAAAGAGAGAGAAAAACCCAAATGTCTTTATTTATCTGTGTTGCCTTGATGATCTGACTTGATTTCTCAATGTTCAACCCAAAAGCCTCCAAATTCTGTGTCCACACCGATTTAGCCTAGTGCCTCTCTTAAGAGATGCGAGAGGGACTGAATGTAACCTGCGGGGCTTTTTCTGTCTGTCTGTGCTTTGTATCTTGCAGATTGAGAAGGAGAAATCAAAAATATCAGGGATGCATGCTTTGTTGCTAAAGAAACAGACACGGAGGGGATGGATTGGCTTTGGTTTCTCTTGAAATCTTGTTTAGCCTTCTTTAATGTCTGTGTATTTATATTGATGGTTTTTGGTAATATACGTAGGGAAAATCTTTGCCCACCTTAAGGGTAACGAGATTTTGAGATGGGCTGTTTTGTGTGACTTTATTTACATTGATTTTCTTGAAAATGAAGTGCGGAGCTGCATGTTATAGGCTTGCTGAATAGGTGTTCACCAGCGAGAGGTCTGTCTGCTGGCAGATGTCTGGTCCCAAATTGCAATGTTTACAGCCTGCAAGCAGCTGTGGGCTCCAGTTCCAGTTCACCAAGTCAGCGAAGGTTTGAAGGGGATGACTGAAAAGAGCAATGTGTTCTCCTCTTGGAAATACATCTCCGGATTTCAGTACTGTTCTGTTAGAAATCTGATGGAGTTTTATTTTAAATATATTTTCCCCTTTCAAAAATCAGAATTGCTCCAGAAATTAAGAAATCACAGTTTGTAAATGTTTAGATCTCTCAATAGCCTTCACTGGAATTATTTTGCTTTGATAATTAACCAGTTGGTACCAGCTCCAGCTGTATTATTTATCTGATGTCCTCCAGTGATCCAGAGGAAAAAAAAAAAAAAAAAAGTAGTAATTGATTAATAAAGGCACGGATGGGGCTTACAGATGGGGGCTCCCAGCCATTCCCATGCGAGTTGTGCTGCGAGTTGAATGTAGAGATACACTGAGGGAGCAGAGTTGTTTTTGGCTGGTGGCACAGTCGGACATTGAGTGAAATGCTATAGGTCTGCGGCTCTGAAACTGTCCTTAGCTGTAAATAAGAGAGGGGTGGGAAAAAAAAAAGCCCTGATCTCAGGGTGGTAACATTTGGCTGGCTGAACTGACAGAGGAGTGTGATGGCAGCGATGCCAAACCCCGTGGCACAGCACGGCCGCTCGGTGCCTCCTGGCTCTGCGTCCTCACCCTGGGAGCTACCCGGGGGAGAGGGATCAGGGGTAAGACTGAGTGACCATCCCTAGGAAAAGTCATTTGGATGCTGAGCGTGGTTTGGGTCGTTAAACAGCTCCAACCAGCTTCATTTTCCTGTTAGCTGTGTGATGCCATTAGTTTTATAGGTTGCAGAACCTCTTGGAAATATCACAAAGGAGCAAAGATCACCAAGGAGAGGGGATCAATCAGATGGCAGCCAAAATAACCCTTGTGGTGATACAGTTTTAAACAGTTTGGGGGAGCAAGGTGAAAAAATGAAAAGCAAAAAAACCCAGTGAGTTAAAAATAAGAGGCAACTGTGTCTGAATGTTGATTTTCCTTGCTGCTAGAGCCTTGGCATCAAGGTTTACCTTTCAATACGATTTCTACGAGGAATGCTCGGTACCTGCTGGGATGTTCCAGTCTGTGCTGGTGCATTCCTCGATGCAGAGCGGGCAGTGTGTGTGTGTGGCTGATATGTGCCGGTGTGATGGACCTCCTGGTCCCTGCAGGGACATCGTGCGGGGCTGGGGGACCGTGGGGCTTTGGGTGCATGGGGAGGGCAGAGATGTCAGGCACGGGATAGGGGTTTCTGCAAACGTGTGTATTTTTTCCATAAGGGAACGTGCTTAAAGGGGATTGGTGTAAATTTAGTAATACTTCCTGGGTTTCTGCTCTCCCAAAGGTTGGTAGGATTAAATAGACTAAGGTTTGTGCAGAGCACCTTGAAAGTTCAATGCAGAAAAAAACTTCGAGTGTTGTTTTAGCAATGCTGTGTTGGGCATCCTGTTGGGCTCTAGGAAGAAAGAGAGGAAACGAGCACGGAAAGTGAGCAAGGGCCGGGGTTTTTGCTGTGTTTAGTCAAGTCTTTTTCCCACCTGCATTCCTCAGGGTCTACCTTTTCCAATGGGCCTTCAGCCACCTGCTCCATCCCCATTTTGGTATTTTTGCACCTGCACTTCGGCATTCCCCAAGCCTGCAGCTGAGCCTCAGACAGCCCCATTAGCAGTTAGTGTGTGAGCAGCTCTGTCTTGCTGTACAACTCAGGAGCAGCTCAACCCAGGCCAGTCTGCTTTGGCAGATTTTTGGGGTGACCATGTTCCTTGTTTCTTGCAGTAGACCCCTCTGCTCATAAGCAACCATGCTTTGCACAGTGCGTGGTGCAATCTGTGTGCTGTAACAGATGGAGGTGGGGGACTGCCTTCGTCTGCCCTCAGCTCTATGGGAGGACATGGGCTGTGAGTGGGGCTGCTGGGATCGGTCCTGGCCATATAGCTCAGCCCCATTTGTCAGCACTGAGCTCCTCCTGTTCATGGGAATGCTCGAGCCCAGACCAAGGGAAGAGTGGTCGACCCTGTAAAGAAATCAACGTGCTGACCCTCTAGAAAACACAGCCCCAAAGAAAATGGTGCATTTGTATGCAGATAGGATAATTATAACACATAAAATCTCTTTCAGTGATTGCTCCTGTTGTTTCCGAGGCAGGGTGATGGGAGAGCTGACTTGCTGTTCGTATGCTTAAGCAGGATTCAGTGTTATTTGCCACAGGATTCATGAAAATGCCTCTGACTGTATCATAGCAACCTGCTTCCCACAGTCCATAAAAGTGCGGCAATCCGCCGCCGTCAGGATTCAGGCACCCTTCTCAGCACGGGGAAGGGAGCGTTTCTCCCTCTTTGGATGCCTCAGAACAAAGCATCCGTGTTGGGATGCTTCGTGTTGGGATGGTTTGTGCTGGCCCCACGATCACTGTGATGTTAATGCTCCAAGAGAGCTTCCGTTCATTTTGTTTTAAAGGCTCCCCCCTCCCTCCCTGGCTACTTCCCAGCTCTGTATTAAACCTCACATGACAAGTTGGAGGGGGACGGGACAGCTCGGAGGGCTCTGACGCGATGGCCCGTCCCTGCCCTGCCATTTGGACCCCCGCCATGGCAGCGGCACGGCACTTGCTTACGCTTCGTAGTGAGTGAGGATTGGCCCCGGTGGAGCCCTGCGGTGGGGATGCGGAGGTGCTTGCTGGTCCTGTAGATGAATGTCGTTAGCGCTGCATGTTCACCTGGTTCCTGCCCCCATCTGTTTGCATAATGTGGTTATATTTCTTTTTGGATCAGGTATTCAGTACACAGCCCAACTGCTGTGTATAATGTCTGAAGGAAAATTGCCAAAAATCCATGTAAGTTTTGTTTGGCTTGCTCTGGTTTGTGCCTAGCCCCCTTTTTGTGCGCTGTCCGTTTCATTTGGTGTTGTTGCCGGTCTCTCTCTGTGCTGGTGGTGGTGGTGGGAGCCGCGATGCTCTGTGTGCAGTGTCTGCTGCATGTCCATGTCCTGCCTGTGCTGTGTGTGCTGCGGGGTTCCGTGCATCTGTCGTGGGGCGGCTCTGCTCTTACCATGTGTGCCTTCCTGAAGGGGCTGTGACAGCTGTGCTCAGTGCATACCCGCTACTGGAGTGCTACTGCTGCTGTTGCAACCGAGCGCACTGATTCCAGTTTTAACTGAAGAATTTTGAATGAGCACATGTTGGGAAGCGTGAGGAAAACTGCCTAATGATCATGTAATAACGGCGGTTATGTACTACGTTATTGGTAATGAAGAGGACGGGGTCCGTTAGGTAGTTGCAGCGGCGGCACAGGATCTGCTGTCAGCACTCCTGTTGTGTCATTAGTTCACTGTGCAGCCCTAGGCATGTTCCTGCACTTCCTTGTGATCCCCTTTCCCAAAGGAACATAGCACCATGCCTGGGCAGAGTCAGGACTGAGCACACCCGTTGTGTCCCTTCTCCATGCTGTCCCCGCGCAGCACAGCGTCGCTGGGGCGGTGGCAGGGCAGTGGGACTCTGTGTTTGAGCGAAGAGAGGTGGCAAGCCGGAGTGATTTATAATTCTGCCTAAAAATAGGGGCTCCTAGAGGAAGAGCTGCTGGAGGAACCGTGATTTACTTCTTTTCTAATTGGTGATGGTTGAGTGTCTTGTGACCCTGGTTGGAAGCAAGCCTTCATCTGAAGGATCCGGGCTGCCTCTGACTGTGCCATCGTCCTCAGCAGCAAAGCGACCTGCAGCCTTGGCTGCTGATTTTCAACCAAAGGCATTTTTTGTGGAGCACTGCCCTTGTGTTGTGGAAAGCACCATGCTGACAATGTTCACAGGGCACACCTGGGCTGAGGGCAAGAAGGCCATGCTGTGCTGTGCTATGCTGTGCTGTGCTGCGTGGGATGCTGGGCAGGGCTGTGAGGAAGGAGTATGCTCACAGTTAGGCTGGGTTGTTCTACAGAAGGTTTTGTAGGACTGTGCTACTCTTAGGGCACTGCTGCTGTTCCCCAGGTGGAGCAGGGTAAACTGAGGCAGGGCTCCTACCAGAGTCAGGAGCCGTGTCAGCTACGTGTCTGCTGCTTCTTCATCCTCGGTGGCACAGGGCAGGTGGCCATGGCTCCTGGCTGCTGCCACCTGATAGTGCCCCAGGGAGAGGCCTGGCCTGCGGGCAGTGCAGGAGTGGTTTGCTCCAGTGGAGCATCGTTTCCAGGGCTGTGGGCACAGTGGGTGCCAGGAAGAGAAGCACCTGCCAGTGCCCCTCTGGAAGGGCCCAGGAGTTAGTGCCTGCCCCTTCTTTTGCATTTGCTGAACCACATGTAACATAATGTATAGACTGCTGGCAAGGACTGCGTTGCTATTTTAGGCAGCGTCTCTGGCTAAGTAAAGCAGGGGGTATGCTGCAAGCTGCTTTTCTCTACAATCTTCTCTAACTCTCTGAGTGATTAACTCTTCCTGCAGCTCCACTGCTGTCCTTTAGGACAGGAGCAGGACTTGCAGGGTGACAATTGTAGCCCAGGGGAGATGGCACCATAACCACAGCTGTAATGTGGTCTCAGCAAATGGCATTGCCCCATTTGCTACAGCATGGGGTAAGGTATCCCAGCCCTTATTATTTTGATTGGTGGGATAAGGCAAAGTTAATATCTAGATGACTGTGTTGTTAAGTTCTCTCCCTGCCCTACACATACTGAATGCTCCAGCAGCCTTCCCTCTTGAGCTTGGCTACTGCAGTGCAATGCTGCCATGTCACAGGCTGCAGGGCTGTGTGTGGGGAAAGCA
The DNA here is from genome assembly GCF_905368555.1 of Meleagris gallopavo. Taxonomy (NCBI): domain Eukaryota; kingdom Metazoa; phylum Chordata; class Aves; order Galliformes; family Phasianidae; genus Meleagris; species Meleagris gallopavo. Next base: position 11,655,873 of record NC_139412.1, read on the forward strand.
GCATTCTGCTCTCCTCCTGCTTCCCATGGTCATGTTTGTGGGGCATGTCCTGCCTGTACCAGGATGACAGTAATTGTCAATAGGTTTGGAATCTGGGACACGGGCAGGGATGTACTGGCATGCTCAAAAAGTGCCCCAAAGAGCTGCCTCACCCTCAGCAATGCCCAAGTAAAATTCTCTTACTGTTGCTTATTGGCTTTTTTTTTTTTTTTTTTGGTAAGTCCCCTTTCAACACAAAGGTAGTTGCCTGAGAGTGTCTGTTTCTAAACGGATCGGTTTCTTCTGTCACCACTTCTGGGGGCTGGAGCTGATGCTGGTGAGATCGGTGGCTGAGTGAGTGATGGCAGCTCGGGGTGCAGAGATGCTGGGGAGCGACCAGCTGGCTCTGAGGGCTCTGAGCACAGCAGAGATCCTCTTTGTGTGGGGGAATGCTTCTTGGAATTGAAAAAATACAGTGTGGTCTCAGCTGCACAGAAATAAATACGAATGTAGAGAAATACCCTAAAGACCAATCTTTCACCCTGATAAGCAGTGGGCTGATTTGCTGGGCATATCTGTAGAAAAGTTTTTTAAAGAAAATTTGTCTCATTTGGAAAAAAACAAGATCTTGTTAGTGTTATCACAAGACAGGGTTTTTTTTTTTCCCCAAAGAATTTCATACTTCCTTGCTGTTTTTGATGCTTTCACTCTCCTGTATTATATTTAATATATCTGACAAGATTTTCTTAATAGGCTTTACATTGAAGTTTCTGTTCTGATACCAAGTTTGGTGAAGACTTGCTATCTCAGATTCTTTCTCCTCAGCTTGATAAGGTGCTGATTAATTTTATACAACTCTCTTTCCTTATCTAGTTGAGCTTCAGTCAGTTTTATTGTAAACTTGGAAAAGTACGATCAATCTTTAATGTTTGTTTTTAAGGTTTATTGCAAAGACTTTGAAGCGTGCAGCACATTTGCTGTTTTGTGAAGTTCTCTAAGAATTATGTTAAAAAGCAACAATTATAGAACAGGTTTTGAATCCAGAAAAAGTATTTTAAAATAGGAATGGGTGCCCTTCAAATGACAGCTGGCTGTGATGTAGATGGGGGTACTAAATGAGAATTCTATTACTGTAGTATAGCGCACACAAAGCTGGATGCATAAAGCAGGGAATGCTGATGGTGCCCATATAAAGGGCAGGACGAGGAGGTGTGTTGTGTCCTCTCAGTGCCTCCACCCACTCCTCCGTCCCAGGAGAGCAGGGCAGAGAGCTGGCTGCCATCCGCAGAGAGTGTCTGCGCAGCTTTGTGGGCAGCAGCTGACACCTGGATGGATTTTCAGTCTCCTCTGGCCCAGGGTAGATGGATCTCTCATCTAACATCCAGCAGCAGATCGATCCCATCTCCTGGACACCAAGGGTTTTGCACAAGTCTCTCCTAAAGAACTGACAGCACATAGAGGCGCAGGGAAGAGGAATGGAGTCTCACAGAGCTGCAGGCTGGCCCCAGGTCCGTGGAGGGCTAACCACTGCCTTGAGAGCCTTGGCCAGGGGAGACTGGCCCCACGGGCTTATGCCTATGTGCCAGCAGGACCGGGACCCTCCTCCTACAGACTGCAGGAGCTGCCAGCTTGCTCCCTGCGCTGTGCTCAGGTACTGATGCCATCCCTCTGAGATGACATGACGTTCTCAACCTGCTGCCACTTGCAAATTGGCACAGTGGCCCCACATCCATTTTTCCCACTCGATGTTAAGCTCAGTATCCCGCCCCTTGAGCCCAGATTTGGTGCAAGGTTGTAGCAGGCAGTGCGTTCTGAGTGCTTCTTATTTTGCCACCCCCCTCCCCCCCCCTCATAGCTTCCTGGTTTCTGGTTCTCCTCCCACACTCCCCATGTTAAACAGTTGCTGTGTTTTGCCCCAGAAAATGGTGCTGGTTCAATCCATCTCCAGCACGTGCTGTCAGCGTGGATGCCAGGCTGTCCCCTCTCATCCTCACGCACACACGGCACATGCAGCAATAAGCACACATGTGCAGGCTTCTGCATGCATTTGTGAATATTTGTGTATATTTATCTCTACATATGCAGGGAAACAAATATATTAAAACACATGTGCATATGTTTTCCTTCCCAGATATATTTTGAAAAATATGAGTCAGCAGCAGGCAGGAACATATTACATAATCTCTGGGAGTGAAGAAAACCTTGCAATTATTAGGAGGCAGGCTTGCTGCGAGCAGCACTTCTTAGCATCCTTTTGTAAGCCCACGTCACGGTGTGCCTCTGTCAAGTGGCCTTATTTCCATCAGACGCAGCTGTGTCCGATTCAGAAATGGAGTTCCAGCATCTTGGCTTTGGTTGTATTTTTAAAACAAGAAGCAACGAGCAGAATCTCAGCTCTGGATTGAGGATGACTTCTCTTCCTTAGCCTGCTTTTCTGCAAGGACTCTCCGTTTTTCCTTTCTGATTCCCCCTGCTCCCCACCTCCCGCTGTTTCCTCAAAAATCTCAGCGCTGAGAGAAACTGCACAAGAGTGCAGCTGGAAATAAACATTGCCCCCTCCGCATCCCCTCTGCTCGTGGCCGCCCACCTCCACTGCCTACACCAACGGGATGAAGTCAACATCCACTTTTAGTCTCCGTCTCCTGCTCTTGCAGCTCCCTGCATGCTCCCTCCTGATGCTGCACGAAGCGTGCTGGCTGGAATTTGGAGATGGATGAGCCGCACGGCAGCGGCTCCTGCAGCTGTAGGAGCCCCATCAGTTGTGGTACACTGTGATGTGAAGAGGTGGCAGAAACAAAAACCAAGTGATGTGGATCCAGCTTGAGTCAGAGGGCAGTGGCCATTGGGGGCTTCAGTCCTGCACCCTGTGCTGGCTGGGTGCCCTGGGAAGAGCGGGGCTTTGGGTGCTCCTGCCCGCAGGCAGTGCTGTACCGCTGTTCCTCCATCTCTCACGCAAGGCTTTATTCCAGGTTGCCCAGTCAAATTCTTGCATTTCTGAAGACAGTTCAAAAGCCTAGGAGGGGAGCAGGCAGGGGCAGAGTTAAAGGAAGTAAAGGAAAGAACTTGTTTGGTTATTTTTAATTTGTCCAATAAAACCAAACGTTTTGAACTGCTTTCATCTCCCAGGGTGTTGCAACAGTTCCGCTGTGGCTAAGCTGGTGGTCGCCTTTCAAGCCAAGGGAACACTGTGTTGTGGTTTTAAAATAGCAAAGCCTTCTGAAGGAGGCAGTAAGTTGCCACGCTGGCTGAAACGTGGAGTGCAGGGAGCTCCGTGCCCTATCTGGGATAGTGTCTGAGAGACAGGCTGCAGAGAAAATTGTGAGAGACACAATAATTGATGATGATGGAATGACCTATTTATCCAGAGCCCTCTGTCTTCACCCCTATTAGCTTGGGGGTTTCTGGTGCTCTGAGACATGATAATTTGAATCTTTTTTATTTTCAAAAACCACAAAAGCTTCTGCTCTTACCAGGAGATTCTTATGAGCTCAGCAGAGGTGATGCGCTCATCAGTTCCCCTCCATTAGGGCTCTGCGTTTTATTCTTTGTTTTTCCTTCTGTAAAACCTGTGGAAGGAAATTGCCTTTTCTTGTTAAATGATTTGACAGCCAAGGATGGAAAGCACTGCGTCCAAGGTAGATGTGATTATAGCAGAGCGAGGATTGCCGAAAAATACTGCTAGGTCAGCCTGCTCTGCTCTTTGCCAAAAGAGCCAAAAAGGAGGTGGGCTCCTCGGCAGCCTCTGCAGCCCAGGGTCCTGTCCAGGCTGTGTTCCTTCCTTTGGTTATCGGTATTTAAAAGCAACCTCATGAATTCCACCTGAGATCTTAACAGCAATGCCCAATGAAGGGCTGGATCAGCTGCCAGATTGTTCCACCAAAGATTAATTTGGGCTTAGACATTTTGCATACGCAACATTGGGCTGCATTCTTATTATTTCCACTGTTTTGACCAGCATTCAGTTAGATAAGGTCTTGATACCTCTTTAAAGCCTCCAATCATTACTCATTAGTAACACAATTCCTCCGTTTTTAACTGATCCAAATTAAGCTTTTCTGTTTCTCTGTATTTCTGTACAGCGAGGAAATTAAGCTGCATTGAGAAGAAATACCAAAGTAAAAACAGTGGCTTTGCAGTTGTAGCTTCCCAGCCTTTTGTAGCATGAACTCCAGGGCAGAACCATTCACAGTAACCAACAATCCTCTCCTCAGAACAGTAATAAGGTACAGGAAAGGCTCACAGCACATGAATGAATGGCACAAAAGCCACCCAAGGCTGCCCAGCCCTGCTCTGGACCTTGCCATTGCTGTCTGCTGCAGGCAGACCTTCTCTCTGCCTGGGTGACACAGGCTCGTGGCCTTCTTTCCCAGTCTTTCCTTTTAGAGCTTCTGTATCTGACCACCCTCTCCCCAAAAGGAAGGCTGTTCCCTGGGGCATGTTCCCTCCTGTTTTGTCAAACCTGGCAGGAGACGTCTGTAGTGGTTAGTCTCAGATGGTCATGAAAGACTTCCACTCGGTCCTTGGAACAGTTCACCCACAGCTGAAAACACCTCACTGCCACTAGCAGTGGTTTTGGCTTTCCTTTTTTTTTTTTCTTCTTCTTTTTTTTCCTTCCTGTTTCCACTGCAGACAATTTTACCTTCATGGTTTCTGTTTTTTTTTTTCTTTTTTTTTTTTTCCAGCTAATGTTGAAATTCAAGTAATAATACTTGACATTCTTCATTCTAGAATCTTTAGAATGATTTCTGAAGTTGGGTTACTTAGAAGCCTTTGTGCTAAACAAATACTTGAGTACTTTTTCTATTTTGTAATGAAAATAGGTGCCTGAAAACCCTCAGAAGTCAGCTGAAGATTAAAGCCTTGTGACTACCAGCAGTTTTCTGTATTATCCATGGGAGTGATATAGGCTCAAGGTTGTGTAGGATAAATGCAAAGGGACTGGTAAGGGCCATGTGCATCCGTAAAAGTGAATCCCAGTGCTTTTGAGAGCTGTACCTGGTGGCTGACACTCCTCCTGCTGCCCTAGCTGGAAATCCCTTGAATTGTCATCTTATTTGTATGCCCATCCCTAGGCAGCGATGGCCAGCAAGTGGCTGCAGTGGGATAACAGCAGCCCTGCCCTTTTCAGTGGCAACTGGATTCACTTACAAGCTCTTGAGAAGAACAGAGTTGTTCTCACATTGTCTATCCTCATGGTTTTCCTCCTCTTCTATGATTTATTAGCAGGAATCAGGACAGTACATGGAGATTTGTGTCCTGGAGACACACGACTAAGGCATCCTGAGAGTCTGGGCAGCTCACAAAGCTGTTGCCTCAATGCTCAGATGTTTGTGGGTTTTCTCAGCGGCTGTAGTCAGTGCCCACAGTGGGTATTTGCACCCCTGGCCAGCTGCTCACAGGGGAATGCTATGAGGCTGTCTAAGCTACCAACAGCACCATCCTTCTAGTAATAAAAATGGATGTGGGGCAGTTTGGAAAAGGAAAAAGATGGCTAAAATCCAGAGAGTGGCTGATGAATTGTGAAAGGATCTAGAAAGGAGAGGTGCAGAAATAAAATCTGTAATGGAAACAAATAATGTTTTTACAGCATTTTATAAGTCATTTTAATTGCAATCCATCTAGAAATCTATTTGGGGCAAGAAATCAGAATCATAGAGGAAGGTGTCGACTTCCAGATGTTTACAGTTTCTGAATCGATATGTTCAACTTCCTTGCAGATGATTTGAATCCCTTCTTGAAGTGGACTCAGAAAGGCTTCTCCTTGTCGCAGGTGGGCTAGAAAGTGCAGTGTCCTGATGCTTTCTCCTGTGAGCTTTTCCTCTTGTTTTGTCTCAAGGAACATCGTGAGGGGGCTGTACTGGTGAGCACAGTGTCTTCAGAAGGTGGAAGCCCACAGCTTTGCATGGGATAATCCCACATTGGGCAGGACTATGCTGCGACTGCCAGGCTGGGCTCCTGTTTGCCTGGGAGAACATCTGTGTGAGTGATAGAGCTGGGGCATCGAGTGCTGTTCGTTGTGATCGCCGCTTTGAAATACGCTGGGGCATGTCATGCAGAGGAGGCATTATGGCTGCACAGACAGCTGGTAGTTATTGTTCACCGTATATATTCTCTACCTACTTAAGATATTGGTAGAAGTCTCAGTGTTAGAGGCTTCTGGTGTCTGGCAGGATGTGGTGCGTTTGTCTTGGCATTATTAAGTAGTGAATTTAATAGATGTCAGCAGTGTCATTCCCAGCGGTCTCCTGAAAGGCCAGTGCAGTGCACCTGACATTTCTCTTGTGCATGATGGCATTCCTAAGGAGGTTTTACCTTGTTCCTCATCCATTTTGAGTGTTCAGACTGCCCTTGGTGATCGACAGACAATCCAGTTCTTGGCAATTGCTGAGCAGACGTCAAGGCAGCAATATGTTGGGGCAGAGCTTGTCTGTGCAGCATGAGCATCCTGCTCCCCTCAAGCCAGCCTGGGCACCCTGTTTCTCATGGACTAGCAGAAGCTGCTGCCTTCCTTCCCAAACTCCCCTTTTGGTTCTGCTATGTACAAATTACCAACCTCAGTGTCCACCACTCCCAGAACATCCCTTGCACCGCAGTCTGCTCCTGCCTCTATTGCTGTCTTGAGAGTAGATATGACAGCCAGATGTTAGATTTCCCAGAAGGATGGCACAAAACACAAGCAATTGACTCCAGATATGCGATATTTCCTCTGACCTCACTCCAAGTGTGTTCCCCTTGCCTCATCTCTCCAGGACTGGCCTTACCAGAAATGTGTCTGTCCCCATTCTGCCCCATCTGGGGGATGATGGTGCTTCATGATGTTACTTACCAGGAATTGTGCTGACCTCCCCACTTAGGCATGGAGGAAATTTCCCTTATGGAACAGCCCAGGATAGTTCAGCCTATGAGTCTTTTGATATTAGTGATGGATGCAGTATCTAGCCCTTGTTTCTCTTTGACTGGGTAGTAAAAGTATTTGTGTTTTAAGTACTGTCTCAGAGCAATGGAGTGAAATGGGGAGAAGGTTTGCAGTACCTTCACTGCAAATCTGGAGAGATGGCAGCACAGAGAAAGCACCCACAAGCTGAGGAGGAGGCGAAGCAAGAGAGTATGTGTAGGCTTTTGCAAATAGAGAAAGTGCAGATAAAAGAGGGAGAAGGATATGATGCAGGGAGTAAAACTGATTACAGAGGAGTGGTGTTATAAAGTGAATGCTGGGACTGGAAATGTGAATTTAGGATGTGTAGAAAATAGAACCCATTAGGGCATGGGTTTGCATTTCTAGAAAATAACTGATGTGTTTCACATGGGATAGGGGTGATTAGGCTGGAGAAAATACTGAGAACAGCTACTTAAGGGGACTATCTTCTGTTGGCCTGAAGCAGAACAGATGATTCAAATATGGTTTTCTGACCATACACACCCCTGTATTGCATACAGACTGCTCTGGGCAGCACTGCTTAATAAATGGGCAGCACCAGCAGGATTTGCACAGAACGAAATTTATTCTAATGATAACTACAGAGAGGAGCAACAGAGCTCCCAAAGACAGATGGATTCATGAGGAGAAGGGCTCTGGAAATGGGCCGTTGGTAACACTGGTGCAGAGATGAAGGGAGTGTTTTATTATTATTACCTGGAGTGGATTCAAGCTCCAGCAGACGATAGGATTTGCCAGTTGGTGCTAGAAAGCTGAACACTGGAGGCTTGCATGTGCCTGTCAGTCCCATCCATTGCTGACTATGGGGTCCTGCATCCACTAGTGCTGTGTGAACCCAAAATGACTGGTTAAGGAAGAATCCAAGCTTTGGTTTGGTGGTTCAGCCAATGTAGGATATGGGTGCTAGGAGATAATGCCGTGAATAGGTCTTAGTTTTGGCACCTAAAAGGAACTAAAGCAAGAAACAAGTGAGACATTTCATAGGCTGGAGTCGTTTTGATTACTGCTTGTGGGAGATTCATAGAGGTTGATTTGGCTGTAAGAAAAGGATTTCTCTTGGCAGCTCAACAGCCTGTTCCAAACCTTCCTGACCTCTTCAGTGTAGTCAGAAGTCCGCTGGATTTATGGGTGACCTTAGAAAGCACAAGCTGTGTTTGGTTAGCTGACCTGTGTTGGAGAGACAGGGCTATGGAGGCTTATCTGTGTCCAACAGCCTCAGATTCTTGTTTTAAAAAAGGCGCCTGTATTCATCAGGTTCTTCTTCTACCACACACACACACACACGCGCTATATATTTTATATATAAAAATATATGTATTATATAACCACCCTAATCCTTAGATATTTCTGTCCCATTCGGTGCTGCTGGTTCATAAACTCTCCCTGCCACAGATACAAGACAAACTTTCCTCCCTGTTTTCTTTACATACAGTAACACTTTAACATATAGTAACATTTTCGACTGTGAGCTGAAACCCCAGGATTCTTGCTAATCCTGATGGATTTATTGGGGGGGAGAACACTGAGAAGGGATTCTGGGAGCTCAGAAATGAGCCCAAGACCATGGGAACCATGAACCAGATTCTCGGCTGGCTAAGGTTTAGCTTTTGGTCTTTCCTATCTGCTAGAAGATTGCAAGATTCTTGCTGCTATTGCAGATTTTAGGTTTTCATCTTAGATATTGAAATCAGAAATCAATAACTTAAACCTATCCACTTTCTGGATAATTATTTTGAAATAAGTGTGCAGCCAGAGTTTCTGGTGAAGAAGATAAAGATGTGATCTCTTGGGAGTTTGCGTTAATGAATACAGCTGGACGTTTGCCTACTCCCAAGGCATTTGTAAAGTGGACTCATTACCTGTTCAGTTCTAAGAGAAGCCCATTTTTTACTACCTGATGTAGTCAAAAGCAAATAATACTGAATAGTTGTTGGCTGTTGCATGCTCTCAAACACACCTGATGTGCAACAAGACTTTGATTTACAGCCCCACATATCAGCAGTCGTATGCACGCTTCTGCACGGAATATCATGGTTGTGTGGATGTGTGATGGCACACACAGAGCAGTGTATGAGTGACCCTTTCTCTGTGCCAGGAATCTGCGCAGCTTCAGAGAGCCAAATGTTAGATACATTACTGCTTTGGAGTTCGGACACATCATCTTACATAGTTTGTCATGTCTGTGGTTGTTGCATGTACAGAGACCTCTGCTGCTTACAGGTTAACAGGGAGATGCCTGCTCACTCTGACTCAGACCGGTGGTATTTTATTGTTGCTATGAAGACTCTATAAAAAACCCAGGCCTTTATCCAAAAGGAGCGCCAATAGCATTAAACTCATTTCCGTTACATCAAGCCACTAAACTCATCAATAGCAATCTCACACTCCTCCGGGGAGCACAGAGGCACTTTGGATTTGACACCCGCAATCGCCTGGTGGTAAATAGGTCATTACTAATACAAGAGCAGTAATAAAGTACGAGGCATGAATGCAGAGACTTAGGAATGGTGGTGGTTGAGGTCCTTTTTCTTTGACAGCAGATATTGTTGGCAGTGCAGCAGAATGATTGAGGTATGGTTTGCTCATTACTTCGTGGAATCAAAGAACAGCATTTTACCGCAGGCTTGCGTCTGGGCATTGCAAAATGGCCAGGTTCTTTGGTACTTCTGCGGTTCCTTCTTTAGCTAATGTGAGCTAAAAGGAGGCAAAGCCAAGCCCAGCCAAATCCTTCTGCTGCGGACTTCAGTTCTAACCAGTTTGAGAGCCTTTTCCCAGCAAGCTGCTCTTGAAGCCCATGGTTTTTCCAGCAGGAGTGTCACGTGTGATACAGAGAGACTCAGTAGGGCCAGTTTTACCTTTAAAGTCTAGGTTTAATTTTTTCTTTTAAAAAAAGATGTGTTTCGACAGTTTGTCACATCGGCTCAGCCTGCCATGTCGTGGGCAGTGAAGTGTTAGGAAGGAAAAGCAAAAAGTATTTTGATGAAGGATCAAGTCAGCTCACTAATGTTTTGTGAGCATCTCCCATGCTGACCTTGGTCTGTGCAGACGCATGCCGGCTCAGCTGGCTCTCCTGACTCTGGCAGAGTTTTTGGAGGTGCTGGCAGCAGTGCCAGGCAGCATTCAGGGAGATCTGGGGAAAGGTTTTGAAGGGGATTTGCTGAGTGTATGTGCTTTGCAGCAGAGACATTTTGCCAGCTTCTCCTGAAGTCTCCATCATGTTTATTTTTGATCTGAGGAGGAGGGAAAGAGGGAGGTATCATCATCAGGCATTTTTATAGCCGTGCAGAGTGGGGGAGGGCACAGGCTGTGTATCACAGGAACCCCTCAATCTCTGCTCAGGTTCAAGAAAAGAACAAAAACAGTCTCTCCTGTGCGTGGTTTTTTTTCACTTGACAAACATTTAATTATTGTACCTTCATGCAGCTGATGAATCAACGGAGAGAAATACAGGAGATAATGTACTTCTATTTTTATACCCTATACTAATGAGGCTCAGACTAAAATTTCTCCCTGCATGATTTGCTGAGGCAAGGTAGGAAAAATTCAGAGAGAGAGGAGAAGAGGGTAAGATGCTAAGCATTTAGCAGCGTGCACACGCAGTTTGGAGAAAACGTGCACCGCCTTAGCCATGCGGAGCATGGGAAAGCATGAAAAGAAGCATTTTATTCATAGAAAATTATCTCTAGGGGATGGACTTCTCAGACACAACTATGGCATGGGGTGGAGGCAGTGGTGTTATGACTGCTGCTGGCTCCTGTTCCTTGGCAGGGCTGCCTGCATACCAGGGCTGTGCCATACAGCCCCATGCCACCCGCGCAGTCTCTCTTGTGTGCTGTAAACCATCCTCTTGGCCTTGGCAGTCTTCAAAGGCTCCATCAAAGTCGTTGATGTGTCCCATTAAAGACATACAGCTGTGTGCAGCCTGCTAGCAAGCACGAAGAAGAGGAATAGAATAGAGCAGACAATCAAAGAAAGCAAAAAGACACAATGCCTTTACTGTCGATGGAGAAATAAATAGTTACAGAGTAGTGCACAGTTAGCAGCGCTGGGGCTCCCAGCTGACCTGTGCAACGACGTTTATCTCAAATGAATGCAGTGTGTGGTGCTGCAGTGGCTCATACCTCCTAAGCCCCTTAGCTGGGCACTCGGTAGCACCGGGTGACTCAGGGCTTGCTGCCCAGGCTGAGCCTCAGCGCGCCGTTGTGGTTCGGCATCGATAAAGATCAGGCCCAGGGGATCTGATAGCACTCTATGAGTAGTTTCAATCCTAGGCAGCAGAGATTTGGCCTTGCTGTTTGAAATCTAGGCTGTGCTGGGAGTCAGGCTGGCAGTTTGGTTTGCAGCTATGATGGAATAGGAAATGAGATCAGGGTTGTGTATAGAGCTGCCTGGTTTGTGGGAGACGCTGCTCCTAAACTGTCTGACTGCTTCTGAGAGGTACAAATCAAAGGTTTGAGGGTTTGATGTTTCCTTTCATAGAAAGGAGAGGGAGAAATGAACATACAGAGCCAGTGAGGGGTTTTGTTAATTCGCTGAACTGTAGCACTGTCATTCAGAGCAAAATAAGACATTGATTTTTATTTATGGAAACGTGAGTGGGAAAAGTGAAGTGTAAATCATGAAAAAACAAGCCAGCATGTGGCTAGTTCTGTCCGTGGCTGATATGAGCTAACCTATGGGACCTGGCAGCTCTGGGTCCTCAACCTCCTTGAGTACGTTTTAGGAGTACTAATATGCAATACATGCATCTTATAGGAAGCAGCTGTGATGCTTCATGGCTTGGCTAGTTCTGTTTTTGGCTTGCCTGCCTCTGGGGGGACAAAGAGAGGCAGCGTGCCCAGCAAGATGCTGTAAGGGAGCTCAGTGTGCTTGGAGAGCCGCCCTGGGGTAATAAGATCAATGTTGAAATTTGCCTTCTTAAAAGGGACCTAAATGTGGAATGCGATTTTATAGCACCAGTAAAAAGAATTGTTAATAAAATTAATCTGTAAGGGAATGACACAGGGAAAGAAAAGAGAGGAAATTTTACAGCCCTAATATACAGTAGATGAAGAGTGTAAATCCAGTCCTGATGCTGGTGTCTGGAAAGTGCTGCTGTTTGACCCCAAGTAATGCTGCTACTTCATCCATTGGACAGAACTCACACCACCAGCACAATGCCATAATTCACGTCCCTATTGGAAGATGCTGTTGTCAAGGCCAAGGACTGAGCTGTTTCAAGCCCAGGAGATCACCCATTGCATCTCCTGGTGAATCAGTGTGGTGTAACCTTGTGCTGCTGCTGCTCTGGTACTTCAATGCATGCTACAGGGCTTAAATCTGTCAGTGAAACAACAGCCTGTCTGTGTGAGCAGAAGGAGGGGGAATCATGGAGGGATGAGCCATGTCAATCCATTCAAGGCATGCTCTGTGGGGAGATACAAACCTACATGTGTGTGAGAGATCTATGGGAACTATAAAGGAAAGGGAAGGGGGCAGTGTGATCATATGTCACAGTAAGGTTTGTCATCTGGCACCATTAAGTGCAAAGAGCCTTCTGATGGGCTGTTTTTGCTTTTTGGTAAGAGTTGTGCCTCAAGAATTGGAATTGCTTAGGAGAGCAGAGAAGAGTAGATGGTGCAGAGTTAATGCAGGAAAGAGTGAAATGCTGCTGATGGGAAGCACAGAGCCTGGCAGCTGGCAGATGTTTGGTGGTGGGTCTGGGACCAGAGCTGGCAGCAGGGCTTCGCTGCTTCACAGGAGCTGTTGTGGTCTGGCCTTCCACAAACTGTAACTTGAAAGTCTGGAAGAAACACTTTTTATTTGTTTAGTGGTTTGGACCTATAAAACTGAAACTAGTAATACTCTGGTAAAGTATTTGAGGCCATATAGCATTCCTTATTAAATTCTACAGGTTTCAGAGACTTCTTTCATTTTCTTAGCAGCATAGAAGTGTGACCTCTGTAATGTTCAATAGGATATTGAGAAATTGAGGCCAGTTTAACAAGAAAAGCTGCCTTTTTGGTGCTCCAGCTCTTCCATTTCTTTTCAGTCTGCAGTGATGTCAGTAATAGTGTAAGTGAACCTTTTAGTTCCTAAAAAAAGGTGAGTTTAGTCCATGGGTGTTAGGGACTGGTTTGAGACAGATGTTTTATCAGAACCGCTTGCCCATGGCTGGAGTAATAAAGCAAAACGTTCTGACAGCAGGATTCTGAAAGTCAGAAATTGTCATGCTTTGCATTCTTTCAAGGTTGTTTGTTGCCATTCTAACAAGATACACTATTATTTGGGAATTTCAGGGAATACCAAGACCCTGTGGATGGAGGGGAGGCCCTCCAGGTGGTGTTGTCTGACAGTGCAGGGGTACCTGTGTGCTTGGGCTCAACCTAGAGAGGAGATTGGAAGATGTATCCTTCCAGTTAAGATAAGAAATTGTGCTCATCAGAATTCTGTAGCACTGCAGTTTTTCCTCACCTGGGAACCTAGGTTTTTGAGGGACTAGAGAACAGTATATTATGGGAGTTTGTAGTCTTTTATTTATCTTACTGATTAATAATTCTTCGCTAGTGAGTGCAGATGGTGAGTTTCTTTAGGGGGCATATAGCACTTTCCTGTTTTTAATCTTTTCTTATTGATGAGTTAGACCTGCCAGCTGACGAGGAATTAATTACTGCACTGCTTTCTTCCCCCAGATCCTCTACCGCTGAGGCCAGTCCCTTGCAAAGCTAGAGGAAAGGTAGCTTTCAACCTCTAGCACTGACTGCTTGGGACAAGAGCATGTTTAAATCAAAGAAACTCGTAAGATATGTTGATGCATGTAAGAATGGAGAGTGATACCCAGCTCACATCTAGCACATGGGTATCCCATAGCCACAGCTTCTTGGCTGAGCAGCAGTGTTCTCAGTAACACCATGAGGCTGCCTGCACAGGGGCACGGCTAGGAAATACAGCTGCGCTGCTCACATTACCTCTAAGTTAAGATAATATCCTCTCCTGACAGCTGGGATCCTTTTGTCAAGGTGTTGGGAAGGTAAGAGTCAAAATAAGTGATTTTCTGAAGCTTGTTTAGGGCAGAATTACTTTCTTGAGAGAGCAGGAGCTGTCAGGCTAAAGGGAACGCTGACACTATTGAAAACCCACTGTCTTTCTATACCGAGGGTTTAACTCATCCACACTGGTCTTGGGATTTATTCTCGTGCTCCAGAGGCAGTAGCACAACCCCAGGATGTTGGATTGTCTGCTCCTATGCACCTGAGGTTATCTGTGTTGGAAAGCAAAGCACTACCAAGAAAAATCTCATTGTATTGCTCTGGGGAGAAGGAGGTCAAGCAGGCAGGAGAGTTGCTCTTCTCCTTGATGTGTGGCAAAGCACACTGACATCTCATGGGTGATGGAACCTAAATTGCAATTAGCCCTAATGAAGATGCTCTCTGTTCCTCTCTCGCAGTGGATGCATGCTCGTGGCAGAGCCACGGTGATGCTGACATCTTTGGCAGGCAACCAAACCAGCTGCCACCACATCTCCTGCCCTTGTCCTTCCTCCTCCATTGGAGCTTGGTTTGCTGTGGGTTCATTAACATGCTGATGCAGTTAGCAGGCTGCACCAATGCCTGTGCTTGTGGCTGGTGTCTGTGGTTGCTGCAGAGAAGGAGCTGGTTGCCCTGTGGTGCCCTTAACTTAGTAAGAGAAAGCAGCTGAGGTGTTGGAGCTTGATGACTGGGCCTGGATGTGTGTGTGGATATGTGTGTACCCTTTTTTTTGTTGTTGTTTGTTTTGTTTGTTTTTAAACCTTCTACATAAAACTATTCAATAGCAAATGGATTGTTACCAAGTAATTACAATTGTGGTATGCATATAAGACCTTATTGCACCTGAGGGCTTTCAGAAGCAATGCACACACACACACACGTACCTCCGTATGCACTCACAGGTAAAAAATAAATCCTTACTATCCATGTTTAGAAATGAAAGCAAAAGAAGCTGAAAACCACAGAGAAACCTCAGCTACCGATTTCCCAGAGGTACCACTGATGGGAAGAGAATTTCATGCAGGACAGCAAAAAAAACCAAAAACAAAAACAAAAACACAAAAAACCAAACCCAAAACCCAAAAAAGCAATGAAGGAGGAAACTCCCTTCAGGTTTCAGTTGAAGAATTACCTGAGGTATTGGCTGCCCACGGTTTTCTGTACAAAATCTCTCTTGGGCTCTGCTCAGTCTGCTCTTATTTTCCAGCAGTGAGGTTGGGAAGCGGAGGCTAACTCAGCACAGCAGCCCTGCAGCTGGTGGGTCTGCCGCCTTGTCTGCACAGGTTGTCATCTTGAAGGTATCAAGCGGCAGAATTGAAAAATGACAAAGAAATCTCCTTTGTACAAGGCACAAAATAAAAAGGAGATGGCTGAGATAACAGTAATTTAAAACCCCTGTTATTAATACTGCCTCGGGCGCTGCAGTGGAAAGATTTGCATGTGCTCAGTAGTTGTCTCCATGGGCAGTAACTGCTTTCCTCTTTGCCCAGCTCAGGCAATCCTGTTTTCATTTTTCTTCATTTTTTTTCTTTGATTTCTTTGGTTTTCCTTAGCCTTCTTAGGCTCATTCTGTGCTCCTAAGCCCTGCTGTACTGGATCTGCAGTATGAATACAGCATCTCAGGCTGGGAGAGGCTGCGTTGTGTCAAGTTTAATTTCTGCAGGTAGATCTGTGCTGTTAAATTAAGCAAAGGAATTCTGGTCAAAGCAGGGAATTTAGGATGAGATGCTGTTAAGAGCTTTGAAGTGTTCACCCACCAGAACATCTGAATGTTGTCCAGCCCTTTTCTAGCCACTGTGCTCTGAACAAGTAGAACAGAAAGTCATCAGGGCCAGAGGGAGGGAAACACGAGCCAGTGTGGCCCTGTAACCCACCTGTGCTTTTGGGATGGATACGCTATTTTGTGAGTATTGTCACCAAGGCGAAACTGGCATAGAACTACACTTCTTGGTGCCAGTAGTGTAGAGAGGTTGGAGCTAGTTGATTTAGATCCTTTGCGAAGACATTTCCAGAGCAGCATTACATGGCAAGCTCTCAGCTGCCTCTGAACAAAGTTTCTGTATGCTTGAATGATTTGCATGCGAGTATAAATCTGTGCTTCCCAATAAAGCTCTGTCAATAAGAGTACTACATCTTCTGCATGCAAGGCAGTGCTTAAATTAAAGCTGCTAGATAAAAGGCTTGTAGGAAGAGCACTGAGCAGAGAGAGGACATCAGGAGGTGTCTGAGCTACAGAGCTGTCAGCACGCAGCTGATGTGCGGCTCTGAGTTTGGGGGGCATCGCGTCTGTGCTTTTCTTCTGCCTCTTCAGGCTGGAAGCTCTGGGGGCAGAACAGAGAGGCACAGCACACAGTCTGGCTAGAGAAAAGAGGTTGAAATCCTGGCAGAAGGATCAGGGGGTGTTGTCTCTCTTATCCAGGAGATGTGTAGTGCATGCATCTGAAGGTCGATAGGTATAAATCTACAAAAGGCAGAAGTAGTCCTTAAGATGATGCTGGGAAGGGCTGAAGTAACGTTATCTGGGGCTTGTGGCTGCTTTTGCTGTGCTGTTACCTTCACCTGTGTTGGTACACTCTCCCCTGCTATGTTCCTCACTTCCGTGTGCTGGTTGGATTGGGGGTACTGAGTGTTTTCAGGTTAGCCACATGAGCAAAACCATTCCTCTAGAAGAGAATGCAAGCAGCGCTTTTCTCCCATTTAACTGTATTCCAAGTCTGCAATTGCCCAGGCTGATCTGAAAGCAGAAATGCTCATACAATAACAGCTCTTTGATGGGTTATGCAAGGAGATTGGATTTCTCTTTGGATGCAGATCCTCAAATCCTGGTCAAGAAGCTAAAAAGCTGTGTCTGTGTCACAGCACTCGATCCGAATGACTGTTGAATTGCAATTGAAGGACCCTCTAGCTTCTGCTTTCCTTTTCAAGTTCTGTTCCTCTGCTTTAACCTTTATCTGTTTGCACAGCAGCATGTAAGGTTTGTAGTGCAACTCTGTACACTGAAGTGTGTGCACGTTTGTAATTTATTGCTATCTTTTTCATTGCGGAATATTGCACATATCTTCCATTTTATTATGGGTAAAAGAGGAATCAAATTTGGCCGGATGCCTCAGAAATGTCTGGGAATTAGCTAGGTATAAATGTACCGTTTCTCAAATTTGGATGGCTTGACTACCGCCGCCTTTTCCCTTAATTCTTGGTCTTCCCTTGATATCATTCCCTTTAGCCAAAATCGTACAGGAATAGGTAACCCAGTCCTACCCTAGGATTAGAGGACTCAGTCCTAGTCTCATTCACACTTGGATAAGCCAAAAATAAACCTGTTGGGAAATCTAATATTTTGGCATTGATTTCCTAACTCTGCTGGTGACTTCTGGATTCCTGTCTGCTTGAAACTGGACCTGTAACCATTAATTCAGGAAGCAGCTTTTGACCTGCTTCAGTTTGAGCTTGATGGGGGTGCACTGACCTTGATCCTTCATTAATGTAAAATCAGCTCAGTGTCTTCTGCTAGGGGAAAGATCTCTGCTTTAACCACATGATGTTCTTGTGACCTGAGACAGACCGATGTGTGCCAGTCCTGGGGCTTGGGATATCCCAGGGACTATCTCTTCTGACAAAAGGTTGTCTTTCCAGATCTAAGTCTCTCTCACTTCAGGCTGTCAGGGGCTTTGGAGACCAACCTTGGTTTAGCATTTCTGCTCCTTGCTATGTTTATGCCTTTCAGAGCTACTGAGCTATTTAACAGGAAAGCATATCAGTGCAGAAACATCAGCCTGAGAAAGAATATTTCTGATGCCTGCAATGTGAGCCACAAATGTTTATTTCGAGAGTACATTCAGGAGTGATTTGGCTTGGTGAGAATGGTAGAAAATGTTTTGAAGTATGGAAAATGTTTCCATCTTTCCCTAAGTGCAAAAATAACTTCTTATTCAAGACGGGAGAATGATCTGTGGATGGATTACTTTGGAACCAAGTCCTGGCCTGGAGCAGGAGGAGGTATGTGGAAGTGGGATTGATGTGCATCTTCACAGTGAAAGATGGCAAAAAGGAAAAACAACCAAAAAAAACAAAACCAAACAACAAATATCTGGCTACCTCCTTCCCTGCAAAACACGTGTGTGTGCGGTGGATGCACGGTGCATTCAATGCGACAACTCAGAGCATTTGGCCTCTGGTGCTTTAGAGGTTGTAATAGCCAAAATGACTTCCCTCCCAATGAGCACAAGAGGGGAAAATGGCCTTGGTCTGACACGCTGAGGTGACCTGCTGTTAGTGCCTGGTCTTGCGTTCCTTAGGAGCTGGCTTAGTGATGTGCAGACAAATCCCTTTTGCTTTTATTTCACGTTTTCTTTGCTGGGGGATGCTGTGATTTTTTTCCTGTTTCGAAAAAATGGCTTTTATTAGTTTGGTGCTAATCTTTTACCCAGATAATGAATTCTGACCATTTAAAGCAATTTAAGCTTTTGAGTTTTTTTGTTTCTTGCATTAGCAGAGGACGATACCGAGCATTACCAGGGTAACCAAATAACCAGAGAAGAGATCTGAGGGTTGCAGCTGCATGCACCAGCAGACAGCAGTGTGTGGTTCACGGGGAGAGCAGTTTCTCCAGCAGCCTTGTGTTGTGCTCGTGGGAGGAAGCCTGAGCTGTATCAGGGTGATCAAAGACTGACAGTGAGCTAACAGTGTGAGATGGCCATAAAAACTCAAGGTACGATCCAAGGGTGTATTAGGAGATGAATTTCTAGTAGAGATTAATGCTGCTGTGCCAGACAGTGGTGCAACCTCACTTGGAATAGAGTAGCCCATTTGATTGCAAATATTCAGCAAAATGAATTCAAACTGGAACAGGGACAAGGGCAATCAGGGGAATGGAGGAGCTGTCTGTGACGGGAAGCTGACAAGAGCTCTCAGGACAGACACCCGCAGGGAGGAGAACTTCTTCAGCCAAAAGATGGAAGGATGAATAGGTATTGGGTGCTCGCTGAAAAAAAAAAATTGTGGGCTGTTGGCCAGGAGATGCTTTCTGAGCATCAGACAGGTTTAGAGCAGCCTCCATTGGGCTCCTAGCTGGGTCCAAAAACCTCTGCAGAGTGGGAGCTTGCCTGCAGGCTTATGTGCGGAATAACTAATTAGTCCTAATGGCCAAGTCTTAAAGTTTTTGCAACCCTTTTTTTGTCTAAAGAGAAGCCAAAGCCTTCACCCAAAGAGCAAACCTGGCTGTAGTGTGTGCCAGGCACGGTGCCTGCTATTTCACCTGTTGCAGAGCTCTAGTCCACATTTTGCCAAGATGGTAAATTATGTGGTGTTAACTAGTGTTGCTGGGTTCCCATGGCAACCCTTTTGCTAATTAACTCACAGTGGCAAGGGAAAAAAAATCTGTCCTTAATGATGAATTAATTTGACAAGACCGTTATGGTAAGAAGAGTTCTGAATAGGCACTCTGAAGGTGTAGAGCAGGGATATGAGCACGTTTGTTGCTTCTAAAGAGAATAATGGGGAGGAAGAAAAACATGTCAGTGTGGTTCTGTCCTTGCAGCCTCCAAACAGCAATCCTCCTAGCAACTGGGAAAGGGTTAGCATTTGGAAAGGGAACTAATTATCCTGAAAAGCGTACAAGAGCTGAGGAAGATACCTCAGAACATAACTAATTGATTTGCTTGTTTGGTCCTTTTTTGGTAAGATGTTTTGAGTCACATTTTGGTGTTTAAAAGATTAATTAAAAATTAAGTGAATTTAGAAAATTTAAGTGCATGAAGGAATTGGAAAATTTACACTATTTTGTATCAAAAAATCCACAGTTCCTCACAGATTGCTCCTGTATTTCAGTCTGCTCTACTTTTTCTTGCAGCAGCAGTGGCTCCCAGGAGATGGGCCCAAATGAGACCACAGATTGATCTCATTGTTCGGAAGTTTGGAAGAGAACCCACTGCCACTTCACAGCATGGCCCTGACTGCTGATGCTCTGGCCTTTGGTGCACATCAGCAGTAAATCAGGAGCGAGAAAAACAGCAACTTCCTCACACATGTTAGGGCTGAGTTGCAAGCATAGGTACCATCAAGTGGGGGCATCTTAGACCGGGCAGCACCTTGTGCAAAAGGCATTGAGTTAAGTCTCATTGTTGTGGCTAAATTCATTGTACTCAGCCCTCTTGAATCCTCCCCTCCCACAGTTTTAGTTAGACAGAGCTGTGCATCACAAACTTGTGTGGAACACCAGATAAAGGGGAGCCGGGGGATGACTTGGCATATGTTAGCATCCATGCCTTCCTCCTGGAGAGGTTCTGGGGTCTTTGCCCACTGCCTCCTGCAGCTTTTAAAGCATCAAATAAGCAACCAAGTTTTCCTAGAGTGCATGGCTTCAGGGTAGAGCAGCTGTCTGATGGAGCACAAGGGTTGCCACTCGGCTGCTGGGGTTATCAATGGGAGTATTTGTGGGGAAGTTGCAGGTTGGGCTGCTGCGGAGCATCTCTTGTTTGATGGATCAGGGCCAGCAGACTGAGCAA
This sequence comes from Meleagris gallopavo, assembly GCF_905368555.1. Lineage (NCBI taxonomy): Eukaryota > Metazoa > Chordata > Aves > Galliformes > Phasianidae > Meleagris > Meleagris gallopavo. Next base: position 11,676,299 of record NC_139412.1, read on the forward strand.
CATAGGTTGCTCATATGATGCGTCAAGCAGGATGAAGGCATCTGCTTTCCCCCTCATTCTGCAGGAGAGGCAGAGAATTTCTCATGAGATTTCAGCCTCTACTGATCTCTGTCAACGTCTGAGCACTGCGGGGTTGTGCCTTTCTTGGTGACACATCTGTACTACCCTGGGAAAAACAACCTCCTGCTCATTTGCACGGAGGATGATGCGCACAGGGCTCTGCTTGGCACCCATGGGTGCTGTTCTGACGGCTTTGCACAGATGCATGAACTTCCAGAAAAGGTGTTCTCATTGCCCAGAGCTCATAGCAAAGGAAGCGTGGTTGTTTTCTCTACGTGATTGCCCCGGGGAAACAGGCACCTTGCACCAAGGAACACTTTCCTTTCTCCCTTGGTAGCTAGTGCTGTCTGGAGATAAGTGTGCCAATACCTGTTACCAGCACACAATCTGTGTTTTAATTCCCCCAGATCAATCTAAGTGCAAAAAATACACATGGCTCCCTTCTGGCTCTGAGTGACCCAAAAATGGAGTGGCTGCAGGCTTTGTAGCCATGTAAACAATGCTGGAAGTTGCCATCAGTGGAAGCGCAGCCACCTTCAGGAAGGAGTTCTGTATGTCTGTATATTTTTATTTATTTAAGGCTGTTTGGGGCACTGAACTAACCTGTTCTACAGCAGTCACAAATCTCCTCCGGGCTTAATTGGCTGCTGATTTGAGTTGTTAAAAATTGTTTGAGGGATCTGTGTTTGCAGAGTGCCAGTAATGCTGGGAGCAAGATGACTTTGCCTTTTTAAGTAGAAAAAGGCCATTTGTCCAGATATGTACATTTTGGGACAAGTAAATTGTCAGGAGAGCGGGAGAGGTGAGCCTGCACACCCAGAAAGCCCCAGGCCTCTCGGCACAGCGAGGTGGAAGAACTGGAGGAGCCACTGCGGCCCCTTGCCTACAGCATTCAGCAGCACTGCACTGCTTCCAGCACAGAGATGGGGCTGCCTGGGAGTGCTGTGGTTCTCAGCAAGGTGATGCCGGGTCAAGTCTCTCTTAGGGACCGGAGGAGAAACACCCCCTGCCTTGCTCCGGGTGCTGCAGTTTGAGAAAGAACACTGGGCTTTATTAAAATCAGGCATATCTAGGAGAAAGCTAGAGAGTGTGTCTGTAATTGCAATATGGGAACAAACATTGCTGCTCTTAGAGTGCTGTTGTTGGGCTGTAATAACATGACCCTTTTACTGTCATAGCCCAGTGTACAGCAGTGAAGATGGACTGTAGTCTATCAGTGTATTATTTAGGCTGTTGTGGAACTCATTGTATAGAAACGGGGGAGTTTGGTGCTCACCTTGCATCACCAAAGAGACTTTGAGGTCTTGCCTGGGATTGCAGAGCCTTTCTAGCGGAGCCCATTTGCCTGACCAGCTCCTTGTGCAGTAGCTCTCACTTGGACACAGCTGCTGGCACTACTGTGGTACGACCACGGTCTGCCTCTGCTAGTCTTGCTTTTGAGAAGCTTCTTTTAGACAGATATCAACAACCCAAGTTCTTTCATTTATTTTTCATTCAAGGACTTATTCACCTTGTAGGTAGGAAATGTATTGTTGGTGTTTTGATTTTAGGTAGTTAAAGTGGAGCGTCTGTCCATCTCAGATGATACACTCCTAGCTCTCCCCATTATGCATGGCTTGCTCCAAAAGTAATACCTCCTATTTATTTCTATGGAAATGACAATAAAAAGCACAGTAATGCTATTTGGTAGAGCAAATTCTCAGCTACAAAACACTATTTTTCAATACAGTCCACACCAGGAGGACTTTACTTTTGGAGCGGCCCTACTACATAAATAATATTTTTCTTGGAGCTATTTAAGCTATGTTAGTGCAGTCTCTGTAATGGTGGTTTAGCTGAGCTTTTAACAGGTTTAATCTCTTTTGGATATTAATCCCACCGAGAACCTCTGATAAAAGTTGTTGCTTTTCTCCGAATCCCTCCCACACTATCAATATCTGAAATGAGTTGCCTTGTGCAGAACAAGCCAGAGGAGGAGGAGGAATTGTTACAGCTTCTTACAGCTCTTGCTCTCATTGCTTTTAGGACTCCTCTCCAATTTCCTGCCACAGTTACTGCCTGCTTCCTTGCCCTGTGAGCCTCTCCCCCATTGAATATGGGTCTGGAATGAGCTGGCTTCCCATTCACTACCTTTATTTCTAGGTTCACAGAGATATTTGAAAAGTTTCTCTATTTGATACCATTGGGGAAGGTAATTGAATATTATCTCTTCCATATTGTGATAAAGATGTAAAGGTAATGAGGACTGCAACAAACAGTTGTTGTTGGGTCCTGTTTCTAGTTTCTTGAGCTGTTCTTTCTTGCTATGTGCTGCATCTCAGGATCCCTAAGCCTATGTGACAGCAAACTCAACCTGTGGGCCAGGTTATCAAAGACTGTGACTGAACTGGAGGGGAAATTATCTTTTTTTTCCCATCACGTTGCTGTAGAAATCACGCACTCTCCTATGAAATAATAGCACACTTTGGACAACCTCTTTTGTCAAGTATTTGGTCTGAAAAAGCAAGGCCTGCTCTGTCAAACCATCCAGTGCTCCCATGTGAACCCCAGCTGAGCCACATCCTCAAAGCTAAGCTTCTCATGGCTAGATCTGAGCGGGGTCCCAAAATCTCTCCTTGTCCAAAAATGTCTCTGTGATTTTGAGATGTCCAGGTTTTCTCCAGCTGTTATGGAGGCAATAGCAGGGAAGGAGGGTTTCGTAACAACATACTTGACTGCTGCTGACATTCCGCTCCTCTTCTCTGCCCTCCTTCCCTTTGGATAAATTTCTTGGCCGGTCCAGCTGTGCAGTTTGGAAAGAAGGCAGCTGCCATCGTGAGAAATGCTGTCCATAAAAAGAAATGGGAAAATTTGTGAGGGTAGGATAATGTATTCTTTCTTTGAGCTGCAGGAAGGAAGAGCACTGAGAAGTATGTAGCCATAATGGAAACCTGTGTGAGAGATCAGGTTTGATCCTGGCTGTCTCTTTCTCTCTGGGTGAACCATGAAACAAAAATAAGAGGCAATCTGAGCTCCTACCACATTTTCACAGGGCTCGTTTAAATGAGGATTTACTTAGGCTTGACTTAGACTGAGTGCTTACTAGAGCCACTTAGTTCTTCCAGGTGGAGTACATATCTAGGCCAGTAGTAAAAATTAATTACGAGATGTCTACAAGAGGGTACTTGCCAAGCACTTGCCCAAAGAGAGCATCTTGAAAGCTTTCGACAAACAGTATCAATTTTTAATGATACCTAGAAATAACTAGTGCTGCCAGAGTTTGCCATAGCATTTATAAAGCCCTGGGAATATCTGGGATGGAACAGGCTGCCTTGCGGGCAGGTGTACATGCTCTTGTTTTCAGCAACTAGTCAAAATAGGTGTAGCAGAAGTTTTAATTTCTAAGTGTTGGGCTTATTTTGCTATCAGTTAATGTGCATTTGCAGATGTGTTACCTCTGATTGCTCACCATCTCTCTAGCAGCAGTGTAATTGCAGTTGGCACAGTTTTAGCCATCTTTCCTGTAGGTAGTCATGGCTGTCCATCACTGTTTTCATTCTTCCATGCCTGCCTGACCCATGGGTATGATTGCCATGAGCTGCCCAGCGCACAGTGTGTACACTATAACTGCATGCAGATTGCTTACCATGCAAATAATACATGATAACTGAAGCTGGTCCTAAGCAGATCCTTTAATTGGGGTGACATACTCAAATGAGCTCAACCATGACAGCTTGGGCAAGTTTCAGTCCAAATTCAAGTTCGGCTGTCATCACGCACCCTCAGCTCTACCTGTGTGTAGCAGCCTCCCCAGACTCTCATTTGTAGTTCATGCTAGTTATGCTCTAAAAAAATTGTGCTAAAATCCGCAGGCAGCACTGAAATATGTTGGCTGAGACATCAGACACTAGGGTTATATACTCCTCGAAGCAAGAATCTGATGCTTTCGATGAGCATAGGCTTGCAGATGTTCCCACTGACTTTGGTTCCACTACTCACAAGTAAGGACAGAGCCTACAGCACAAACCTCTTTCTGTGCTCTGCACATAGCGAGAAAGAATGGTGTTATGGAGAAATAAGAAAAGCTTTGGAGCTTTGCATTCAGCTGTTTGCCTTTCTGCAGAGTCTGAGCCTGGATGCCCATCATCTGTTCTTCTGAATACCATTTCTGAGCTGCATGTGGCCCTGTCCCATTGTTTTCCCACAACACAACCAGGACTTGTTCAGGACCTCAGTAGGGCAGTGCCCTGGGACAGGCCATGGAAAGGAAAGATCTGTGATGCAGAGCCCACACAGCCAGAGCTTGGCTTCACATGAGCGGTGCTGCCTGTCCTGCTGGGCTGAATCACGTCCCAGGATGAGCCGAATGTTTTCCACCCAGGGGCTGGGCTGGGTTTTATCATGCTCCATTTGCCTTTCCCCTCTGATCTGGGAGTTGACGTTTTTTAAGCATAGGTCTTCTGAAAGTAACATTTTGGTTCACCCTTAGAGTTACCATTTGACTTCTTTGTCGTAATGCGTCCTGATTAATGATTAATTGCAAAGGACGTGTTCCAACTCCAGCCTGTGTCCTGGGGTGCTTGTCGCAGCAATGATACACTAGGTGATTTTTCACTCCCCTTAACCTGACAGCTGTATTTCTTTCCCTGACTGGTTAATGACCTTGACCAGGTACAGGCGTGTTTTCTCAGTGTGCGTGGTTGGGGATGTGCAAATTCCTCTTTCACTTGCATGACCTTCATTTATCTAAGTTAAAAAAAAAAAAAAAAAAGGAGCTGTTCTATGAACAGATGGAGCGTTATTTCTAGAGGTAGGTGAATAATGCAAAAATTTATTCATTCCAAATCCCTTCGGATAACTCAGATGTTTGCCTTAAGATAGTGTTGCAAATCCTAGTGCAAATATCTGCGCACATGAATGTTCTGGCCGTCTTGAAAATTGTATGTGAATGTGGTAGTCATTGAGTCCAGGAGCAACAGTAGTGCCGGGAGACTTAATTGATTCATTAAGGAAATTCGGAATTATCACTATTTTAAGCAGTAGTTACAGAACATGTAGTTTGTACATAATGAAGTTAGACTGAAAAAGGTTGTCAAATCATAGCAGGTAAAAATGATTATGTGAAAGCCAATCTGTTCATGGATAATTCACCAAGGAGGAAATGCTGCTAAAATCAGCAAATGTTTGCTGCAAGTAGCTTGCTTGGCTCTTCTTGTTCCTTAATGAATTGAATCTATTCGCCAGGGAAAACATCATGTTGCCTGGAAAAAAACAAATTGTATTTGTATGCTTCTTCCCCATGCGTTTGGCCCCATTTTAACATGAACACACTAGCTATGCTGTGGAGCTGATTTTATTACAGCAGAAATAAAACCAAGTTTGCAACTCTAGCTATTCAGATGCTAAGTTCTGGAATAGATACATGGGGAGAGAGGCCTTTTAATTCCATTGCACTTCTGTCCGAAGTCATTATCCCTTACCAAGAAGCTCTTCAGGAGCTGTGTCTGTTCCCTGGGCACACAGTGAGGGGCTCTCAGCAGCCCGGGGCTTCCAGCTGTGTTGGTGTGGGGTTGTCACACACTGCTGCCAGGGATCGTGTTTGTGGCCTGCTTGGGCACACGAGTTGGCTCACAAGTTCCTGGTCTGTGTGACACGCTTTCTGATGCACTGGGGGCTGTGGGAGTCATTATGCTCCAGCTATGGTCTTTTTGGATGGAAATTATACTTTTAAATATATACTGTGATTACATACGGCGATGATGGGCTTGTTTGAAGGAACTGGAATGTGAGCCATTAAGTTGAGTGGCTGCCATTATGTGCTGCGTTTGCCAACAGATAATAGACAATGATATTTCATCTGTGACAACTTTGCCCTCTAGACTTTGAATAAAATTATCTCACTACGTAGCTGCTTTCTTCAGTGCCATCCAGGTACAGCTTTGTCACCCCAGGCAGCAAGTGTGGCCCCTGCGGGTTGAACGAGTGGGATGCAGAGGGCCAGGCTGGCACACATCCTGCACAGCAGGACTGCAGGGATGGAGAAGAGCCGGCTTGCACAGGAGCCACCAGACAGTAACTTCTGTTCATTGCTAACCTGAGCTGAATTGAGAAAAGCAGCTTAGGGGAAGAAGCTGCATATCCCATTGCTGATCTGGCCAATCCTCGTAATAGGCTTAAAGGGCTTGATGACAATCTGCAGGGGAGTTGCATACATTTATTTTATTACCTTACTGGTGAGATAACCTCTTACATCCGGGATTGACCATTGAGCTTTTTACTAAGAAAATAGGTGATAATACAGAGTGAATTAGATGGAAATAATGTCAGGCCCAGTGCATGACATCCACCTGTTGAAACCAAGGCAGAAAAAGTGTGAGCTGTGATGTATGCCTACAGGGCTGCCTCCTTCTCTTCCTCACCCCTTGTGTCAGTTCCCCAAAAGTGATGCTTACTGCGGGGCTTACACTGGAGCAAGCTGAATGCTTTTGGAACCTAGGAGTGGGGCAGCACGTCATGCAGCCGGGGCTGCTGCCTCTGCAAGGGCACCTGAAGCTGGGGTGCTTTTTGGGGTCGCGTGTTGCTTCCCCATCCACCTCTTGCTTTATGCTTTCTTTTCATTAAGATTTGCCATAAGCCAGCGTCTGCAAAACATTCTGAAGATGGCATTCTCCTCTTTGTGTTGTATCTGCAAATGAGCCACTCCTTGGTTTTATGAGATATGAGCTGCAGTGCCCTGCACCGGGAAATCAGGAGATCAGAGCAGCACATGAGGAGCCTGAGCAGCCCTGTTACCAGGGTAATACATGCAGCTGGACTTAAGTCTGTCCCAAGCACTGATTTGCAATACTAGCAACCTCTTTTCTTAAGTACTAGGTTCTCATCACTTTGCTAAATATCTTTTTTTTTAATTTTCTTCTTCTTTAATGCTATTATTTTAACCTCATACTACAATGATAATATGTGGGAATTGTGCATTAAGGTTGTTAACTGATGATGTGTTTTAATTCATTGTGGTATAACATGGTAGAATGCATATGTCATGTGATGTATGGATAACATGACATAATTTAAAACACATTGCAGTGACTGATGTCACAGAGGGACTCTTGCTGCTTGCTCCCTATGCTTGGCCATCCAGGAGCGACTTTTCTGCTTTGTATTAGCAGACTTAAATTTGAGTTAATTTCCTTTCCTGATCTTTAGACACTGACCAACAATGTATCTACTTACGCTTTCATCAGTTCTGATCTTGTCACTTCATTTTAGCATGGATGTTTGATTCCAGATAAGTGAAATGGCTGCACTTGGTGCTCATACTGTATGTGCCTGTGTGCATTGTGTGCTGGTGGCTGTGTGCTGTTGGATAGGTATGGGATGATTTAGGCGTTTGTCACCTGCTCTGTGATGCGGGTGCCTGCTGCAGTTCTGCAGCTGCTCTGAAGGTGCAGATCCTGCAGATCTGGGACAAGCAGCCCCAAGTGCCATTGTGCAGAGCTGTGTTATGTGGAATAATGAAATCCACTGGGAGCAATTTGTGTAATTTGCTCTTTAATTTCTTTTTGCTTTGGAAACTTCCATGCCCTGGAGTAACAGGTGATGTACATTTTGAAATAATCTCTAAATCATCAAGTGCTTTTGCCTTCCTCAGAGCAGTTATAATTTCACTTTCCCCCCCTGCAAAACCATTCAGCTGCTCAGATTAACACTGTTTCCCTGCAGCCAGCCGGTCTGCTCCATGGGAAGAAGTCTTTCTACTTCCCTTTTTGAGGAAGGCATGAGTTTTGGGGCAGAATGAATCTAGGTGTGACATTTCTGGCACTTCCAGGCAAGTCTTGGTTATCCCCAAATGGCTTTTGAGGCACTGGATCAGCTGTGCCATAGCACAGGGATGCTCAGAACAGTCTGCACACAGCTGAGCTCTCAGTGCTGTGCATCCTCAATTGCATCACCTTTGCTCTTCACTGTACATTTCCAGAGCCTAATTTATACATATTTTGTAATATCTGCCGTTTTGCTTATCTGCATTATTTTACACCCTGGATAAATGAGAAGGAACTGTATCAATCTTCCCCTAGTCCTGCAGCAGCCTGTACACAACACGGCGATGTTAGCCGGCACCACGTTTGCTGCAGCAGTGAGCAGCTGGGCCAGGCTGGGTTTATTAACACTGCAAACATTCATAACAGACCCTGCCTGCTTCCCTCGCCATGTTGTGCTGTGCAGGGTCAGCTGGGTAAGATGAAATGGGGCATAAATCAAAGCACGGCTGTGGCCCTCTGCTTGCAGGAAGGATTTTCAATATGTCTGTAGGTCTTTAAGGTCATTTCTGCTGTCATTTAGGAACGTGAGAAGTTCTCTTCTTTGGTCACAAGACTGGGATTTACACAGCTTCAAATCTCCATATGCTTTTAGACCTTTGTTTTCCACGTGCTATAGTGCGGGATTCGTGCTGACAGCCTGTGCTGGTGCTGGGAGCTGGTTCATAGGAAGAGAGGTTTTGCTTGCCTGGGTAATGTAAACTTTGAGCGCCAAAACTGATCCCATAATTCCTGTGATTTAAAAGATCATGGTTAGTGGCTATTTGTAATTACACAGAAGATATGTCATCAGACAAGGGGAAGCTTAATGTGTCCCGTATGCAGAAAGGTTTGGAAAGTAATTATGGCAGCGGGCACCACCAGAGTACAGGCTTGCTGCTGCTCCGGAGCCAATTAAAAACCACAAGGGCCGAGTTTTACTGGGGTAACTCCAGCTCCTTCATGGCCCTTTTCTTCATTCCTGCCTTGATCTTATAGGCGATCTCAGCTCTCCAGATGTGATATGTGGCTCTACGTTATGGCTCTTACAATTAGTGGGAATGACACGGATAATAGCATACCCTGGAGTCTGCTCCTGCGCCTTAGATGAGACCAGATGATTTCATTTGTGCCAGGCGCTTTCACTTCAAGAAAATTTAAATCAATAAAGAATGTAATAACCCAGCCCTAATGAGCCTTTCGGTCTGTGCTGATCCTCCACCTTTATATATACACATAAAGCTTCCAACCAACAGGGGGGTAGCAGAGTCTCTCTCACTCCAATCAGCGCTTCTCAGCTGCAGTCCAGGCGTTTGTCAAATTCATCAAAGGGCTTGAAAGAGAAAGGAAAGTTCTTTGCCTCACGCTTAACTTTCATGTGATTGCACCTCTTTAGAGAATATGTAAATCAAGAGGAGATTCTCTTCTGTTTGTTTGGTGGGTGAGCTGTGCGGCTAATCCACAGCGATTGAGCGTTATTCAGTTTGTGTAACTTCTGATGAGGGGACTTTTGGGAGATTATAGAAAAACAACAGCATAAAAGCACAACCTGGTGCGTTGATGTGACATTTTCTGAGTGCTTCCTGTCTGCTCTGTGACAGCAAAGCTGCCATAGTTGTGAAAAGCAGAGATTTGGGACCAAGTCATTCGCTGTGGTTTCTGTGGTCTGCTTAGCTCAGGTAGTGCCCGTCAAAACATTTCCACAGTGTCATGATTTTATGGTTTTTGTTACTGATAATCATTATTTCACATCATAACATCATGTTGAGCACTGGGAGTTAATGAGTTAATGCTGCAGTTCTATGAACTGTCAATATTTCTGGGTACCTTGTTCTCAGAAGAGAAGAACTACGTATCCCAGTAGACTTTCACTATTCTGTTTCCGTTTTCCATTCAGAAGGAAAGATCAAACTGCTTGAGAGTCATGAGGTTGCCCCTTCTTTTGCTACTCGTCTCACCTTCAGCATTATAGAAAGGCTTTTGGTTTTGGACGCTCTCTCTCCCATTTCATTTGATTCATTAGCTTCAATTCCAGTGATATCATATTATATTGTATTATCTTGCATTCCACTATCATATTTAGTAAGTTAATTTTCTCCCTTAGCTCATTGCTGTTCTGTTTGTAGGCCCATTTCCCTGCCTATTCCCTTCCCCTCTTCCTCCTCTCCTGGGGTGTAGGTTGGTGAGTTCCTCCACCCCACTGGGCCGAACCAGCCCGGAAACCAGTGGCACGCGGACACACAGTGCTTGTTGTTTAAACGTGGAGATGGACAAGGGGATTGCTCAGCAGCCGCGCACATGTTTCTTGGGACATCTTTAAGATGATGACATTGCTATTACAGTAAATAGCCCCATGAGAAACAGCCCTGCAATCTGTGCTGTAAGCATTACTGCACGTGAGGGAGCAATGCAATTAAAACATGAGTGGGTAAAGAGGCATAAGGTGCCTTTCTGCTGGGAACGTGGGAAGCGAAGTGTCTCCTATTCTGCTGGGCTTACCCAAGGATCCATTTCTTGACCCTGAACTCTTTCTCTCTGTGTATTTTTGCTCAAAGGTATTTTGGCTGCTGCCACTATGGAAGGAGCCTGTTGAATACAATAGGAAATGCTGTCATTATTTTAGAGTGCCTTTATGGTGTTTGTATACAGGATGTGTCTGTACAAGGACAATTTAAACAAATGGCATTCTGTCTCTGCTTTTCTCCATCTCCCCTCCACGGACTGCCATCCTGATCCTGTAGAGGAGTACATAGTTCACGTGACTGTTTTGAATGGGAACTACCCACAACACTGGGTTTTGGTCGATTTTTTTTTGTTTTTGTTATTTAACTTTTATAACTCAATTAAACGCATTAGAAAATGATCCAATGGTGAAATACCTGCCCTAGGATTATTCATTACCTCTGCGTAATACCCAGAGATCTTGGAAATTTCGCACTTATTTAAAATTTTCTAAGATGGTGACTGATGGTAGACTTCTCTGGATGTTTTTTGGGGGGCTGTTCCTTAGGTGAATTCCGGATCTTGAGAAACTCCATGCTTAAAAGCCAGTACAGAATCTAGGGAGCCGTAGGCTGTTATTTATCCCTGAAAGAGTTAGGAATAGAGGTTTGCATTCCCCAGCCTCAAACTGAATCATCCACTAAAAGAATTTCTGCTATTTTGTGCCTATTTCAGTCTACAGGGACCAGTAAATCCCTGATTTCTTTTTCCAAGTTGGCCATTAAGAAACCAGTAAGTGCTGACTAGATGAGAATACTTAGGATTAGGTGATTTCTCTAAAACCTGTTTCAGAGTCAGCTGCCTCGCTGCAGGCAGACATTGGCCAGAAATTCATGTCTTGGCTCTGGAAGCTAGCAAGGTGATGGAAGACACAGCAGGTGAGCTCAGCAGAGGTTCTGCAATGCTGGACCACACCACATTTGCTGTGCTAGAGCCTATCTGCCGTGCAGCATATCAGAGTTCCTGAAACAAAACCAGACTAGGAGAGAAAGCAAAATCCATGTGGACGTTACGTAGGAGTTATTGAATTGCTTTGTTTGCTGTCATGAAGCAGTCACCTGTTGTACATGAGTATTAGGCTGTTTTAAATAAGCACCTTCAGAGCAAGGATTTGTGCCTGAATTCTTTATTGGAGGTTTGCAGTGTACTCTGGAAAGCTGTAGTGAAAATCGAACTGAGGGATTGCTGCAGGGTGATTGTCATAGGATCTAGGGCTTTCACCTGGACATGCTGTATGTCTGCATGTCTGTCAAACCCGTAAGCCTGTTATCAGCTAATGTCTTTCTTCTGGCTGCCGCCGTGTCCTTCTAAGCAGTATATTTTCTCCGGATATTCAGATCCTCATTATTATAAATTCACAAGGCTGAGATTTTCCCAATGGGCCCGTGAACACAATGTTATTTACAAAGCCCTTGCACATCAGGAAATTGGTGTCTCTGATAGTGTGATTTAACTATTTGGCCATCACTATGGTGATTATCATTATTTAATCCAATCTTTGCTTATCCCTTTTTGGCCACAGCTAGATTATAGCATGAATGTTAAGATGTCAGAAATGTAAACTTCTGCATCACCCAATTAAACAGAAAGAAATAGTCATTTCTAGGGCATGATGCGCCTCAGTTGGAGGTATGTAACTGAAATAGCGGAGATGAATCACACTCCAGATGTGTCTCTTTTCCTTCGTTGATTATAAAGGAGTCCTGATGACTGGTTTAGATGCTGAATGGTAGACATCTAAAAGCATGGGAGATAAGTTCCATTCAAAGTCTTTGGCTGAGGATGTCTGACCACAGTGCTTAGGCTCAGACTTGAAACCAAGGGATGTGAACTTTCTGGATTGAAGAGCTCTTATGTTGCATTTTCTCAGGAAACATACAGTATTTTATCCTGACCTTTCTCTTGTTCTCATCCCTTGCTGCTGCAGACGTCAGGTTCTGTCTTTGTAACCCTGCCCTGAATGAGTCGGACGGCTGCACAGATGCAGCAAGATGCCTTCCAAAATAAAAGCTGGACCTTTCAATGTCAGGTGCTGACATTTTCTCAGTGGACCCAGCACCCAAATTCTGCCATCCCACCACTGTCCTGTTACTGCAGGCTGAGCTGCTTTTGTACTTTGGAAGGGTGAGACTTGCTGCCATCTTCCTGTGGATCCCTTTCCTGGGCTGAGGAAAGGACCAGCTGAATGTCCCTCTGGCAACACTGAGCACACAACCCTGCTTTTCTGTACTCTCTACCAGCCCTTCTGTGCTCCTCAAAGCTGGGCTTTGGAGCCTCAGGCTTGAAAATTTGCTTCTACAAAGTGGGCTAGGAGGCTCTGAAGCACAGTCCCTCTGAAGCTTGGTTTTGGTGACATTTTTGTGGCAGCTTGTACTCAGATCTGCCTGTGTATGAAGTCTACGTCAGTCGAAGCAGAAAGAGCAGAAATGCAGCTTCTGCATAATAGCTCTGCTCCTGGTTCATCATCAGTAAAAAACTGACTGAAATACCCAATGGCGTTAACAAAGGGAATGAGTGTCAGGCCAACCCGATTTATTTTTTTGATAAGGTACCTGATTTTCTAGATAAAGAGAAGGCCCTCTCCCTCATCTCGTTAGATGAGTGCCAGATAGCAGTGAGCTGCTGGTGGGTGGCAGCCATGGGAGGAAGTAGAGGTGCATTGTCTCACTGTGACGCTGTAAGGGAAATATTTCATGCTGCTTTACGCATCCTTGGTAAGGTCTCTTAGGGAATAGTATTTACAGTTCTGATCATCTGTATTCAAGAACATTGTAACCAAAATGCCGGGGTGCCTGGAGGGCTACTGAAACACCAAGGGAAGGGAGCTGCCCAGGGCTGGGATGAGCTGAGGGTCCTATGCCACCTGACTGCAGCCATCCCTGTATCAAACACCTGACTGTAAGATAAAGCCACACCAATCTGTTACGTACCCTCTGCAGTAAGTTCAACACATCATGCCCACTGCTTGACTCTGAGAGGGAGCCTGTTACTAACCCATGCTGCTTTTATTTTCTGTTCTCTTATCCAGAGACCATGTAAGGTTTGTACTTAGCAAGGTCTTAATATAATATATAGAGAAGCCTTGTTTCTTTTCTTAGATACTGCTTTTGTTATGTAAACCGGCCCTAATAACTGAAGAGCTGAAGCTGTAACTGCAATTGTCACAAATCTAAGAAACTCGATTTCTTAAAGGAAAGTCAGTTCAAGAGAAAGTGTACATTAGGTACTTTAATCTGTTGATGGAATTGCCCATAGGGACTTAAATGCTCTTACACATTTATGCTGAGAATGCTGCAGCGGTGCCAGAAGGTTTACTGCAGGTACCTTACTGTGCAGGTAGTTGTTAACGGGCATTTTTGTAAGCCAAACTTCTAGCAGAGCTGTTAAGTGCTCTCTAACATTCCCGGTGCTTCTCCCCTTACCCTCACTGTAGTAATGGGTTATTGCCTTTATGCTTTGTATTGCTTGCCTAAATTGAGATATCTGTGGCTGTTAATGTCTTGGAAGGGCTGTAATGGTTACAAAGCTGAGTTTACTCTTTGTAGGTGGAAATTTCACTCTGGCGGTGAGCCCTAGTGCTCACTGAGTGCATCTCAGGCACCAGAATTAACAAACATGGCTTGGGATGGCTCTGACAAACCAGTAAGCACATGGGTAACATTCAGATGTGCTTGGTTGCTCTGACTGTTCCATGCTGAATCCTTGCAGTGGATGGGGCATAAATACTTATTACTCTGTTAAAACCTAAATGACTCGTCGTGAGGAGCAGCAGGTGTCCTGGGCAGAGGTGGATGGTTTGTGTGAAGCTGCGTGAGTGCCAGTGTTTGCATGAGTCCTTCTTGCAGGTGTTAGGTAGGAACCTGGGTGGCTTGAAATGAATGTGAGACTCACGAGGTCATTGCCACGCTGCTGGCCAGCTCTGAAGTGACCATGCTCAGTAAGTAGGTCCCAGGGCAGCAGGCTGGCCTTGATTCTTAGGGATGGGCCTGCCACAGGTCAGCAGGTGTTCTTGTACACTACTCGTCTGCTGGGAACATTTCAAAACAGTCAGTGTGTCATTAGCATTAGAGGAATACTAAGCTTACAGTTATACGAAAAGCGTTCTTCTAAATATGTTTGAAAGCTTTGCTTGACTTTGCATGGATTGCCTTCTGAACCTCGAGCTGTGACCGTCTTTAACCAAACAAACTTGCACTGAAACTAAAATTCCTTTGCAGGATGCCATTTTCTGCCTCTTTTGGGACCTCCCAGCTATACCTTGTGCTGGCTGGCTTGGGCCCAAACAGGTGTGCATGCCCATGCCTGCAGTTAGCGTGGTGGTGAGAGGGGTTTTGCTTTTTCCACGCATATAGGACCAGACATGCTGGACGTCCACATACCCACTTGCATGTTGGGCATGGTTAGGGGCAGAACAGTGGTCTGAGAGATGGTTGCAGACTGATCTGTATCTTGTTACTACTTCATGTGAAGGCAAAATGGTTATGGATTGGAATGGGGGAAAAGTGTTTTCTTTTGGCTGAGCGCTTTCTTTCTGTGCTGCTGCTGCTGTGCATGTGCTTGTGTCAGGGAAACAAGCTCTTACTGACTCTTGGTTTTCTGTTTCCAAAGCTGATCAGTGGTGGTTCTATTGTAAGTGCTGAGGCAGTATGGGATCACGTCACCATGGCCAACCGGGAGTTGGCGTTTAAAGCAGGAGACGTTATCAAGGTGCTGGATGCTTCCAACAAGGACTGGTGGTGGGGTCAGATTGATGACGAAGAAGGATGGTTTCCCGCCAGCTTCGTGAGGGTGAGTGACCTTCTTGTTTTTTTCTGCTTCAGCGAATTGCTGCTGTTGCTGCTCGGGTTGGTTGATGAACTGTTCTACTTATTGCATTTGTTGTCATTGGTGCTGATTTCCACTGTGCATGTTTTCTCTGTGAAAAACGGGAAAGAAAAATGATTTTGAAAGACATGGGAGTGGAGTAGAGGATTCAGGCATTGCTTTGTGCTCTTGGGATGTGGAATGCCTTTGCTGTGTCTCTTAACCCGCTGTTGCCTCTCTCGTGAAGCATTTCTTTTTTGGAAAACCAGTTGTGTCATGCTAACTGTAAGTAAAGGATTGGGGTCTACAGGCAGCCAGCGCTCAGGAGAGTAACCAGCTCTGTTTATTCTTTTGAGGGAGACCAGGAACAATTTGGCTTGTCGCTTTTTTGCTGAAGCAGGTTTTGTTGTACCTAGCTGTCTCCAATGGCAACTCAGCCTTTCCCAAATAAAAAGGATTCAAGCATTTAATTTATTTATCTATTTATTTATTTATTTACTCTGTACGTCTAAAGAAAGTGAAGGCACAAGGAGATGCCCTTCTTGCTATCATCGCTTCTGCCATGTTATTAGGGCTCTCTGGAGCCTTCCTTGTGGGGTCAAGACATCGGCGTTGACCTCGTGTGCTTTCTTCTCCTCTTATTCTGCCGAGGGTTTGAAAGGCAGAATCAGAGATTTAATTCCTTTAGAAGCTTAGGGTATCTGGCTCAGAAATGAAGATTTCTTTTGCCATGTGAAATTGTCTGAAAGATGACCCTCTGCTTTGAGCCTCCTGGGCAATTTGACAGCTCTGCAGCGGTCAAGGGAAAGACTTCTTTCTGAAACACACAGTGAAGACAATGCTGCATCTTAAAAAGACACCATATTACCTTTGGTTCTCTGCCTACCTTACTCCTCCTCCGAATCCTTCCTCTTTTGGGCAATCCTGCATCATCAAGATCCCTATTTAATTATACCACACCATACAGCAAGCAGCCATTAGGATTAGGAAAACGGGATTTAAAAATAATGACCTTATGCTTCCTAGTGACATACAATGACCACTGATGAAGGAGCCCAGATCTTTGTGTGCTACTGCATCCTTCTGATCCCCAGTGCACAATTTTGTTTTCCCCTTGTGCTTGTTACGCTGCTCTGATGTCTCTCCTGAGTTTGGCCAGTGCTGAGAGCAAGAGGAACTAAGCTCCCTGGGTGGAAAATGTTAGCACAGATCCCAGAATAAAAAATAGTGTTCAGTGTTTTATTGAATAGGGCACTGTGAGGCTGACCCTGCACCCAGTGGAAATAACGAGCTTGGTAAATGGATTTGTATGAAGTGCGATCAAGACAATAATCTCATCGGGGGAGATATTCTCACCGGTGTCACAAGCACATCTCATCTGTGTTGCTAGCTGGGAAGGCTACCTTAGACAAATCTGTCTCCTTATTTTTGCTTGATTCAGAGACTGAAATATGTTGGGCCAGTTTAACTTCTCAGTGCATTTGCCAGTATGTTTTGTTTGTGATTCAGGGGAAAAGATTTAATACCCATTTTTGTGCAATGTTGTAAGCGTAGTGCTCATGCTAGATTTAATAACAGCCTTGTTTTGCACTGCACTCTTTTCCAAAAAAACACTGGAGGAACAACTTAACAAAACAAACCCATTTACTCTGTGTCCCAAGCCCGTGGATCATCTGGCCTGGCTGAACTTCCCATCTCTCCCCACGCTTTTCAGACACTGGGAGACTGTTTTTAAAAGTTGGTAAAAACAAAGGAGAGGAGTCTATCAATCTGGGACTATGAAACACAGAACAGAACGTCTGAAAAACAGCCTGGGATGAACCCTGGGGCTTAGCTAGGATCCTGATGGCCTTTCCAGGCAAATTTCTTGCCCATTTTCTCACTCTAATGAAATCAACCCTTCGACTCTGCAAGAAGTGGATCAGTTTCCCGGTTGTGAGCTGCTCGTTCAGCATGGCCTGAGATCAGACACCTGCCCTGCGACCGAACCCCGTGCCCTCAAAGTTGGGAGCTGTGTTGGTTTGCTGGCATGAATGATAATTAACATTTCAAAAAAATATGCAAGTAGAGTTCTGTCACAGTTTGTCCACAGCTCTGCGAAGGAAGGCTGGAGGGGGGAGAATTCACCACTTGGCTTTCCAATCCTGAGCTGCCTTCTCCCTGCAGTGCTTGTTAGGTTGCAGCCACAAGGCAGCCCACTTGCTGGCTGTCCTGCACTGAGCAAGCAGATGCCATTTGGGCTGCCGTGTTCTGCTCTCCTGCTGGCAGAGGTCGCTTTCTTGCTTCTTCATTTCTATTCTTGCAGATTCCTTTTTCTCTCCTCCCACTTTACTTGCAAAGAGAGAGTAACTTGGACCAGATGCCTGGAAAGCCATTGGGGCTTTGGATAGGCAACTGGAACCTCTCTTCTCTTTGCAGGATCATTGCAGTTTGTGCTCCTTTAGGGTCCTGTTAAGGACCATTTAACCCAAAACATTTACATTTTGCTTTCATCACCTTTTTTCTTCTTGTCTATTTCTTACTGAACTGATCACGCTTTCATAATGAGGAGGCTGGATCTTTTCTTCGTTGTACTTTGAGTTCTGCTTTTTTGACAAGGTACCAGAAAGCTGCCCAATTTAGACTGGGTGGCTCTAGTTTTACATGCATATTTAAAAAAAAAAATTTCTTTTTTCTATATTCCATTTATTGAATTTGGGGAGGAAAAGAGAACAACATGTGGCATAGCAGAGAATCAAAAGCAGTTTGAGTAAGGGGTGACAGGACAGACCAAATGGGTGTAAAACCAAACAGGGTTAATTTCAGTATGTTTTGGACAGCAGGTTTCCCTTAGATGCTAACAGAGGGTGCACCAGAAGATCACTGCAAAGTCAGATTTCTCTTGAAGTTGTTTGGATCTCTTCTGCATACAAACCTGGGCTGGAAAACATGGTTTGCAGTGAAACGTCTGACGCTTCTTGCTTTTCAGCCAGATCACATGAAAAGCTTTGGCAGAGAATTTGGCACTCAGAAAACCTCATAGCAGGAAAAATTCCCATTTGTAAGTGCAGAGAAAAACAGTAACCTGCCGATTACCTTGGCCTCTCTTACATGCCTGCTTTGGAGACAGGGGGTTGTAAACAAGTACTGCATTTGAGGAATGCAGGGGAATTGTCTCTGTGCAGAAGGCCTACAGTTATCCTCTTAGTAGTTAGAGAGTTGGCTAGAAGGAAAGACGATAGCATAAAGCCATAAGGCTTTGGGAGTGCAGGAATTTTAAAGGGTAAACTGGATGATAAAGTGTTTCAGGGAACAGAAAAATCAAAGCATAGGAGAAGGTATGGAATTTAGTAAGCAATGGTGAATGGTTTCATACATTCAGGGAGAAAATTATGAAAACCTTACATCATGAGAGAGGTGCATGAGCACTCCAGAACTAGCTTTAAGGCCAAAGAAGGAGCTGGGTTTTGGGCAGAACTACCTTGTATTTTAGTGTACGTTCCCAGATGAGTACACTGGATGACACGGGGCACAAGTTGGTCCAGTGATTTGCTGGTAGTGTTCCTCAATGCCCTGTCCTCTGTAAGGGTCTGAGAATGGGGGAGGTGCACCAAGACAAATAGAGGATTTTTAAACAGGATTTTGTAGTGGCCATTTTATTTGTTTCTTTTCTCTCCTTTATGAACGGTATTGTCTTGGTCTGGCTTTACATAATGTGGTGCAAATGAGTTTTTGCATACCAGCATATCCAGCATCCATATGTGAGCTTAAAAAAAATAAGCTTAGTATTTGTAGACAGGGATTTTCAGCACAGTAATACTCGAGTACTGCACATGGATCTATCAGCCGCCATACCTTAGGGTCTCCTTCATAAAACAAAGTCTCAAAACGAGGCTTTGATTACAGACCCCAGCACTGTACCTCCAAAATGGCTGAGGCACAGCCAGCTAGATGGCATCCTGCTCGGACTCTGATGCATTTCTACTGGAAAGAAAATGTAAAACCAAACCATTGCTGATGCTTATTGCTGTGAAGTCTTTCCCTAGAGATAGGCACAGCAGAATACATCCAGCCTGGACAGAGAAAGGGATTGTTTTTGTTGGATACCTAGAGGCAGGCTGAGTTACTGGAATGTGCTTGCTTGCACTTCAGCAGTGATACTCTTCCCTCTATTTGCCAAGCTAAGCTCAAGAGCACATAGGGCTGGGGAGGCTCTGCTGCAACGTCTTGTAGCAACCAGTGACTGCTCCATGTTCTGGGAACTGAAGGGTAATGGTCCTGCTGTGGTGTTCACATTCCCCCTGATCAGTGCCCCTTCCAGGGCAGAACACACAGGGACGGATCAGCGCAGCAGTGTTCCTTCCTATCACTCATCTTTGCTTAGGTCTCCAGCTGTTGTAATTTTAGGTTGGTTTTCCTGCTGAAAAGCTGCCTTTGACCCACTTTCCTTTTGGTTGATAGATGAGAAGTGCTAGATCAATTGGTGGAAACTTTTAAGGCACTTTTTAGGAGACTGCACCCAAGTCTTCTCATAGTGCTTAGCACCAACTGCTGTGGCATCAAGGAGAGATGGGATGAGGGAGAAGAGGATGGCACTGAATGGCTTTCACCTATTGGACAAATAAAACGTTGTGTGCTGCAGTGTCTGCTGCAGCATCAGTGCCTTTTAAAGGAGATTTTATTCTCCTGTGGCAAATCCAGCACAAAAATAGCTTCTGGTGGAGGTACCGCGCACAGCATGAGCAGTACTCTACAGTGACAGGATGCACTGCAGACAAATTGTGGGGCTTTTTAAAGTCAAGCAGCATTTTAGCATCCAAACACTGCCTGTGCTAATTGCAACTGTCATTAACGTGACAGGGAATGCCACTCAGCTCAGCATCTGTCAGATCCCCAGAGGTTCAAATTCAGGCACTTGGGCCCTTCCTCCTACAAGCTGGTTTCTGGGTGCAAATATACTGTTTTGAGGCCGTTCTTTGAATTGGGCACAGATCTTCACAGATCTTCCCTGTTCTCTGCCAAGTTAGTGGTGAAGGAAGACCCAGCCTCTGCTGGGTGCAGTGATGACTTCCTTGCGAGCTGGGCTGATGCAAGGAACTGCCAGAGCTCCTCCATGCACTAATACTTTAGGATTTTAGGAAGTGAGGAGAGCTGAAATGCAATATTGTGAAGGTAAAGTATAGCACACCTCGTGCATTGTGTGTCCAAGTAACATTTGCTACCTGGTGGAGCTTTAGCCCGTGGGAACTGGCACAGAAAACAGGGTGGAAACACAAGGCATCTTCCTTAGAAGTTTTTTTCATGGATACAGAGTCTGAGGGTGTTCCTATGGAGCCCTTGTTTTCTCCTTTTCCAGCAATGAGTGAAGGGCATTTCTTACCTTGGGTAAAGGGAGCTGCTGAGGCTGGCAATGAAGAGTTTGGGGAGGAAGAGGAAGAGCTGGAAGTGGATTTGCTGGGGCTGCCAGGAGGGCGAGAGCATCCCAGCACCTGCATCTGCCGGGCCCTCACCTCTTCAGCAGGCAGGGGAGGGACAGACATCAGCCATGGGGCTCAGGGAGCCCAGCATAACCTGCACATTCCTGGCTGTGGTGCCCAGGTGCTGGAGTGACACTGTGAGATCCATGTTGACTGTTGTACGTATGCAAAGCTCTGCACTGGTATTTGTTATAAAAGCCAATGGTGAGCAGAATGGCAGCAGCTATCTGGAAGGATCTGCCTGCATTAATCTACCACATTCCTTAATTGTGAGCTAGGATCCAAGATGGGACATTATCTGCTAGTTTTGTCCTTGTGACTCTCCAATGGAAGGAGATGAATAATCTTGATGGCTGGATAAATGTTTGTCTTATCATGCTTTCTGATTATGATGAGACTGTCAGCCCATAGCGCCCATTCAAATAACGTGTCCTTGTGTACAATGTGTGCTTTCAGCTGTCTAAATATATAGTAATTACAGGTCGTATTATGTTGGAATGGTGCTGTTTGGTGATTTTATGCACCATTTAGGTACAGCTGCAAATTGATAAATCACATTTCTACGGGTTTTATATAAATCACATAATATTAACTAGTGCAATGAAGTTATTAACTCTCCCTGGCTCCTGAAACTGGATCCTTAGGCAAAAGGGACTTTTCTTGACTATTTTATCTGCTTCTGCCAATTACTACTGGTCATGGCTTCCTAATCAGGGTTGAGTTTCCAAATGGGATGACTGTAAGCCTTGTGATAAGCCTGTTCTACGTGTGCGGAGTGGACTTTCCAACTGAAATATCACTTAGAGTTAGTGTTATGCAACTAGTATATGCAAGAATTTTTTTTCTGCACTTTTTGTTGGCTCCTTTTAATTAATTCCTAATCTAGAAGTTTGAAATGGTTCTAATGGCAGCATTCCTTTCTTTTCTTTTTGCCATGTTGGACCTTTTCAGTGGTGTGAGGGAGGCTGTTGTTCAATGTATTATTTCAGAGCCTGTGCTTTTTTGCATTCCAGAGGTGTTAAAAAGGCACTGAAGGCTAATTCACTATTGTAGGGTTGTTGATGATTTCAAGAACAGCAGTTACTTTTTGCTTTTTTTTCTCATAAAAGATAGGTAGTGTTGGATACAGTGATTAAAGCTGGTATCCCAACACTTCTGCTCCGAGCCACAGCCCCCTAATTGCTGAGGACAGGGCAGGAGCCCAGAGAGACTTCTTGAAATCCAAGTGAGAGGTGCCAGGTTGAATTCCCATTCCCATCTCTTCCTGTGGAAGGCCCCCCAGGAGCTCAGCAGGGGTGGCAGCCACCCAGCTGGAGTGGGAGGACTGGGCAGGTGAGGAGAGGCTGGGAGGAAAACAGAGGTCTGAAGTTTCCTTTGTAAAATAGATGTAATTTTACAGGGAGGGAGGTAAATGTGCACTGCTGATCAGTGCACATTGGAAAATATCTAAGGAAGGCATGGGACGTTCTTCCACTAATGGTATCTCAGCCGTTACTGCAGCAGTGGAGTACTGAGCTTTTTGGACAGGAGAGCACTGTTGGGAGAGTTGCACGTGGCTAGATCACACTGATCAGGGCTCCCTTGCCCACAGGTGACTATGGACTGGGCTAAAATAGGAACCTTAGCAGCACTGTCTAGATCAGCTAAAGATGACATTCAGTAAGGTGCTGTGAGGGAATAGTGTCACCCCCAGTTTGCCTCTTCTACCTGGCTGTTGCCTGCAAGGTTCAAGTAAGGACAGTGAAGCAGAGAGGATCTGCCCTCTGGAGATGGTGAACACGACACTCTGAGTGTGACTTGCCCTTGCCCAAGCATAGCACAGCTACAAGCACTAGAGGATTTGAGAGCTGTACAAGCCCAGAGCTGAAGCAATGCTATGTAAGACCAAGCACCCAGCTAGCCACTTGTTGCTTGTGGATGAGAACAAGAGCGTGGCAAGCCTACAGTGATGCCTTTAAGACCATAATTCAAATGATGCAAAAGCTTTTCTATGTTCCTCCTTCAACATAAAGCCTGCAAACTTCAAAAATACTCATGAAATGTATCATTGGTATGGGAACTTACCCCTATTATTAGATGGGAAAAGCTTAGACCAGTTGAAGGGGTTGGCCCAAGTTCAGCAGCAGAGCTGAGAATGTTCCTCTTCTTCCCTGAGTGATGCTCTGGACTTTAGATGATCCCCTGAAAAAGTGGTAAGTGTGAACTGCAGAGAACTTCACATGTGGAGATACAAAGCTGGAATGTTTGAGAGCACAGGGGGAAGGCTTTCTCTCTTGCCAATAAAGTTGTTGCATTTGTTTTAATCTAAAGCAGGAGTCTTCTAGACTACAACTGTAATTTTTTCCTTTTGGAAACATGAATTAGTTGGAAAGGAAAAAAAATTCATTAAGGAAGAAAGTGAGACTCCTGAGTTTTGTGATGTGGAAGCTGGGAATGCTGCTACAGTACACAAGAGGTGTGCCAAATTCTGAGGCTTTCAGAAATCATAAACATTTACAAGCTTGCTGTTTGCATTAGAGAATCAAAGCCTTTAGGATTCACGCTTTCAAGCTTTTTTCTCCTTACTATTATGACAATTTTTTTAATGAAAATGAAGTTTTCCTCATGATTGTCTGGCTCCAGGAAGTAGAGCTGTAAAACTGTGCTTGGTTGCCAAACTAGCAGGAATGTCTCGAGGCTTGGCAACAAGCTGTTCTGGTTGGGCTTGGGACAGCTGCAGATACCTTTTCATAGCAGCAGGAAGGTATATTCATCTTCAGCTGAAAGTAGTCGAGGGTTTAATACCTCCGTTGGTTCTTGATTTTCTTAGAATCATAGAGTCATAGAACCATTTGAGTTGGAAGGGAACCTTAAAGGCCATCATTCTAACCACCCTGCAATGAGCAGGGACACCTCCAGCTCCATCAGGTGCTCAGAGCCCCATGAAGTCTGACCTTGAGTGTCACCAGGGATGGGACACCACCACCTCTCTGGGCAACCTGTGCTAGTGCCTCACCACCCTGATTGTAAAAAGCTTCTTCGCTATGTCCAATCTAAATCTCTCCTCTTTTAGTCTGAAACCATTTCTCCTTGTCCTGTCACAAGAGACCCTGCTAAAGAGTGTGTCCCCTCCTTTCTTGTAGTCCCACTTTACGTTCTGACAAACCACGCTCAGGTTTCCCGGAGCCTTCCCTTCTCTAGGCTGCACAGCTCCAGCTCTGACAGCCTGTCTTCGTAGTTCCATCCCTTGGATACACTTCAATGTACATACGGTCTGGAATACCAATAAATCTGCCCCGAGGATACCTGCTGATGATTGTCCTAAGGACTTTACATCAAACTCGCACCTCCAAAATCAGTGTACAGTATAAATCAGTTGCTTCTGATAGCTTTGGAAGTCGATGTTGGCACGGTGGTGACTAGGAAGCGTGCTCCAGTCCATCTTTGTAGAAGGTGCCATGGCGGAGAGCCCCATCACTTGGGAAGGTCCTGGGGAAGGCGGGCATTGCCCCCCAGTGGTGCACTCACTGCTGAGCCTTCCTGCAGCAGAGGAGCTGCTTGCTCTCAGATCTGCCCTGCTGCAGCCATGGCCATGCCGCGCTGGGTGCTGCTGCACACGTGTCCTGACACAGCCCTCCCCTGGCCTCGGGGCATGGAAACGAGAGCTGACAGCCACACTCACCGCGCTTCACTTCTGCTCTGTCACACAGGACATCAAATTGACTCTTGGCTGTGCTGTCCTGGGGAAAGGTACAAAGCCTTCGTGCTTTGGGAACAGCAGCGGGAGCGGTGCTGAGGTGTGATGGGCATGAAGGTTGTGTCACCTGGCTTTTCCTCCCAGAAAGTGCTCCCAGATGCTCAGCGGAGGTGTTGTGCCCCATGAATCCTGCAGAGAGAGCATCCCATCACTAAAATGGGCATCACAGCTCCATGCATTCTTGTGTAAAGTCCCCGAGAGCTCCCAGGCATGGAACGGATGTGAACAGGGTGAAAAGTCAGGCTTTTTATGGCTCTTTCTTTTTTTTTAAGCCCAAGTTTGCAGCATCGTGAACATTCTGCCAGAGAAAAGGTGTTTTTTCTTCCAACACTTGGGCTTCTTTGTAGGAAGGCAAAATGTGGGAGCTGTAATAAGAGGAGATGTGGTTTAGCAAAACATAATAATTGGATAGGAAAACAGGGAAGGAGTGTGGGAAGCTTTTGGTGTTTTCACTGCACTAATCTGCAGGAACATGGCCTCTTACAATCAAGATGTTTAAAATAGAAGTTAAGCTTAATAATGGGAAACTACTAAAAACTACAAACAGCGAAAAGAAGAATAAAAGATGAGGCTACCTACACAGCTTGTTTCCCTTATGACTCTGTGTGGACAGCTTCATGGTATTTCATTTCAAGGTCTCCGGTCTTTCAGCTTAAAATGCTGAGAAGTTGCTTCATTTATGTAACATCTCAGATGATGTTTGTAAGACAGCATTGCTTCTGTGTTCTAACCTTCATGTAATGTTCATTTACAAACCACACTGAGCTCAATTTGAATTGTTAAGGGTTATTTTAAGCAGATTTTGTTTTGGGTAACAGGTAGCAAAAAGAGGTACTTGGTCCATACGTTGTGCTCAAAGGCAGGTGTGGCGTCAGCGGTAGCTTTACGTGTGCAAGTTCAATGCATGCTTTTATTTGATGATGGAAATGAAGTATGCTGAAGGTGCAGAGATCCTTTATCATTGCTTTCAGCAATTCCTTGCAGTCTGAAATGTTCAGAAGGAAGGGAATGTTCAGTGCCACGTGGCAGGAAATTTGTTCTGTCAAGGAATGGCCCTGTCTCATCCCACTGCAGTTTAGGGATTGTAACCTCAGGATGCTGAGAAAGGGCTTTTGCCTGAATGAGAATGGCTCATGTGAAATGATGGGGGAAAGCTGCTGTGAAATGAAAATCAATGCTCATGCACAAATGCTGGCCTGGGAAGGCTGAGGAAACCTGAGAGCTGTAACCCGATTAGCTTGAGCGGATGGTCAGACCTGCTCAGATTCCTGAAGGTATCTCGACCTTCAACAGTGGACATCTGCAAGGGTCTCCCCACTCCTGACAGAGGTTTCCTCCTGTCACAGCAGCCCCCAGCTGATGAGGGCTGGGGAAAGCAATGCTTTATGCTGCTAAGTTCTGCAGGTTGCTCTGTTGTACAAATGGACATGTTGTAGTTCAGAGCGCTTGGCAGCATCAGCAGTCTGGTTGCCTTCATATATGATTCTATTCTTGGAATCAAAACTATCAAAACTCACGGCCCCTTTGCTTACAAGAGGAACCAAGTGCAGTGCAGGGAGCCACTTGGGGGTGCGGTTATGCTGTTATAAAAGTAGGCTCTCTGGGCTACCACGGATGCAGTGCTGGCATCGACATTGCCGTAAAGAGGGACTCGCTCCAGTATCACCCAGTGCAGTGCAGACCACAGCCCAGGCTTCATTCACTGGCCTCGTGATGCGCTTGCAAATGACCTTGCTGTTCTCCCCTCTTCTCGCAGCTATGGGTGAACCAAGAAGATGGAGTGGAGGAGGGAACCAGCGAAGTGCAGAATGGCCACTTGGATCCAAGCGCCGACTGCCTCTGTCTTGGCAGAACCGTCCAGAACCGAGATCAGATGAGAGCCAATGTCATCAATGAGATCATGAGCACGGAGCGTCACTACATCAAGCACCTCAAAGACATTTGCGAGGTACGTGGGGTTGTGACACGAGGGATGCAGCAGCACATGTGATGGGCTGTGGAGAGCTGAGGGCCGAGTTTGTCCCTGAGTAACGGGGGAAGATGTTGCAGTGTGCTTATTGAGTAGTGTGTTTAATAGAGGAGCAGCACCTGTCAATAAGTATTGATACTTTTGAATATTTTCTGCTGGATCTGCTAATTAGCTTTGGTTTGTATTAACCAAAAGAACAATTTTCTGATCTTCTTTCAGTACTTTTCTGACTAAAAAATGATGAGGTTGAGATCGTTCAAGCATTTCTCTTAATTAAAGCCCATTACCATCTACTTTTGAACTGTTGACCAAGGAAATTAGGTTGTAATTAAATCTATCAGTTAACCATTTCATCTGTCGTTCACCTCAGACTCACAACTTCCCCTTGCTCAGAATGGCTTCTCTTACAGTGGGATTGAGAGCAAAATGTTTTCAGTATGGGAAATGAAGTACATGATATTTACATAGCATAAGGGAAACTGCAAGCAAGTGAACATTGATGACTGCACCCTCCCATCCTCAGCATGGTTTTTCATTATGCACAATTAATTCCCACAACTCCTTAGTGTACTGCAGCCCTAGTACCACGAGATGGATGTGAAGTGTAAGGCCTGTGGTGCTGGATGTTTGGGAAGGAGAATGCACAGACATGCCTCAGTGTGCTGCAGGACAGCCTGGGAACTGTCTTAGAGAGACGGAGAACTTTGTTTGCACAAAAATCACAGTCTGGGGCTTTCTGCTCATCCCTCGCAAGGTTTAGGATTCCATGAGCTCGTGTCCAGTTTTTCCAGAGTCAATGAGGTGAAGCCGTTTGCAAATTCTGCTTAGAAAATGTCTTCCTCCTCCCTTCATACTTGCCACTTTTCTTTTGACAAGGCGAAGCAGCCAACCAAAAAAGCAACTGTGATGCTTTTCGAATATGGAAGAGCCTTGGGATTTCAATTTGGAAACAAATGAGCTTAATTTCAGTGTGCTATTTCAGTCAGAAGGCTTTGCATTAAAGAAGGGAAAAGCTGCAGGAACTTTTTTGCATCATGCTTCTTTTCCCACATTTGCACTTTTCTATTGAAAAACGGAATAAATTTGAACTTGCATTTCCTGGCCATGTCACCATGCTTTTGCCAAGTAAGATTCTCAGGAGGAGCAGATAGATACAATTTTTGTGACATCTGTGGAGTAACACTGATTTGCAGCACGTAACAACATGCACAATGTGTGAAAGAGATGTGTGATGCAAAATGGTGTTGAGGGATAAATCTGACTGCCAGGTAGAGCACCAGGAAGTGACTCAGCTGCCTCACTTAGAAAATGAGGACTGAAGTGGGCATTCTTGTCTGCAGAGTGATGGGCTGTCCCTTGCTCAATGCAGTCAGAGCCATCAGTTTGCCTGGAGAAGGCTTGGAGCTAGCACAGCCATGGCAGGCATTTTGGCACAGCATGACATGAGCGTTCCTGTTTGTGCCTAGGAGTGGGTTGGAGATGCCATGAGCTCCTCCAAATATGTTTGTACAGAGGTGATGTTTCACCAGAGAGTAGATACCAGACACCTGCTGATGAGATGCAGAAGTGCTGGTGGCAGTGACAAGCTCCCCTTTCCCCTCTGCTCTTTTATTTGAAGGTGCCAGGACAAATGGGAGCAATATGACATACTGGTACAATGCAGAGCAGTGCTGGCTGGGTGGCAAAGGTTGAGCCTGATCTAGCATTGAGCTCAGCCATGTAGTCATATTCCCATTGCTGAATTACAATAAGAAGTCCTAAGGCCAGTGAGACACCTTAAGATATGAGGTTGCTGTCAGAGGATTGTAGCCTCTGTGAGGTGATTAACAACCCTCCAATTGCTCTTTTCTCCTGTAGGATGTGTTCCAGAACCTGCTACTCTGTTATTATAGATTGTGTTATTATTCATAATACCCATGGCACCAGCCCTGCTAAGTCAGGAGCTCACAAGCTAGCCAGCACCAGAATGAAAATTACCTGTGCTTCAGAAAGCAGCTGGCTTGGAGGGGAATCCCCCTCTCAGCAAACCACAAAGCACTGAGAATTGCTGCTGCTGTGCCCTTGCTCAGTGTGAAGGTCTGGTTGCTGTGTGGTGAAACAATTTTTATGAGGGGCAAAATGCTGAGCTTTCTCTGGGCTACATTATCCAGTGCAGATGGATTGTTATTCTGTAATATCACCAAGGGGAAAAGAAGGAAAAAGAATCCAGCCTTAGGGAAATATCCAGCAATAGGAATTTGAGGCTTGGCAGTTAAAGCTTAGAAAAATAATCAGCTACCGAAAACTAGGCTTTTATAATGGATAGCAGCAGCCAGCTGCTGCACTGGGGCTCTGAGCCTGGGAAGGCATGGGGTACATCCCTACTGGGGGTGACACCAACAGAGCAGCTGAGGTGTTGGGACAGCAGGCAGCTCGATGGGAGCAGTGAGCGCCAAGGGACAGGAGGGGGGGAAACACCAGCCAGCTTCCATTGCTGCATTTTTGCTCTCTCCCAAGCCATATCACTCTGAATTTATTTTTTAATAATGCTGGCTGGATCCCATCTAAGATTTGCTTTGGTGCCAGGACAGCTCTGAGTGCTGAATGGCACTGCATCTCAGCACGTGGAGTCGAGTCTGTTGTGCAGAGCTGATGGGAGCTTTTGCATGGTCCAGGTGGCATTAGCCTGACTCATACTCAGAGGAGTAGAACAACTGCTTTTCTGTGCTGCCTCAGACATGAGCAGCATAAAACCCTTCTGGTAGTGCTATGGTGCACCTCCAGAGGACCACGTCTGGGGGACTGCTGGCACTTCTGTATGGCCAGTTTCTCACCTGTGGCTAGCAGAGTGGAGGGTGGTTCTGTAGAAAGTTGTATAGATTAATTAGGACATACATACATACATGTATTCCCCAGTATGTGACTTGCAGCTGCGTTTTGCTGCTTGCTTGTGCACACCTTGTTTTTCTCCTTTGGATTTGGCTCCTTCTGTGTCCTTCTGAGGAACCAGCTTGTGTTCCTGATGGATTTTGTTGTACATTGTAAGTATCCGTGGTACCAATGGGAAGGAGTGCAGCCAGACTGGTGCACGGTCTGTGCCTGATGTGCAATACTTCTGCTGCCTATGCTTCAGAGTCCTGACCGCCTGGGAGCAGGCACAGCTCTAGTGTGCCTTTTTCATTCAAACAGCCTCTGCTTTGTTCTTGGGTTACTCTTGGGTTTCATGTACGGGCGTGATGCTCACCTGGATGTGAGCTAGTGAGTAGTATTCTGGTAGTTCAGATGGTGCTTGTCCAAAGTGAGGGCAGTCTGCAGGACATTATCTTCCCCGCACTGGCTCAGAGCTGGAGGAAAAACAGAATATTACCATAGCTACCTTTTAACTTACAGCCTGCAGCAGCTGTCATCTCCTCCTCATTCTTGCTGCAAGTGCTCCCCTCGCTCTCAGCAGGACAGGAAGGACAGATGGATTGTCCACCTCTCCTGACTGTCTCTAAACCCACTTTGGGGTGAAGAAAACTTAGCACTTAACCTTCTGCAAATGCTTTCTAACTTTGGCCTATACCTCTGGGACTACATGGAAATGTGCTTTAAAGGGAGACAGTTTGACAGCTATTTTTAGGTATTCATTGAGCAAAACACACTCCAACATCTGCTCATCAGTCAGCTATCCCTTTTCTGAGCAAACCTGATGGAATGAGCAGAAGGAAGATGACATTGTTTTATGTAACAAAAGTAAATCTACTGGAAAAAATATGCAGCATCCTTCGTGGTGCTTGCTGCATGTTATATCTGAGTCTTCAGCCTCCCCTTTGCTGGAAACCAAACATCACATGCACAAGCTGGGTAGAGGATAAGGCTGGGAGCTGCATGCATGCAGTTACTCTCCCCTGTGCAGAAATGTGCTGCTTCAGCTTCTCTGGAGCACGTGACTTGGGCAAAGAGATGAACCAGCAGCAAGAGGAGGGGGGATTTTCAAGACAGAAGCTGCAGCCAATAGCAACCCCAGGGCTGAAAGATGTTCATATGAATAGTCTGTGGACTGATTTCACAGAGCAGCATGTGCATGAGAGGAGCCTGGCTTGCAGGCAGCCCACAGCATGCAGCAGGGCAAAGGTGCTGACACAAATGCCTTGCAGCAGCTCTTCAGCACAGCTAGCACTGCAGCCAGGGCCAAAAGGAAGACTCTGGTTTTGTGGGCAGATCTGTGCATTATTGTTGTTTTTTGTAGCTGTTCTGAGATAAGCAGGTAAACGTGAAAAGGAGCACGGAAAATATTCTGCATTATTCTTTGACAGTTTGAAATGTCATTTGCCATTCAGTTGTCCTGCAACATGGGAACCAGCGTGTTCTCATTCTTCCTGGCCTTGAAAAATGAGACAGGGAAACCCAGGGAAATGAGTCATCAAGGAGCTGCTGGAAGAAGAGAGACCTAGATTTAGTAAATGGGGAAGGTATTCCATAACCCAAGCTTCCCAGCTGTAAAAGCAGGCACACTAAGGATAATGGCATCCTTCTAGCTGAGCTGGACATTGCAGAGGCTGGTTCTTTGCCAGCTTGGCCAAAGTTGCACTTATCATTCTGCAGTTTGAAATTCTCCCTCCCAGAACCACATGGTGAGGCTGAAGGACACTTTATTATAGCGTTCCAGTAGCTTGCATTATGGACCAGCAGCTGCGTGTCACCAGCTGACACTTTGTCTGTGTGACTAAGCATCTAGAGCTCCCAAATATAGCCAACCAACTGGAGCTGTTGGCATTTTTTTCCCCTTCATTTTTTTTTTTCTCTCCCTATATAATAAACATAGGGAAAGTCATCACACGATGAGCCCTGTGTTATTTTCTTTTCAACCAAGAGGCCACAATCCTGAAAAGGCCAGTATAGCATTTGCTATTTGGCCTAGCAAGGTTTCTAGTCTAAATCATGCAGACAGGCAAAGTGCAGGGGGGTGAAGTGATTTGCTCAATGTCACATGGATCAGTTCAGGGTCAAAAATTCAGCACAGGCATCCCAAGCCTTTGTGTGTCACTGCATCCCCTGGACCACATATGCTTCAGGCAAGCGTGTTTGAAGTCATCATGATTCAGCTGAAACCAGGATGGCAAGTTCGTGGGCAAGGCAGGCTCAGCAAAGCAGGGAGGCAGGCAGAGCTCAGTGCGTTACACTTTTTGATAGAATATTGATCCACTCTATCTTTTTAGATTAGGAAGTCTTCAGAGCAGTGTATGATGCCCAGCTAACATTGGGCTCAGCACCACTGAGCACCATGGACAAATGAAGACTAAGTAATAAGGAGCAGTTTGTTCTTGCACTGGACCAGGATGCAGGAGATCTGAACTGCTGCCAGCTCTGCTGCAGATTCCCTGTTATTTTTGAAATTTCCTTAAACTCTCTGCATCCCAGTTGTTCCTCTCTCCTTTTCCATTTATCTTGCACAGTTGTAGACTCAGTGGGAGAGTCTGATGTTTGTACAGTGCGGGACACAAAGCAAGAATAGCAATAAAAAGTGACAGCTGAGAAAACAGGGCAGAATTTCTGCCTGTTTTGTGCCGTATGGAATACCATATTTGGGATAATATCTTGATTATGGGATAAAGAAAACAAAAATTAAAATGACGCTGCTTTCCTCTAGATGGCATTGATCAGTGGCTCCTGCTGCTCGGGCTGGGGCCAGCTGGAACGCCCACCCCAGCTCCTGCATTGCCTCGGTGCTGTGTGGCGCTCACAGCACTGCAGCCCTCCTGCTTTTGTCTCAGGGAGGGGAACAACGTGGGGATGTGCTGCCTGCCAAGTGAGGGAAGGCCATTTGCCTTCAGCATTTTGCTTGGTCCTGAAGTTCCTCTGGATGGATACACCGTCCATAGCCTCCTCCCAGAGCAAGGGCATGCTTCCACATGTTGACAGAGTATTTCTCAGCACGACTGACAACTTCCTCGTCCTGATTACTGTGGCCTGAAAGAGAAATCAGAGTAGACAGGGGGCTGAGTGCCCCTCATGGCTTTCTGTGTACCGCCACGTGCTGCTGAAGAGGATGTGAGAACAGCAATGTTTGTAGGAGCTGCCTGTGATAGCAGGTATTGCAAGGCAGTGAGTTTTGAAGGGATGAATAAACACCTCTTTGGAGCCATCAGCTCCATTTACCATTCTCTGCAGCACAGGTGGGGACAGAGCAGTTTCAGGCTGTGCTGGCTGAGATCTCCGGGGAACTTTCCGTTTGCAAAAGTGATTTATACTAAATGCTGAGGGATGTTGAGGCAGAAGCCAGCACTGCTTCTCCTCTGTGCTTTCCACGCCATGCCAGCATCCTGTGATGCAGGCTGGGAAGCCTGGTACACACTGGCATGTCCTGAGCAAGGATGGTGCTGAGGTCTGCTCTGGGTTGTGGTGAGAACCATGGCTGCAAGTGCCAGATGTTGCAAATGAGATGTTGTCTGTCAGAAAAGGGTTTGTAGCATTTCCAGGCATGTTTTGTATGTTTAAATGTAGAGAGGAATTGACAGAGAATCAAGAAAAATCTGGAAGCAGCTTCTGTGGTTGGATTATTTTATATGGATTGTTCTGTCCTACTTCTTACAGGGTTACTTGAAGCAGTGCCGGAAGAGAAGGGATATGTTCAGTGATGAACAGCTGAAGATCATCTTTGGGAACATTGAAGATATCTATAGATTTCAGATGGGTTTTGTCCGGGACTTGGAGAAACAGTACAACAATGAGGATCCCCATCTCAGTGAGATCGGACCGTGTTTCCTTGAACACGTAAGTTCATTTGGTAATTTTATTTGGGGAGCTGGGGTTGTTTTTTGGGGGGTGTAGAAAAAGCCAGAAGGCAGGAACCGCACAGCATCTAACTGCCATCCATCAGTTCTCTTCTGTTCTGGTTATAGTAGTGATACATCATGGGCTACTCCATAGCTACTCTGTATCCACTTTGTGAGGTATGGATGCAGGGAGGACTCCAAGTGAAGCACATAGTTGGATAACCCCCCCACTGCATTTGAATCAGCATGCTTCCATATCCACTCTCAGATTACATAGGGGCAGTGTCCCTCACATCATCTTCATCCTTTTTTTCTCTTCAAAATATGACTTAAAACCCTTCACAAGCCATCCCAGTCAGATCAAGGATGAGCAGGCGATTGGAATAGGTAAGAAAAACCAGAGGATTAACAAGAAGCCTTAGTTGTGCATTACACTGAAAAGTAGAGGAGTACAAATGGCCAGGCGCATTCATGGCACTGAGAAGCATTTACAAGGGCTGAAAAAACCTGTGAAGCATCGATGTGTTCGTCAGCAGGATGGCTGGGCCAGGGGCAAGGTGGCAGCTCGCACTAAGTGTGCACCAGAGAGGAGATTTTAGCTGATGTTGCAGTCCCGGAGATTTGGCCCTGCCCGTCATGCTGTTATATAAGCCACGTGCTGCAGGAGCTGTTAGATTGGCCAGTGCTGTAAATATGTCAGGAAATGTCAAGGAAATTACAGTCCCACAGCTTTAGGCTTTCTTTTAGAGAGACTGAAAAGCTGTATCAGAGCATACACTTGAGGTACTGCGACCCAGGGTGTGCATCCTGTACTGTTACTTACATCAGGGCTGAACTAGTGACTGTTCACATATTAGGGACATTTCCAATAGGAATTCATGAAACTTCAGCAGGGCGTCCCTAAAAAGACTTCTGGTATCTCTTAAGCATCACTGCACTTCTAATTAAAAGGCAAGTTTATTTTTGAGAAATTGCATTATAACAGTAACGTTGCTCACTTTTATCAGAGCCTGCAATCTCTGCTGTTCGCTTCCACAGCAGCAGCATATTGCGCCTTGTGCAAAAAAGATGGGAGAAATCTTGGTGAGAATCAGTAGCTAAAATTTCATGTCCTAAGGCTGTGCTGTCAATTCATTTATAGTAACAATAGTAAAAGCTACTGCCGCTATTCAGAGCGATATCTGACACTTCTTGTCTTCATTTCCATGGAGGCTGAAAGCCAGCAAAGGGTGGCTGGGCATGCATGTGAGTGTGCAAGTGGGCTTCTTGTTTGTTTGTTTTTCCAATCTTTGGTGCTTTCTAAACCTCTGAGCACAGGGCACTCCACACAGTGGTTGGTTCACAGGGATTGCTGTTGGTACAGAGGTGTTCAGAACTACCCAGATCCCAAGCGCTTGTCAGATGCTTCATGATCCTTCAGGTAAAGAGCTCTAGGAAAAGCAAGATTGTCTTGTACCACTGAAGGCCAGAGCTGTGGCTTGGTTCTACCTTTATGTTTTACAGAGAAAATTACTCCACTCAATTCGAAATTGAGAACACCCCCAGCACTGCACAGGGATTTGCTTTAACACACCTGCTGCTGGCAGAGACCTTAGCAGTGTGTCAGCACAAAGGGCCCTCTCTCCTCCCTTCACCCCAGAGCAACCTTCTTTGAGCAGGGAAAGAATTCAGGATCAGCCCTTCCTTCTCCTACGGGGTATCACTTTTTTTTTAGTCATAATGTTGGTGATTGACTGACGTGTGATCCCTTCCCTCCTGCCTTTCACAGCAAGATGGCTTCTGGATCTATTCAGAGTACTGTAATAATCATTTGGATGCGTGCATGGAGCTTTCCAAGCTGATGAAAGATAGCAGGTACCAGCATTTCTTCGAAGCATGTCGTCTGTTGCAGCAGATGATTGATATTGCCATAGATGGTTTCCTACTGACACCAGTGCAGAAGATCTGCAAATACCCCCTGCAGCTCGCAGAGCTTCTCAAGTATACCGCACAGGATCACAGGTATGGGAGTGCTCCTCTTACGCAGAGGGTTTTGCTCAGTGCTTCTTTACATGGACTCTGCACACACACAGGGCTTGGGTTTTTTTTTCTGTCCAGCTCTTCTCTTCATGACATCTTGTATAAATTGAAGCAGGGCAAAGGTTCAGCAGATAGTTAAAAAGCTTCTCAAAGCATTGATTCTCAGTGGAGCCAAGCTCATCTCTCTTGTAATCAGACATGTGAACTAATTACCCTTGGATGTACTTTATGATACTACCAGTTACACTAGAAAAATTACTTTAATTAGTGCTCAGTGGTCAGAAAGGCTCATTTCTTTGTCCTAGAGAGGACCCCAGCACACAGTAGGTGTAGGGCTGGGATCCACAACTCTAACCTGAGTACGCTTAGATTTTGGGAGAATTCAGAACCTGTTCTGCTTTTCAACCTGCTTTTGTCTCTGGTTTTGTCATTGGCTTTTTATGATCAGATAAGCATCTGGCAGTCTGATTTCTTCCTCCAAATTTTAAGGATCTCTTTTGTTTGCGATGAGGGCCATCAACCTGACTACCTGCCCTAGCATAAATCAAGAGCAGTACCTATGATGTCAGTTGTGATAGGTGAAAGAGGAATAAAGCCCTCTGGGAACAGATATTCCCCTACCTTGTCAGTATTCTTTCTTTCCAAAGCCTATATAAAGTGAAGTAGTTTGAGAGAAAAAGTAGACCACAGAGATTTCAGAAACTTCTGCAAGGGTTCAATTTTTTTTGTTTTCTCCCAGAATCAGCCTGGAAGTGCGCAGACAAGTGACATAAGCAAAGGGATGCATCAGTTTGCTCTGGCCAGGTTCACTAGTTCCATTGCTTCCTACTTGCTGAACGCTTGGCTGATAATCACCTATTTGGACTCCAGATCCAATTTCTCTTTTTCCTCTTTTTCCTCTCCTTACCAGACCAAGTCAAACTTGGAGTGGACTCATGGGAATGTTAGGGTATCAGAAACAAGCTTGAGGATCCCAGATGTTGTGGCTTGTTTTGCTCACCAGCCATGTGATGTCCCCACGGTACTTACAGCGTGAACTTAGATGTGTGGCTTCACAGTGGGGAGACATAAGCAGCCCCAGAGAGGATAGGTCTGTGTTTAAAATGACCCTCTCTGAGTTGTTTGGTGTTGATACCAAAGAGGATGTGGACAGGGTGGTTACACAAGGGTGAACTATTTTGAGTACGTTCCTTTGGGATGTTTTAAAATCAGCATGTTGCTAAGCTATCGGCTACAGTCACTTTCTGTGAGACTCAGACCTTCCCTGTGGTTAAGCAACGGTTGGTTCATTCAGACAGAGGGCCCTGCATCAGCCCCATGCTGTGCTCTGGTTAGTGTGGGCATGCCCCACTCACAGTGGATGGCATTAAGACACAGAAATACGGTGGGTTACCCCGCACTCCCTTGTGGTCTCACTACTCTGATTCAAACATTCAAACAGCCTGGGAGCAACCAGTTCTCCTGGCAGCCCAGCTCGTGTCCCAGACCTCCCTTATGCCGTTGAGCAATTCACAGAGTAAGGCAAAACTGAGAAAGGACTGGGAGTCCCCGTGAAAGCAAATCTTAGGTTCATATGAGAGTGGGAGATTTCATTCTTTTTCTCTGCTGCCTCCTATTCACTAATGTGGTGCTTGTAGAGCTATGCATTTTCCCTGTGCCAGCTCAGGGCAGCAGAGCAGCGATCAGCAGCCTGAACACACTCCCTCAAATAGCGTGAGTCCGGAATTGCACCCTGGTTGACCCCTGGAAAGAGGTCACTGCATTCCCAAAGTAATCAGCAAACTATTTATTTTCCTTAATGTTATAGTCAGTGCTGCCCTATTATTAATTCACTGTCCAAATGCTTTGCTTCTGTTATTTTTTTTCTTCTAAGTTTTGCTAGCTCTGCCACTGATGTGGGCTAGGAGCCCAAAAAAATTCAGGCATGACTTTTTCTTCACTACTGAGTGAAAGAACGTGCACGGAGTTTTCTCCTCAAATAGAACATTAGAATTAGTGAATTAGCATAACCAAGATAAAACCCAGCTTGATTGGCAATGGCCACTGGGCACAGAGGCAGGCGTGGGGGTGTTTTCAAAGCCTGGCTCCCTTCAATTGCTCATTGTTTCGAGCCTGGTTCATTTGAATTTTTCACAAAGCCACATCTGTTCACCTTCTAAAGGTTTGCACCAGCTTAATATGAAGTAAATGTGTGAAGATCCTAAGTGCAGCTTGGTGGTGTCCTGAGCGCTCCTGCTGCAGGTTGGAGCTGGGATTAGGAGAGTTGAACACGATACATGACGGACACTCTGCTAAATGGGCGCACTAAAACCAACCTCTCTTTTTTGTACAGAGATCATTAATGACTAGCTCCATGCCCTGCACCTCTCCCTATCACTATAGCTCCTTTCTGTCCATAGTGACTGACCTTTTTCCCTGCAAGAGCTCATGGATATTTTGAAGACCAGAGTAGCATGTCTCAGTGGCATAGCTTGGTTTCTCCCTTGTGCAGACAGGTTTTTGCTTCTTAGAGATGGCCACAGAAGGGAAGGTGCAACAGATCCTTTGTTGTGCATTGGGATGTGTATGTCAGGCAGCCCATCCTCTATTCTCCTTCACTTTGCTGAAGGACCAGCCCTGATGCTTGGGATTTTGTAGGATTTTTTTAACCCCAGCTGAAATTTCGACTTAAGAATTGAATAAAAATTGATCTCAAAATTTCATCCAGAAAAGGGTGGCCAAATAGCAGATAATATTCCACAGTATGATGTACTGTGCTTGTTTCTTAGTATTTATCCTGTTTGGATCAAATAAGGAAATGAATCTAAAGCTTTTCTCTAATTCACAGCACTCACCCCTATTTTAGCTGTCACCAGTGCAATTCTTTAGCAATAATCAATAAAGCCATTCCCCTCACAGCTGCCTAAGATCACAGTTTTTCTCATTAGTCAGCAGTCAATATCAGCCCTTAAGTTAATAATAAATGATGGTGGCGTTACAGCAGCTGGCCTTGTCTGTCTTTCCGATTGAAATGAACATTAAGGTTCCCTGGAGTGGAAAAGAAGGCACAGGGAGGAAATCAATAGCATTGATTTCAGCATCACTTTTTGAAAAGACTGATCATCATCTTTGCTGGCCCTGGTGGGAAGCTATTTGCACTCTGTGTTATTACACTCACAGGCACGTCCAGGAAAAAGAGAGAATGGTTTTGATTTGCTCACCTGAAGCCTGCAGTGTGAGTAAATGCCACTGGATAGTGCTCTGTGGCTCTCTTGGAGTTACCTTCTGGCCTCGAAGGGGCTCCAACCTGTCTAAGCGAGACATATTTTCAAATGTTCATCCTAAAAACATAGAAATCCAAGCCCAAGGACAGAGCTGATCGAAATGGTCAGACTTTCTCTTAGGGTGCTCTTTGGTGAGCACCTTAAGACTTCAAAGAATGCCATCCACAGCTGCTGCAGATTGGGTTGGCAGAGGCCAGGCTGCTCTCAGTGGGCTTCCAGATGCAAACCATTGAAAAGCTTCTGCCTTCATGTCTCCTACCCGTGCTGTTTTGTTTGCAACCTAGCTGCCCTTTTTCAGTGATCCAGAAAGATGTTGCCAATGCAAAAACACAGCATTGTAGTAACGAGTGGCGAATCCTACCTCCATTTCTTGCTAAAAGGATGGTGAGATTATGCAGCTGACAGTAAGACTGCTATATGTTTCCACCGCACGTCGAGCTCCATTTCACGGGCCCTTCTCTTCTGTGTTCCACAGTGACTACAGGTATGTGGCTGCTGCTCTCGCCGTCATGAGGAACGTGACTCTGCAGATCAATGAGCGGAAGCGGAGACTGGAGAACATTGACAAGATAGCTCAGTGGCAGGCGTCCGTTCTGGACTGGGAGGTACGGAACCTGTGTTAGGGGCTATAAACCCGGATGAAGGCTGTTCCATGCAGCTGTTGGAATTATCCTATGCCGCTCAGCTCGTTTCACACAGCCTGATCTGGGTGTGTGTTGGAGAGGACTTCAGAACTGGGATTAAACTGGGGGCAGAAGAAATGTATATGCAGGCTTTGGAGACGGGACATAAGATTTAAAACATTAAT
The DNA here is from genome assembly GCF_905368555.1 of Meleagris gallopavo. Lineage (NCBI taxonomy): Eukaryota > Metazoa > Chordata > Aves > Galliformes > Phasianidae > Meleagris > Meleagris gallopavo. The sequence goes on from NC_139412.1 coordinate 11,715,427, forward strand.
GGTATTTTGAAGAAAATCTAGGGTCCAGTTCCTATTTCACAAACACAACTCTAGAGTAACTTCTGTGATTGAAGTGCTGTTGTCCTGGCAGTAAGAGAGATTAGGATCAAACTCAGTGCGTTCTGACTCTGTGCTTTGTGGCTGGGGAAGAAGTAGGGAAAGCAGTATCAAAAAGCCCTAGAAGTTGTGACTGTTTAAAAAAAATGGCAAAAGCTGGTCTTATGATTAGAAGCCAAGACATTAAGCTGAAGTTATAGATGTTGTCTGCACGTTTAAAATGAGTATCCTCTTAAAGATATTTCTGAGCCAAGTCAATGAATAGCTGCAGTATAATGAACAAGCTGCAAGTACGAGCAAGGCAGTCAGCAGAGGGATTCCTCACTAGCTCTGCTACATTCTGCCACGTGCTTGAAAAGGCAAATCCAAACAAAGCATTTGTTCTTTTTCTCTCATCCTTGAATTTTTTGAATCCCTGTATAAATGCAATCTGTGAGTTGGATTTCTAAGCAGAGCAAAGATGAGCATGTTTGTAAATCACCCTCTGTTCTAAATCACTGATCCGTGTATTCAGCAAGTGATAGAATGGTCTCCCTTCTTTCTTACAGTCACGAAGGTTTGGAATAACTTCACATTCAAATCATTGGGATCACACTGTGTCAGTTACAGTATATGGGGAAGTCACAGAGTTTGTTTGTTGGGAAATGATCTAGGAAGGCAGGGAATAGAGAAAGAGAAATGCAGATGCATTTCTCCTCGTGATTGTGTATCTTCCTTGACTGAATTAGTTTTGTTGTTATAATAAAGGTTAGATTCAGCCCTGGATCTCTTGATAAAACATGTAAGTGCAGCAATCATAGCTGGTTCTTACAGTTTGACGGGCGGTGAGAGCAGAGAATACAGATGATTTGCTTGATTGTTTTATTGTTGTTTGCTGTGCAGAAAGTTCCCTGATACTGACACCCAGGCTCATTTTCAGCATTAGAAAATTGCTCTTGGGGAGGCACAGGACCATCAGATGTATCTTCAGCCTGCAGTATGTTCAGTGCGATGAGCTAATGTGTGTCGTTTGTAAGAAATGCCACGACCCTCACTGTAAATAAATCTAGATTAAGGATGGATCAATTCCAAGTCAGTGAATATTCATATGCAAGTGGAAAGCCAAGGTGACCTCCACACAGGATCTGTGAAACAGCAGTTTCTTCTTCTCTTTCATTGGCTCAGTTGATAATTCATTTTTATTTAGCTGTATCCTTGATAATTCACTCCTACTTAGCCATACCTATTCTTTATCTCCGTCCTATCCTCAGGATCTTGCCAAATCATTTTTCCAAGGGCTTTTTGACTACTTTTCCAGATTTTAAGCACAATATTGCAGCACCATCCTTCAGCTTCTCCTAATACAACAGAACCTGCTGTTGCTGCCACTCAGGGATCCAGCAGGAATAAAGCTACTGCCCTCGTTCAAAGAGAAACACCATTCTTCTCATTCCTGTACTGTGTTTTGGATGGGAACACTAGAGGATGAGATCTAAAAGCTGCAGAGGAGTTTGCTGCTTGATTCTTTCCTCTGAAGTAACCTCTGAACCATCAGACCCCACTGCACAGGTGCCCACATAATGGCCAAGAGGATGCATACAAACAAACCCAAAATACACAGAAGTGAATTATAGCATAATTCAGGAAGAGAGCAGGAGAAATCAAAAACAGTGCCCAGGTGCTTAGATGTGTCCTTGATCTGTATAGTTGCTCTGTATGCACAGCATACCTGGGCTGCTGATCTCCAAAACCCCACGCACTGATCTCAGCCTCTTCCAGGCCATCAGAGCTGGATTTCCTTGCCAGCTTGCAGGGCTTCCAGCTCTCTTCCCTTACAGGTGGGCTTTTAGGGATTGGGAGAGGGCTTTCCTGGTACATCTCCCCAGTCTCTTCCAGTCCCTGGGGAGTGTGCACTGCTTATCTGGATTGGAGAGCAGAATGTGACTCCCAGTTCTTTGGAGGAGAACAGCCAGCTGAGAGAAGGTGACCCCATGTCAACTTTGAGCTTCTGGAAGTGCTTATCCAGTTAAACTCTCACTGAAACAGAGGCAGGAACCCACAGCGGTTACCCTTCCATCTTCCCGTGACCCTAATCCTCCTCTAATTACCCTCAGTACTCAGAAGCACTCCCTTCCCATCCCCTTGTGTGTCCCAGTGGCTTCCTGATCTCTCCAGCTGGCGTGGCCGTGCAAGCAAGCAGTGGAGCATAGATCTGGGGACAGCTCAGTCTTGCTTGGGACAAAAGAAAAGAACCAAGCCCCAAGTACAAAGAAGCAGGAACAACCCCAGGTACAAAGTAGGAACAAGGAGAGTAACGGGCAGCTCCGGCATTTATTTTCTCTCCCCCACCAGAAATCTATCCTGTGCACAAGACAGAAAATCCCTGATCACTACTGTATTTTGCACTCAGTGAATTATTTCAGCAGCAGCCACGAGTGAAGTGGTTTGAATGCTGAATTCCCTCCTTTGGAAAAAAGGTCTGTTTTCCCTTAACGTCTCTTTACTGACAGTGTTGATGCTCTGATTTGAAATAGCTTTTTAATTTCTGAATCTTCCTATGTTTTGTGATAAGATGTTGGAAAAAGAGTTTGAAAAGAGAAGAAAAAATCTGGACCAAGCAAATATTTAGTGAGTGAACATTTAAACCGTTTTTGTTTACAGAGTGTTTGTACTCATATTCTCATAAGGAGAGAGTGTTGGGAATGCATACGTATTGCTGATCCTAAAGCAAATAGAAAAAACAGGGGGTATGTCCTGGCTAATCTGAGCTGGAGGGGTTGTATTGCATCCCGTGGAATTGTGCCTGTGTGTTTCAGGAGTCATTTTTATTCCCTTAAGATTTTCTGCATGGCCTCATGAAGGTGAATTTCAGGGTCAGCAATGGAAAAATGCGGAATTCCTTCAGCTGCCAAAGCCAGGGCTTGTTTTCAGACTGCCACTGAAGAGGGGGCTGCTGATGTGCATTGCAGATGGCACCGAGAAGGGCAGCCCTACTGGTGGGTGCAGCTGGTGGGTGCTGCAGCACCAGGGCGCCAAGCCTGAGGAATCGCTGCTGGCTTTGTACATGGAGTGACTGAGCAAAATCAGGAGGGAAGATTCTGATCTCACTGACTGCTGTAAATTAGAAACAATCCCAATCACTTTGAAATGTGTTCCTGTGTAATTTGTAGGAGCATGGTCTTGACCAGCAAATCTGCTTTGGACTGTTGCCTTGTGTGACTCACTTTTTTGTTTTGGATTTCCGATGCATCGACTAACTTAGAGAGGTGCTGCCCTGCCTGCATGGAATGCTCTAGGACCGTTTGTTCTTTTGGTTGTTAATGGTGTGGAATATGGGGCTTCTACCATGCTGAGACCTTTCAGTGCCCGAGTGCTCTTGTGGTTATGAAGTGCTTCCTGATGCTCAGCCTCTATTTCCCTTTGCTTGGTGCCATCCCCTCACCGGTGGTTCAGTGCCCTCAGGTCAGAGCAGGGATGTGTGAAGGCAGCAGGCAGTGCTGGCATGCAGTTAGCTGCAGTGGGCTCAGAGCAGCGTGCCAGGTCTGCTCTGGGTTAATGTGAAATGTGTCAGACAGAGCCTGTCCTGGGCTACAGCTCTCAAAGGTTAGCCAGCAATGTGTATACAATGGCACTCCAAAGAGACGAGTTCCTCAAAGCCCATCATTTTTTCTACGTCCTTGCAGCCCCAGTTTGGGCAGTGCTGCTTATACAGGTGCCTAGGAAGCAGGACGGAGGTGGCAGGAGTGGCATGACCCTGCCTTCCTCTGCCTGCTCTGCTTGGGACCCCACAGCCTACAGAGAGCACACTGTCAGCCTCTGCCCTCCTTCAGCCCGTGCCAATCCTCCACACATTGCAGAGCTGCTGGGTGATGGCACGGTTCGGGGCTGCTCCAGAGGGAGCTTAAAGAGAAGGTGGATAGCTATGTTTTACATTGTCAGACCATGGCAGGACAAAGGGGAATGGTTTAAAACTAAGAGGGGAGATGCAAGTTAGATGTGAGGAGGAAATTCTTTACTCAGGAGGTGGCGAAGTCGTGGCAGTGCTGTCCAAGGCTGGATGCCCCAGCCTTGGAGGTGCCCAAGGCCACATTGGATGGGGGCTGACAGCCTGAGCTGGTGTGGACAGCCAGCCCATGGCAGGGGTTGGGACTGGATGGGCTTTGAGGTCCCTTCCAACCCAACCGTTCAGTGATTTACAACCTTGCCATTTGCTTGGGCTGTGTCTGCAGTGCCCGCTGCAGCCCTGAGTGCACCCTTGCTCACTGAGTGCCCGCCACAGCTGCCGTGCTGATGGGAAGCAGATGTGGCTCTGGCAGACTGCGGTGCTGCTCCCATCAGCCCAGCTGTGCTTGGAGCAGGGAGCTGTGGCCGGGCTGCTGGTCCCATGGCTGCCATCCCTGGGAGGGATCAGCTGTCCCAGGGCAGCAGTGGGATGTTTGGTGCAGGGCAGAGCCTCGCTCCTAGCCTCGATTAGCTTGAGCCTGCTATTTAAGCAGATTACTTTGGTTTATGCAGATTTCTAGATATTGCTACCCAAGATTCCCGTGGGTTGCCACTTTGGCAGATTGCATGAGTATTAAATTTACATGAAGGGTAAAGGATACGTAATTGCGAAATATAATGAAAACTGTCCTTTTAAATCTCTTCCCATTCTCATTATTTACTGGTCCTTTAAATCAAGACTCAGTGCCCTTAATTATGTAATACATAATAGTTGGCTTCGGCCTAACATTATGTTATTGAATCCAAGAATGACACAGAAAAAAAAAGATGCATGCAACCAACATGCTATTTTCAAAGTGAGGACAGCCTGATGAGAAATCCTCCCAGGGAAAAATCACAACAGGGACTGAAACAGATCCTTCTGCTTTTTTCTTTTCCTCCTTTATTTTTTTTTTCCCAGCAACAGAAGGTATCAAAAAAGGAGCCTGATAAAAAGACAACATTTCTCTCGCTTTCCTTTTTTCTGATCTTTCTGTAGCCCAGAGTGCTAATCAGCCTGTCAATCTCTAATTAAAGAACAGCAGTGTCAGGCAGAAGAGAGTCCTGCTCGCTGAATGTTAACTAGGAGAGGGGATTTAGTGCCCAGCAGTAACAGTGAAGAGCATTCATCCAGCAGCACTGCTTATGTGACATCGGTAAAACCCTTTGGTTCCTCCTAGCTCCTTGTTGCAGGGTGATTGCTTATAGCACAGTGGTTACCTGTCGCAGAATGGTCTCTGTAGCACAGCTGGGGAGCTGGGGATTGCTGCCTTCCCATAGCAGCAGAAGCACTGACCTCTGCTCGGAGGCAGGATGAGCCCCAGGACATAGGCATCACTCTGCAGCGCTCAAGAGAGCACGGGGCATGCATCCAGCCCACATCTGCTCCCCGCGCATGCAGGAGTGCTGATGACTGCATGCAGAAGAGGACCCCTCTTCCTTTCGTGCTCTCTGTTTGCAGCTGGATGCTCAGTTCCAACCAGGCTGGCCTGAGGCTTTTTATTACTGACTGGGGCTGCTGCTCAGGGCTGTAGGGCTGGTCCCAAACTGTCTGAACTATGATATTTCCAAATGTGCTAACCCAGCACTGGAAATCATTTGCTTCCAGCCTATAGACTGTATGTGAAAATTATTTTCACAGCATAGAAAATGCAATACAAATCCTATCATTTCGGATCTGATCTTTTTTGTTTAATATTGCTTGCAGGGACTACACAGTTTGGATCTAGCTAATCAAGTAGAAGTGTTTACAGAGCCCTCTGTGTGTCCTCAGGCTTGAGATGCTACCACAGGAGTAAAAGACAAAGCTGCTCTTCTATTTTTAGCAGACAGCCTCTCCTAGGCTTGCCCCCTCTCAGAAAAGCTCCCATCCGTGGGCTTTGTGAATCTTTTTCAGATAAGCTCCCGTTTAGCCAGAGAAGCCCACACTTTCTGAAGCCCGTGCGTTTCCTTCAGAGGAAGAACTGGCACATCCCTGGGTCTTGCTGCCTACCCAGGAGGTCCCACAGCTGGGGTCACCCTAAGGGACCCCATGTGCTGGGCAGGCTGCCCCGATGGGGCCCTCAGCCAGCCAGCTACAGAGCAAGATGGAGAGGGGGATGAGCACCTCACTGGGGCCACCCGAAAGTCCCTGCTGCTGCATGATGCCTCAGTGTCTTAATGAAGCTGCTGTTGTCACAGGGCCCAGGGACTCAGACAGTTGCTTCCAATCAATGCTGGGAGGTTAATTACACATTTACCTGCAGCCTGAAATCCTCACTGAAATGTGAGGGATGAGGAGGGTTGCTGGTTGCTCTGGCACCCGCATTGTAAGTGGGATCAGAAAAGTGCTTGTGCCTGCATGCCCCCAGAGCCCTTACAAGCTGTTTGCTGAGATTTTGGGATGCTCTTGTTATAGAATTGGCTCTAGTTTGGTATCAGAGCCAGAACTGCACCGGTTTCAGAGCCAAACAAAAATAAAGGAATGATCCTCTCCCACTTTCTCCCCCATCACACTCCTTACCTTTGCGCTGAAGTCATCCTGCTCCCTTCTGTGGCGTTTGGAGCGAGGCGCTGAGATGCCCACGGGGCAGGTGGTGGTGAATTCACCCATTTTTAATAAATAGATTTTAATTAACTTTTTAAAAAGTCCAGCTCATCCTAATTAGTGGAGGGTGACTGCATTTGTTCTCTCAGAGAGTGGGTGAGAATGCGCTGTGTTTTCAAGACCATCTGCTCATGAATCCTTAAAAAAAAAATGGGAGAGGAAAACAAGTGTTAGCCACAGGCTGAGACAGGGTGAGGGAATGCTGGCAGCTGGCCGGCCTCACGGTGTTTTGGAGCCGGGGAACTCTTAACGAGAATGCTGTAGGAGGGGGTGATCATCACCTTAAAGCGTGGGGATGGAGGTGGTAGCATGGGGGGTAGTGTTGGTAACTCTGGGGCAGATGATGCAAGGAGCTGGCCTGGCATCTTGAAGGGACTCAAAGGGACATCTCAAGTGTGTTGGGATGCTTTTCCAAAGAGAGATCCTCATGAGCTGGCTGTGGAGCCCAGGGGAGGTTGGAGTCCAGCTGATGGACCTCAGTTTGGGGTTTTAGCTGGGGGTGCCCATAGGATGGGCACTGCGGTGAGAGCTGGGTCTGGGGATGCAGCATGGAGATGGGGCTGCCTGGAGCCCCCATTCTGCTGCTGCTTTGCTCACTGCACTCTGAGCCACAGTGACCATGCGTTGAGTGTCCACACTTGATTTCCTGTCCTCCAGGATGATCCCCCACCTCCAGTTCCTGGCCTGAAGTCAGGCATGGCAGCCTTGAGAGCTGCAGAAAGACCAAAATCTTATTTAATTATTGTTTCTCCGCATCCTACAAAGAGAAGCATGCCCTGCTGGGAGCAGTGGTTCACATGGCCTCATTCTCTGTGCCCTCCAGGGAGACGATATCTTGGACCGCAGCTCAGAGCTGATCTACACGGGAGAGATGTCCTGGATTTACCAGCCCTACGGACGGAACCAGCAGCGTGTTTTCTTCCTCTTTGATCACCAGATGGTTCTCTGCAAGAAGGTAAGGACGTCCAGGCAGTGAGCAGTGCTGCTAAGGACATGTTGGGAATGGTTTTCCAATCCAAAGTGGTTTTTAGGACAAGGTGGCCGTTTGCCGTCTGTGCAGAAGAGGGTATTGGTAGTGCTACGTGCTACTGAATTACAGGGTGGTGAGTATAACATGACGGAGGGATTTTTATGCTAGTAGCAAATTCAGCCTCCCCTTGTTCATTTCATGCCTTTTTCTCATATGCCCCTCGTTTTGGCTTATTGCCTCACTTCTACTTTTGGGTTTTGGCTGCAGCATATGATCTGGGATTAGATAGCCCTATAATTTCTGTACGAACTATGAAGCCTGGCACTTGGGCAGGCAGCTCAATTACTGCATTAAAATGATGCTTGCTGCCTGTTGAAGAACTGTCAGGCAGCTGCTTGGTGTGTAATGGGGTGTACATGTGTCACTCAGAGAAATGCATTTCAAACTTCATCTTCATGTAGCTGCTGTGCTGGTTATAGAGGACATCTCTGCCATGAAACCCACCATGAAGGTGAGAGAAAGGAAGTGAAGAACTAATGTGTTGTAGCACTGATAGCAACAGATGAGCCGTATTTTGGAGTATCAGGCACCAGCATCCCCACTGAATGGCCACAGTGCCACCGAGGTGATCCCAGCTTGTTACCATCACAGCTGTTTGGAGTGAAGTGACAGCTCTGGGTGCCTCTCCCTGCTAGCAGCCCCCACATCGTGGCCATTTGTGCTGCAGCTCCACAGAGCACTGTGCAGAGGGAATCCTTGAGCTGGCTGCAGATACACCCGGGGCTGTGTTCCTGGCACCCAGGGGGTGCTCAGTGAGCTGACAGACCTGCATGGCACGCAGCCTCTGGGGAGTGTCTGTGGCTGCAGGAAGCCGGGGATGGTGTGGGTGGCTCCTGACTCAGTGCACCGCTGCCATGCAGCTCTGCCCTGTGCCTTCGGTGGGTGGCACCTTCTTCTCCTGAGTCATGGTTGACTGAGATTCTGCCTTCTGGAACGTGTGCACTTCCCTCCACCCACCATTGTTGTGCCTTGTACATCTCTCCTGTCTCTGTTACCAAAAAAAAAAAAAAAGCAAAACAGCAACAATTACAAACTCAGAGAACTGTCAACATGAGTCTGCAAATATGCAGCGGGGCTTAATTTTCTAATCTTGACCTCCTATACTTTGACTGTGACCCTGAATTTCGAATTCGTAAGGCAGCATCCAAGCTGTGCTCTGGAGGGGTGTCAGGCCTTCCTCTGCTCCCAGGAACACCAGATCTGGGATGTTTGCAGCCATCAGACTGAGCAGAGAGTGCTCCACATTTCTCAGCAGGCTGGGGGAGCTCAGGGATGGGATCAGTAGGCAAACAGCATCCCTGTGTCACTGTCCTCTTCCCTTACGCATGCCAGAGTTGCTTTGTGTTGTGCATGTGGCAGCATCATACAAGTGATGCCTCTGCAGGAAAGCAGCCTGTAGGTTGGAGCCAGCAGAGGCAGATCTGGGGGTTCTCAGCTTCACGGCAAGTTCAGGCAGAAGGGCAGAGGCTGAAAACTTATCCGCGAGCCTGACCTTAGGGTCACAAGGACCACTCCAGGCTGTGCTGTGTCGTCCTGTATTTGCTCTTCCAACACCAAGCCGCAGGTTCTGTTTTCCAGAGTGATGTGGTAGGAGAGGAGAGGGGCTGACAGCTGGACTTCCCCATCCTGATGGAGCTTTCCCTGAACGTTGTTAAGAAGCACTGCTGAAGGACAGAATTCGGGGGAGTGTTAGCTCACATTTGGGGGCCACATATTCTACATAAAGTAAATGGGATTGATTTATAGTCCATGTCGTCCTGACCCTGTGTTGAGCTCTGCTGTTATGGATCACAGCCATCTGGCAGTATGCCCTCCGTGCCAGTGCCCACGGGTGAGATCCTGGGGCCTCATTAGTGAAGCAGCACTTACAGCAAGGTGCAGGCAGCCCGGGGGCTGTGTGGTGCTGGTGCTTCATCTGGAGTGGGCAGAGCCCCACAGTTCTGGGCCATCTGCAGCGCAGCCTGGCACCAGGCACAGCAAAAGTGTGTGAGAGCAGTACGTAGCTCGTGATGTGCTTTTGTGTTCCACTTGCACAAGCCCTCAGGGAATTGAAGTTGCTTGAGTTCAGAAGGGCACAGCAAAAAACTCAAGTTGCAGGTTTCTGGAAGATCTCAGAGTCTGGACCAGCCCAGAGCTGCTAGCTCCTCTGCCTTGTATGCAGGGCAATGGAGTCCTTGCAGGCTTCCAAAAGCAGCTGATGCTTTTGGTGCTCCTGGTCTTCCAGGTATGAGTGGTGAGAAAATTCACAGCCAACCTGACTTGTGTTTGCTGAGGTTTGTGTCATCACCGGGTCTGATCAAAACTTTGTGGAGAATCCCAAGGAATCTCCCTCCTCAGAAAATCTCCTGCATATTGGCAGGTGATAAGATTGTTTCTGTGTGGCAGAAACTGCCTGGCGTGCACTTACTCTCTAGGCCAAGGGGTTAGTGGCACTGTCGGTGTCAGTGCTAGGGAGCTCTGCTTTCATTTTGGCTGCTGTGTGTGTTTCCTAAGGACAAGGCACAATCTCAAAAGCCATCCTTGTTTCCACTGCTCGTGCTGGATTGGGATTGTTCCACCAGCCATGCCGGCAGATGGCCTGGGAGGCTTTCAGCAGGACTGTCCTACGCTACCAAGAATTGCCATGTTTCTGCTGCTCCAATCTGGTGTAGCCTGTGCCTGAGCAATCCGCTGTTGGCTATGGCAGGATCTCCAGTATCCAGCTATCCACTTTCAGCAGCAGTTAACATACTTCCATATAAACTCCCCTCTGCTTTGAACATGACTTGCTTTCTGGAGGCTTTGCAATCCCCCCCCTTTCTGTTGGCTGAAAATGTGAAGTAGTGGCATTGTTTTGAGCATCTGGCTGGGATGTTCCTAGGAGGGAGGCTAACTCTCAGGGTGGTTCTTCCCAAGCTCCTGGCAATCCCTGCCCTGTTTGATGCACCTGCAGAGGATCAGCAGTACCACCAGCAGCCATCCGACAGACAGGAGCTCACTGATTGGCACTCAGTGTGCTCAGCAATCTGTCCCAAACATTTCAAACAAAGTTTCAGCATCTGTCTGGACTTTCTGATCTGTGGGCACCCACAGCTCTCTGCAAGTTGGGATTCCCCTCACTACCTGTTGTTACCATGTAGTAGGGGTGAGAAGGGCTGGGAACTGCTCCCAGGCAGGCTCCTCCTTCCTCATATCCCCATCTCTGAGATTTGTCCCAGGGCTTCTGCAATTGTAAGTATATTTAAGTCTGCCTTGCAAAGACTGCATGAGTTAGAGCAGCAGTAGCAGGTGGAAATGCTGGTGACAGCCAGCTCCCAGATATGGCAACCATCTTGCAAAGCAACTTGTGTGGGGCAACGTTCACAAATAAAATTGGTTTCTGAGCTTCACAGATTAATTTATCTGGCTCAAATTGCACCATCAGAAACAGTAGTGGTCAGTTCCCAATATCACCAGGAAATCATTCCTAGAAAGTGAGATTTCAGTCATCCAGGCCTGGGCCACATACTATCAATTATAATCATATCTTGCTATGCTCTAGGTACTAGATGAGCATCTGCTTTTTTCTGTTTGGGGTGACAGTTTGGATATCCCCCAGGCTTCTGAGTGCTGTGGTATTAGGCTGGAAGGACAGTGGGAAGTGGGAAGGGTTCACAGCGCTCCTGCACCAAACGATGCTTTCTGTCCCCTATGATGGGGCTCCATGTTGTGTGTTTTCTGGCAGCACTAAAAGATCAGTGACTGCATGAAACACATTGAGCTTTCACTTGCACATTTTATGTGTCTCTTGCAATCAAGATGCAATGTAAACTCCAGCTTGTGGGTTATTGCTATTGCTGTCTTCCCTTGAGCTCCCGCAGCAAAGCAGGTTGGATGGGAAGCAAAATGAGAGCGGCTTAATAGCAGCAGCAATAGCCAGCCAGAAATAGCTCTGCTGTAGGAAATGTGGTAAATAAAATAATCCTGTCAAACTCCATTGCAGTTCAACTTCCCAAATAGGAAGATAAAAGAGACATTTCTGAGCTCTGTTAGTGGAAGGAGGCCTAGTTCTGTATCACTTCTGCTAAGACACAGAGGTAATCTTCACACCATCACTAGGGCCTGGCTTTTATTGCAGCCCATTAGTGCTCACGGGGCTATCTGAAAACCTTGTTTGCAAACACAGCGCAGCGTGGGGATGACTCTTGTGACTTCAAGTGGCTTTTCACTCACAAGGCACAGTTCGAGTTTTGCAGCACCTCCCACCCTTGCTCTGTCCATCCCAGCAATACAGATCCCACAGAATGACACACATTGGGCCCGGGTCTGCCTGCGGCAGGGTCAGCTGTGTTGCCCTGTGCTGAGCAGTGGGGAGGAACGTGGCAGCGTGTTGCACTCACAGGCGTTCTGCAGTCTGAGGTAATGACATTGCGAAGGCCAGTGCTGCTGCTCTGGCACTGCCATGCAGGCTTGGGGGGCCGCTGGGATGCAGGGGATGGGCAGAGAGCAGCAGGTCAGCCAGGAGCAGACACCTCCGCCAGGGGCAGAGGAAGGCTCCAGGCTGTTGTTGCCAATGTAATGGTGAAATCCAGAAAGGGCTGAATTTAGAGGCTCTTTCACAGTCTGTGATTTCCATTCTCAATAGGGAATGGGTTTAGCCTACTCATGTAACTATATAGAAATGCAAGATGCTGTACAGCATTCTCTGTGCCCCATTTATTGTTCTTGGAATTGCGGTAGGTGTACATCTGGCTCAACAGCTGATAATGCAACCCTGCTGCTGTGGTGTCCTGTCAGCAGCACGGCTCCACAGCCCTGGGAACAAAGCAGACAAGATGTGTCTGCAGAAGGGCTCCCCATCCCTTCCTGCTATGGGTGCCTTGGAAAGGCACTCGCCTCACTGCTTCGCATCCAGCATGACTGGGCTTGAGCTGGAGCAAGGCATGAAAATGCCACTGATGTTCCACTAAATACACTGAGCAAAAATAGCATCTCCACATAAATGCTTTCGGCTCCAGTCCTCCCCCACTCAGAACCCACACTGCAGCTTCATGGAGCTGGCAAGGATGGATCAAGCATCTGTAACCAAACTCAGGAGACAGACATTGCTGAATAATTTGGCAGGAATCTGCCGACCTCCCCAGCACAGCTGTCTTTGTGCAGAAAGAGTTACATAAACCCAGACTCAAGAGGTTGCGGGCTCCCATCTTCACATGGCAGCCCCTGGGGCAACTATAACTTGTCCCATTCTAGGCAGCATACAGGGCTGTAACATCACCCTCTGTCCTTCTGAGCCCCTGCTGGTTCAGCCCAAAGCACGGTGCCTGATGGGACGAGAGCAGTGTTCACAGCTGCTGGCATCCAACCGCTCAGCAGGACTTGGATTTATTTTCTGATATCAAGAATGTTTAGGGCAAAAATCTTAAAAAGGGCTCATTGAGTTTTGGGCAGAGCAGAGGCCCAGTTCTGCAGCAGACTGTGCAGTGCGGTGAGAATGGTGCGTGACTGTCCCAGCCTAAAAAACAGCCCGCAGTGGGGCTGGGTTAAAGGAATGAATGTAACTGAAAGCTGTGTCCTTAGTGTTCCTGACAAGCGGGCCGTGCTGCTTTCTTCAAAGGGTCGCTTTAAGGTAAATTAGATTTTAAAAATGTAGGCACTGAGTCTTTTTTTAAAAAGCCAAAGAACGTTGAAAGCCCTTATGACTAAAGATACCCAAAGACATGGCGAAGTGGCAGCATGCCATGCGCTCATTGCTCACGGCAGGCTGGGCAGAACGGAGATGGGGAGCAGGCAGGCAGGAAAACCAGGGCGAATTTCAGGAGGAAATGGAAAAACCCTGCTCCCTCCCTCTGCAGATGCAGATCCCTGTTCTGCTCTGCACCCCCTGCCCAGGCCAATGACAACCCACTGCACAGGAGGCTCAGACCCACAGCCAAGTCGAAAACACAGCTCAGCCTTTTCCAGACTGGTGTCTGGCTGTCATTATAATGGACCCCGTTTTAGTCTGTTGTCAATTTCAGTATCAACTCTTCACTATTTATCGACTTTTTCAACCCAGCACTTCACCAAGCTGCAAAGTTTCATGCTCAGCAGGGCCTCTTCCTTCAGCCTCATCCCTGCATTCCTGTTCCCCTGTGATGCCTGAAGATCCCATCGGCTTCTGGGCAAGGACAGTCTTTGTGATTGCTGCTTGTTAACACAAAGCACACTGCTGCCTCGCTGCCTCATCCTTGTTGGATTCCACTGCTGGCTATTTGGAGTAAGCCCTGGCTGTGCCCTCTCCTACATGTACACAGCACAGTGCGCACAACATTCCAGCCCTGGGAGCAGGCGCAAGTGCTGCTGTTCTTTCTTATCAAGCTTTGGGCTGGTACATAATGGCCATCAGGGGCTTTGGACTGGTACGGAAATGCCATCAAGGGCTTTGGGTTGGTAAAGAAATGCCATCAAGGATTTCCAGTGTGTGTCTTTCAAAGATTACTTATTTGCAGCTCCCAGTTGCCCTTTAAAATACGAAGATAGCATTATGCCATTAGAGGGCTAGGGAGAAAATCTGCAGTGAGCCCCAGGCACCCAGAGTGCCATCAGAACATGCAGGGGTTTGTAATCAGGGAACAACGACCTGCAAATGGAATGAGAAACTTGTAGCAGATTATTCTGGGGTTGGCATCTTTTATGTTGTCAGTTCATAAAGGGGTCTAATGACTCATGGCTGGAAATGGCTCTTGCTCTGCAGATGATTTGTTTTACGCATGAGAAGTAGAGTGTGACCTAGCATAGAGTAAACTTGAAAAAATGGGCCACCCTCAAATCATAATGCGTCTTAGGACCTTGCAGTCCCTCCTGGCGTGCCACCCACCATTATCCATCTATCTCTGTGTATTTCCTGTATGCCCATATAGAGGAGTTTCTGGAAGGCACAAAAGTGGCTACATGCTGAGGTGCAGCAACCCATTGCCCGGACACATACTGGGCCAGGTCCTCTCCAGAGGCTGCCTGGGGAGCAGCTGGGGATCCATCCTGTTCCCCAGCACCTACAAGTCAGTCTGTGCTGTCCTTTGTTGCAGGAAGCATTGGAGTTGCCAAGAGTCTGCCTACTGCAGTATATCCCAAAAGCACAACTCCTCTGTGTGTCAGCTCCCATTAGACCTTACCTAGTCTCAAGCCCCATGCTGGGACTGTTAGGGGAGGCAGCACAGGATCTTTGCACCAGAAAGAAGCTCACTTACTCCCGATCCCTTTCTTAGTTCTTTCCAGGCAGAACTCACCCCAGACCTTGCCCTCCATGTGTGTGAAAGATACAGCGTGCCCTTTTCTGCCAGAGACAACAGCCCTGAGCAAGGGAATGCAGGCATCTGATGCGAACAGTGCTCAGCTGAGCCCCGTGATGGAGAAGGAAATTTCTTCCTGCTTAATCTCTTAAGTAGCTTCTAATTCTGAAGCCATTTTGCAGGCAGATTGCCCTCCTTGTGATTAATATTCTCTTTGCTCTGCAGCAGCAGGGGGCTCCTGCAGGGCACTGCACAACTCCTGCGCGCAGAGGCAGCGCCTGCCCGCGTGGCTGCGGGTCCTCGCAGCAGGAAAACGTGATGGATTAGAGCTAGCGAGCAGGAGAAAGCAGCACTGCAGTAAGAGTTATCGAACAGTCAGATTTACAGGTGCAATTCTTTATCCACATGGCTGTATCTGGTGTAATAACTTGGGGGTAAGTGTGTAATTCTTTGTGGAAGCTACATTATAGCTTCCGATTTTCCTGTTGAAGACCAGCCTTGATTTCCTGATGTCAGGCGCTAGTCAGATTTTTTTCCTTCATGCCCAGCTAGAGAAAGTTGCCTCCCCCCCTTGGAGAAAGAACAGCAAGCAGGGTAGGCTCCAGTCCAGGTGGGAGCAGGAGGACGGGGCCCAAGCAGGTCCTCCCCTGGAGCACTGCAAAGCTCTGAGAACACAAACACAGAGAGCAGAGCGGTGGAAGGTTTATGTAACATGTCACAACTTTGTTTTGTGCTCCCATCAAATACGTATTTTTTTGCTTCATCTTTTCCTTGTAGATTCTTAGTACGTATTATGTGAACAGACTGCAGAGCATTTAATTCAGAAGAGTTTAATTAACCTCAGCTAGCGAAAAGAAAAAGAATGTACAGGAGCTGTAGGGTAAAAAAAGATCATATTTAGACAAATAAGTGCAAATGACCTAAATGCATCAATTTTCTTAAGAGCCACACAATGCAGTCTGGATGCAGTCTGCAGAGACTGCAGGTTTATGTCACTGCTCCTTGTGTTCGCTGTCCCGGTCGGTGCCTTGGGGCTTCCCTCACGCTGCCCCTCAAGTCCATAACGATCCTACCTGCTCTCATCCCTTTTCTTCTCCATCTGTTGCCTTTCTCTTAGACACATCAAAACGCAGAGCTGTAAGGACCCCAGGAGATTAGCTCTTCCCTTGTAGGATTAAGAGCACTCAGATCTTCTCTGACAGATGTTTATCTAACCCTATTTTTGAAAATCTCCAAGGAATGCTGTCTCAAGACTTCTCTATTTTGTCTGTTTTAGTGCTTAGCTACTCTTACAGCTGGAAAGATCTTTTTTCATGTATCTAATCCTATTCCCCTTTATAGTAAATTAAGTCAAGCCACAATCAAGATGGAGAATAATTGATCTCTTCAAAGAATTTTTCATGTTTTTGGAACAGTGATAGCACATTCCTTTTCATTTATGTTCTTTCTGGACTAACAGCTCTATTTCTTCGGCTTTTCCCAATGATCAAGATCTTATTTTTTTTTCCCTTTGTCTTTTTACATTTTCTTGCACTTATTTAACTCTTTGGGTCTTTTTTCAGTGTGACATTAAAAATTGGGCAGTGTAAAGCAACTGGTCTTCATGCTGGCTCAGCTATAGCCAGGATGCAAGATAATACTACACTGATATAACAGCATGTAAACAAAACCAATGTCTGTAGTTCAGTAATTTCCTCTTGACGTCTCGTATGGTATCCACGGGGCGATCAGAAGTAGCACTGTTCCAGCTGCAGTTTCTGCCATCTCCTAAGCCTGAGCTCCTTTCACCAGTGCAGCTACCTCCATCGCTGATAAATCTCCATCTGTGTGCACCTATTTGCTTTGTCCCTCTGACATGTAGTACTTACCAGCCCATTTAAGCAATCTGTTTTCATCTTCCACCACACATCTGTTTTCCTTTATCTTGTGTGTACTTGTTTGGTTCAGCTTATGTGCTTGAAGAAGGGAAAGGCAGACACAGTGTGCAGAGCAGCAGGGCTCATTTCTCTATCCTGCCATGGCCCTCCTGTCTGCTTCTGCCACGAACCACACAAAGCAGTGCTGCTCTCATATCCCATTTTTGTCCCAAATTTTGATTTTCTTGTCCACATGCAGAGGAAGTTCCTTAAAACAGGGCTTTGACCTTGTTTGCCAGTTACGTAGCTCAGATGAACTCCTAAATTTTGTTGGAACCAATTGCATTTTCATCCAAGTGCATTTGAAGATGCCAGTGCTTGGCAAGGAGTTAAGTAATACCTGTTTTTTCTTTAAGATCTGTAAGAACATATGTGATAGAATATCTGTGGCTCAAGTAATTATTATTGTTCTGATACTATGGATGTTAAAATTTAGTCAATTAGTAAATGATATTGGTTTATTGAGTATAGGCACAGAGAGTGGAAGAAAAGAGAAGTAGCAGCAGACAGCTAATCATCCCAGATGATGGTACCCAGGTACAGGTATCAATCTGCTCTATGGACTGAGCTTTCCCAATGCCAAGTGTAACGAGCCATATGCACACAGTGCTATGGGGTACAGGTGCTGGAGTCTGTAGCCAGTGGGTGGGGAATGGTGCTTCCTTTATGGAAGCAGGCGAGCAGTGCTCCATCGGCACAGAATGGTGATTGCCTCTCAGGGCTGGCTCTGAGCTCCCTCCTGGACTTCTGCATGGCTTCGTCCTCTCTGTGCATCCTCTCCTCAGGGCCTCCCCCGAAGCCGTTTCTCCAGCAGCAGATTGGTGCCAGGCTGAGCTCTGGGGAGGCCGATGGAAGATGATTCATTTCTTCTTGTTATCAAAAAGCTTCTTCTTGAAATGAAAGTAAAAGCGGCAGGCAGGAGCTCTGTGCTTGTTGTCTTTTCCTGATTCCCAGTGCGCTTATTTAATGCTCAAGGACAAAGATGCAGTGTTCCTTCTTTGTCTGTTTTCCTCAGACGCTCTTGATAGCTGAGCTTGTTCTTTCCTGCTATTGCATTTTCCCCAACAATAATCTTCTGAAAGCACTTGTGCGATTCCATTATCTCCTTATTGCTCCTCCAATAACTCCTAGGCAACACCGTTACCTTCGCACCCAAAGCTCAGCAGCACCTGCAGCCCCAGAGCACCGCAGCAGCGACTGTTCGGCTGCAGCCTGGGGAGGGGAAGGCACGGAGCCGCGTAGCATCTGCATAATGCTGCTAGAGCGCTCACTTAGCTATTAAAGGGAGCTCATCGTGTTTGCCAAGCAAAAAATGAGAGGGAAAAAACCCACCACGTTCAGTACGTATGTGCCTGCAAAAAGGTAATGCACAGAGCGGCCTTTTCAGCAGCAGGCGAAAAGGAGGCTTGTGATTATTTATTTTCATAATATTTTTATGAGAAAATCTCTACTTAGTCATGAATATTGCACAGAAAGTATGTTTGATCCTACTTCACCTGCCTCACAAGGACAGCCTGCTTTCTTCTGGAAGTTTTCTACAGCAGTGGGTCGGCTGCTTCTCTATGAAGAAAAATATTTGTGGGTAGCACTAATTTAAAGCACATCTGTTTTTTTCCAGTGAGGTTTGTTATCGAGTTCTTTGAGTATGTGAAGATGAATGCTATTTCTAAGAATTAGTCCAAGGATAAAATGTAAACCAGTGCACAGCATCGATTTAATTGAACAAATTTAGTGATGCTTCACAGCCTTTTCTCAGCATTTAGGTGGGGGCTGAGGAAGAAGAAAGAAGCAATTTGCCAAATCAGGGCAATGTAGAAAAGTTCTACAGTTTGCGTGTTCAGCCTGAAATATCCTTATGTTTAGGACAGCATCATTGCTCAAAGCTTTCATCCAGGAAAAAGGCATTTGTGCAGTATGTTAGTTAACAGGTATTTTTTTCCCCTATAGAGCATTCCAGAGGAGGGGACCAGATTTTAAAAAACTCCAATCTCCTGGGCAGTGCCCTGTCTTATGGTAGCCAACCCTGTCTGGCACATCCATGAATATGTTTGTTGAAAAACTGACATACAACTTATTTTTTGAGATGAATGATTCGTTTAAAACAACACCTACTGCTTACCTTCATAAAAAAAATCCTCACTCCTAAAGCTTACTTGAGTAAATAAGTGCTGTATATCGATTTTCTTCCTCTCAAATGAACCCTTTGACATAACATTTATCTTGAGGCACTTGCAAAAACCAAAAAATATTTAAATACATTAACTTAATATACCTAAATACTGGGTACTTACAGTGGGTAGAGGAAGACAATCTTGATGGTATGTTTCTGAATTTGTGTTTTTAGATATATGTATGTCTTGTAAATTTAAACACTCTATCTGGTCATGACTTTATGTAGTTAATACTCTGCTTTCTGATAGTCATTTTTTGTTATCTGTTCCATGAAAGAGGCCAATGCTCCTGTAACACCAGTGTAAATCAGGAATAGTTCCACAAAAGGCAGCACCAAATCTGATGGGCAGGACCAAAAGAAGTACAAAGAGGGAAGGGGGGAAAACAGGCAGGTGTCTGTCTTTCACTGTGGTTAATCATCACAATTTCACATCAGGGATGGAGCAGTTGGCACAGTACTCTCAAAACATTGCTTTTAGTGCTATGTCTGCTTGCATCTACTGCTTCCCTGCTGCTGTGACCACACAGCCGTGCCGGTGCAGTGGCAGACGGTATTTCTGTCTTCTCCCTTCCTGATGGAGAGAAGTGAGCTGTTGCTGAAAAACAAGGGGGTGGGAATGATCAGTGTAGAAAGCAAGTGAAGATGAGGAGATTTGGTCATAAAGATTATTATAAATATCAAGAAGGGGAAAAGCAAAAATTTAAGCTGGCCCAGGTTATAATAAGGTAGAGTTTAAGGGTTCTTTGAACGGAAAACCGAGGGAATTTTCTCACCAATGAATTGTGTAAGAATGGGAAACGGGTGCCAGGGAGAAGCAGCACAGATCCATCTCCCCTGATACTGAGAACAGGTCTGGAAAAAGGAGACCTAGATCTGCAGTGCCAAGTGGGCACAAGCTGATTTCACATGTTTTCTCTCTCCATACAGCCTTTTTTTGCAGCACAGGAATCCCATCAGGCTCCTGTCATGTGGAGCAGGAGTAATACCTTATGCTCAGTAAGAAGGCACTAAACCCATGGGAGATGATGGAAGGGCTCTGTCTGCTCAAAGGTGGTTTTTCATTCCTGTAAGCAAAATTTCGCAGCATGAGGATTTGTATTTTGTTCTATTTTTTTCTACGTTTCCCCTATTCATTCAGTCAGCAACAAATATATTCGCAGCAGACGAGGTTGGAAGACACTGACTGTTTCACCATTGCTTCTTTCTTTTCCTCAGCCCTCCCTGCTGAGCTCAGGCTCTGTAAGTACCTTACGATCAGCCCATCTCTCCTTTTGTCTCCGCAGGACCTGATACGAAGAGATATTCTGTATTACAAAGGTCGCATAGACATGGATAAATATGAAGTGGTAGATATAGAAGATGGGAGAGATGATGACTTCAATGTCAGCATGAAGAATGCCTTCAAACTTCATAACAAGGAGACTGAGGAAATGCACTTATTCTTTGCCAAGAAACTGGAGGAGAAGTTGCGATGGCTCCGAGCTTTCAGAGAAGAAAGGAAGATGGTAAAAGAAGATGAAAAGATAGGTGAGGAATATGAAATGGATCTGAAAGGAGGTTGTTGGTAATGCTTCACTTAGCCCCAGTTGTTGGAGAAGCCCACATTTTTTTTTAATTGTAGCATTACAGTTAAACCTTGTTCAGATGTCCTAGACTGCTCTTGTTGCCATGAAGTAGATCTCTTTCCAGTTCAGTTAGTGGTATTTTGGCCCTCAGTGAGCAAATTCTGCCCATACTTCAAGCCTGGACCTCCAGGGGTATGTGTGAAACAGAACTCTCGGGTCTCCTGACTCAGAGTCTCCTGGCTGCCTCCTTTCTGCCCTGGCTGTGCACGTCCTGTGCAGGGTAGGGAGGGGCCGAGTTGGTGATCGATCAGCCATGCCCTTCCCTCAGCATCAGCCCAGAAACTGACTGCAACGAGCGTCAGTTCAGGCTCAGTTTGTGTTGCTCAGATGTAAAGTACTGGGCATATTTACAATCCTGTTTATAATAATAATAATAATGGATCTAATCTTACTTTCCATACAGACCCTGCACAAGGGAGATTATAAGCAGGCCTGTCCTTTCAAGGCAGATTTGCCTTTTATTGAAACACCTTACCGTACACACAGCCTGCTGGGTGATGCTTTGCCACCTAGGGAGCTCTGTGTTTGCCAAACAGTGCAGAAAATCCCCCCCTCCCCAAAAGAAAGAGAGGCTTTGTAAGCAACTTCTGAATTGTATTTGCCGTGTTCCCTTTTTCAGGCTTTGAAATTTCTGAAAATCAAAAGCGGCAAGCGGCAATGACAGTAAAGAAAGTCAGTAAGCAAAAAGGTAACCGGCAACACGCACTGTGCCTGGTGATGTGAGGGTGGAGCGGGCTGGGCTGAATCCTGCTGGGCTAGGATCCAGTGTCTCCCTTCAATTTCCCTCTCCCCTTTCTCTTTTTTATAAAATACCGTTTGTGCTTTGTATCCTTTCTTAATGTATCTGTGGGCCAAATTAATCTCTGGTCTCATGTGGCAGAAGCCAGTGGAATTTCACCAGAGATGAATTTGATCTCGTTATCTCCAGTCTGATGTCCAGAAGCTGTCCCTGGGGGCAGAAATCTTTCTTGATTGTTTATCTCAGGCTGAGATGGGAGAGAGTGCGAAGATGTGTAGGTGTTTTGCTAATTCCCAAAGTTTGTTCCATTAGAAAAAGATGGCTAAAATATTGGACATGGTAAGAGACCTTCCCCTTCCCTGCTTTTGGGAAGGGGATGCTTATGATTCTTGGGGCTGCCTGTAACTTTTAAAGGACAGCACAGTGGCATCAGCTCTAGGAAGGAATGTATCTTGGTAAAGATGTTATATATCTCTAATGTCAGGTTCATTTCCCAACCCAGGCAGACTACAGCCAACTAATAAATGCCATGCTATACACTAAACGGAGTCTCAACTGGTGAAACAGCTGTTGTTAATTATCTCTTGCAATAACTCTTGCAGCTACAGGTTTTGAAGTAGTAAATACAGAGGGAAAGGAAGAGATGTAATTTTTCAGGTTCTCCAAGGCTTCACAAAGTCATAGGCATGTTGATTAGACCGAAGTACCTCAACACAACCAGGACTGTAAAAGGGTTTTCAGAGAATTCATAGTTTCTTGGCTACAGTGAGTCCCAGACAGATTCTTCCTCAATCTTGACAGGTTTTGGGTTGTTTTTTTCTGTTTTTTTTTTTCACTAGTTGAAGGAGCTCTTTGTTTTCTGCCTCACCTGTTTGTTGTCTACTGGCTTTGCTGGTCCAGTAGTGGTTCGCTAGGCCAAGTGTAATCGCCATGGTTTGCTGTGTCTCTCCATTGTCATTAGTCTTCTCCTCTCTATTATCTTCCTATGTTGTCTGCTGAGTTGTTCTCTAAAAGCTCTCCTGGCCAGATTTCCTAAGCTCCAAATACACACACACCCACAGCTGGGGACATGCATATGACAGTGTCCATGTGGTTCTGGCAGCAGTGGACACAGCACGAGCACGGGTTGGCACATCCACCCCCCACCAGGAAGCAGCCATAGAAATTAAGGCAACTGGAAAACTGGAGAATCTGACTTGCATGATGGCCATGGCAAAAACAGTTTTAATCATTCATTGTTCAATTAAATTATTAATTAATTATTAATTAATAATTTTACTATTTAGTCATTAAGTACATGACACGGTTCAAAGGTGCCTGAGCATGCCTACCAGTACACCCAATTAAATCCCTGTACTTGCACCTTAACAAGCATAATAAGCCTAACTGTACTGCACCGATTTCTTATTCAGCAATTGCTCTCGTTTCCTCTCTTTCTCTCTCTTTCTCTCAGATAAAAAGTGGGGGGATACTAACCTAGGCTTCTCTGATAAAATTAATTAGCTTGTAAAACACTAGTCAGCATTTCTTTTACGCAGGACAAGCTTATGCTGTAACACGGGGAGTTCTTTTCATGAGATGAAGTCCTTGAGATGGACAGAAACAGTCAGATCTCAAGCACCCAGTTAGGCAAAGTCTGGCTCTTTTACTGAAAATAACAGCCAATAGATCCATGAAATTAGTAGCTCTGTTTCTTTTGTCTTACGTTGTGATAATCGTAGTCCAGCCTCAAATTACAGAAGTTATTTACCTGCACCGAATGGTTGGCTGAAAACTCTTGGTTTTCTTACCCTGTTTTGCCCAAGACCCATAGAGGCACAGGGCTGCTGCAACAAGGAGCTGGCAAAATTGCTCAGTAAGAGAGGTAGGAGAGCATTTCTGGGAGGTGGCTTTCTGTGACTGATGGTTGAACCTTTCCACATGCCTTTTACACGACTGCCCATGAATTTGGCAAGGTGCTGCTTGGGGCTGCCTGTGTCCTCCCCACGCAGCCTCCCGCAGCAAGCCAGGAGCATTGGAAGAGGTCTAGGGTGTTTCAGGAGCAACAGTTGTACCTGGAATGTGGTGTGGCCCCCTGGGAATAGGAATACTTTCACTGCATTTTCATCAGGACTATTTATTTGATTCCAGTCAAGGACTTTGCTAGACAGGTCCCCGTGGCTCCTGCTTGGCTCATGGCTCAGCATCTGAGCTGACGTGGCAACAGCTCTGCTGCCATGTCAGTGGATGCCTATTACAGGCTTGTTTCTAGATCATCTCAGTCATTCCCTCCACCTCTTAAATGGGAAACCATGGTAATTTCCCTGTCACAGAATACTTAAGGAAGAGAGAAAAGCTGTGAAGGAGGTGAAATGGAAAATGCAATCAACTTTGTTAGAGGTGAAGCAGAAAAACATTTTTCAAATAGTATAAACAGCAGCTTACTTCATGTGCTGTTGTACCACACCTCCCAGAGGTATTCCTCGGGAGCCAGCTGGTGTTCGTTCTGAAAGGAAGCATTTAAACCACAGCTTGCTGCAGCACACTGGAAGACACTAGGGGGTCACCCAGTAGTGGGAGGCAAGATCCTAAAACTCAGCTTTCTAAACGAATGGAAGCTTCTTCTGGGGACTGACTGAGAGCACAGCACTGTGTTGTGAGAGATTTTCAATCCCACAACAAGGGTCCTCTTGGAGCACAAGCCAGCCCATTTGGAAGCAGCTATCTCCTAATGCTCGTACCCACACGGAAATGTGTGCATGCATGCAGTGCTGGGCTTCCTTCCAAATCAATTTAATGATGCATAAGGTCAGATTTCAGCAATATACTGGGATTTGCACTACTTATTGGATCGGGCAAAGCATAATGATATTAAACCAGGTGCCTTAAGACAGCATTAAACCAATTTTCAGCCTTCTTTAAGTCCATTAGACATATAGTAAATGGTAGTGTTGGTTATGCAGCTTACCAACAGATAGGGAAAGGGGCTGTTTGTTGCTTTGTCTTTCTGCATTGATCGTTCGAGGTTTTGCCTCTCGGTTACAGCCCTTTAGCCTCTCTCAATGTCAGCCTTGTAACTGGGAATAGAATTCAGTGTAGTGTTTCCTAGAAATAGTAAAATAACAGAGAAATTTATTTGGCTTGACTTACAAAAACAACATTTTTTATGCTACAGTTGAGCAAGTGTGCAGTTTCTCTGCAGATCAGTCCAGGTGCCACTGAAGACCTTTGCTACCTGCACTGGCAAGCATGACATTAAGATAGCATCAAGCTGCACTTCCAGAATTGCATTTGTGATTGACGATAGCCATGGAAACTAGGCTAAAGCTCCAATGAAAATGGATCCCTTGTGGATCTCCAGTCCATTCTTAACACAGACACAGGATTATCCAGCTTACTTTTTCGATTTCTGAGTGTCTGAAAACAGAAGGCTCCTTTACTGCCTCTATCCATCACGGGCTTTGTTCTGACGGCCACTTTTAATCTCCCCTCCCAACATTAGTGTTTGCAGCATTCAGAAACGTTCCATCATTTATCGGATCCTCAGCTCTGTCCGCATCTGTCCCCACACAGGACAGCATGTGGACTGTCTCCTTTCCTCAGGCACATTAGGGATTTTGCCTGTGTTCCTAGAAGCTGTCAGCCAGGGCTTTCAGGGTGATTAGAGGTTCCACTGCCCAGTAAAGAGATTCCATTCTCAAAGCTCTGCTTCCCAATAATATTTCCATTTCGGAAAATGAAATGTCTGTAAATGTAAAGAAGTGACCTTGGAGCTGGGTGAGAGGGTTTCCCCGTGCCAGGAGCTCTGCAGGGCCATGCTATGGGCCAGCTCTTCCTTGTCATTCTCTCTGTCTTGTGCATTCTCCTCTGCACTGTGCAATAGCTTCACCAAAGACAAGTCTTTAGCCTGATGATCTGGGATGTGTGGAAGGAGGAAAACATATATTCAATCACCATCATCCCTAGCCCTGAGTGTAGAAGGATGTTGTCATTAAATCTGCCCATAAAAACCCAGCTATGCAAACTCCAGCAGGGGTTAAATCATCAGCCAGCATGAGCTGCTTTGGCCTGCAGTAAAACTCCCTCTGAGTCACTGAATTCTGCTAACTTCTTCTCTTCTGATAACTTGAGCTCACAGCTAACTATCTCATAAAACCCTGACCCAAACTCTCAACAGCTTTTCTTTGACATCTCAAGCTTCTGCACTTTAAACTCTCCCCCAGCAAGTGTGCATAGCAAAACAAGATGACTGCACATGAGCATACTTATGCTGGCTTCATCTCGCCAGCAAGGACAGGTCTTATCAGGTAACGGAGTCTGTAGGAACCTCCTGTAGTATTCCTGAGTGTCTGAACCTATTTTATTGCATCTTCATTTCTAACTAGATTGACCCTGGTGTGCTTCCCCATCCTATTCATGCCTGGGGATACACAGCCTTAGGAGGAATGAAAAACACTGAGCAACACAGACTAAGCTTAGAAACAAAGAAGGGCATTGTAGATAATCAGGATCATTTCCCTTTTTCACAGAGCTTCCCACTGCACGGGAGAAATAATGGAGCTAAATGTGTTCTCAGAGGCATTTCCCCACAGATTCAGACAAATCACTGAGCTTATCCCATTGCCTGTAATATAGAGATTCCACCCAAACCTATGCAGTTTGCCCCAGCACTCTGTAGTGCTTTGGTCCACAGAGTAGTCTCTGTGATGATCACTGGGACAGGTGTCTTCTCACTCAATGTATTATGAACCCAACTGGAGTAAGGAGTTTCATCTGAGAACTGATCTGATACTGAACAAAACCATCAATATTTTGGCTAGGAGACCTCTGATTTATGTTTTTGGTTACTCAGCAGTGGGCACATGCTTCTGAGCAAATTCCCCAAGGGAGTTTTTGGTGAGCTGTGAAACAGACCTCTTGGGTTTTCCTGCAATTTCAAGCCCTCATTTGAAGAGCCAATATATGGCCATCAACATCACATTGAGATTCCAACTGCAGTAAGGCTGTCAGCCCAGACACTGCTGTACTTTCAGTTCAGTGAGGTATTTTGGGTGAGAGGTAGTGTTCCTGGGTGCATTTTTTCAACCCAGAAGAGACTGCATCTCAGGGCAGTGATAGATGGAGAGATCTCTTCCTATCAATGAAACAGACAGAGTATTCTTTGCTACATACATATGAGACAGGATAAATGAGTTTTCAGCTGGCTTTGATGGATAAAACCCTAGTATCATTTATTCCATCTTGCCTCACTTAGTTTTTGCCTATCACACGAGGAATCATTATCTTACTGTCTAGTCTAATGACACCAGGTAGCAGTAACACACTTGATAGATTCAGGGAGGTAAAGTTACCTCAGTAGTTGCAGATATCGTGGCTGGCTGTGGAACAGTCCAGACACAATCTCAGTGTTTTCTTCTGTTGCATTTCTCAAGGCTGCAGAGTCCCCCCAAGGCAGCAGTGAACACTTTTCTTTTCCTCCAAGACAGAGAAGTTAGACGAGTGCCTAGAAAAGGGAGCTAAGGCAGGTTCTCTGCACCAGCACCATTTCTGGTAATATCTACCTCTACCAAACCATTGAGTACAGTCCCCTGCAGTGTAAAGAGCCATGGCTAATGCAACACATAATGCCCTTGAATTGGGTGGAGTATGACAAAACTTTAGTCAGACAGTTTAGCATGGAAGTGGAAAGCAGTGGAGTCCATGGCTGCTCAGGACTGCTGCTGGAGGCAGACATTTCCTGCTCACAGCCCCCGTCCTCACCTCTGGCTGTAACAACAGAGCCTGCAACCAGCAGAACTGGTGTCAGATACAGAACAGTTTGCTAACTCTAAGTACGACAGTGACCGAATGAACAGTGGTGAGGTGCTTTGAGATCCTCTGTTGAAATGTGCTGAAGAAGGGCAACGGGCTGTACCCATTGAGCCATGGCTTCTTGTTTCTTTAAACTAAACTTATCACTATTGCAGGAATAATTAACCATACAGCAATTAGTGTTCTTGAGCTATGTTCCCTGCTACCCATGTTGCATATGGGTTACAATATTAACGAGGAGACTGAATTTCTGAGATGCAGGGGCTGCTGTAGAGATCACAGGGAATGAAAGCTCTGCAGCACAGCACTGCTTCCCTCCCAGCCAGCAGCCGTCCCTCGGCCGGCAGGGAAATGAGGTGGTGACATTTCATTGTCTCCCACACAGCTCTGGCTAACGAGCAGCGCAAAATCTAGATGGATAG
Organism: Meleagris gallopavo; assembly: GCF_905368555.1. Taxonomy (NCBI): domain Eukaryota; kingdom Metazoa; phylum Chordata; class Aves; order Galliformes; family Phasianidae; genus Meleagris; species Meleagris gallopavo. The sequence goes on from NC_139412.1 coordinate 11,742,955, forward strand.
GTAGAAGAAAAGCTTATGAAATAGCTCCTGATTAAAGTCTAAGATAAAAACTTAAAGAGTGAGGATGGAATAACCATCTCATAAGGCAAGTTCCATGGTTATTATATAGGCAAATCTGAGTGTATTCTGTGCATGTTTTGTATTTATACTGGCGAGGCACAGTTCTAATGGAGCCATCCCACTAGGTTATAACTGGATCTCTCTGCACATGTCCGTGTGGATTGCCTTATGAGTTAACAGCATGCTCCTAAATCTTCAAGTACTAGTCAAGTCCTGTTGTAACCTCAGATAGAGGAAAGAAAAAGGATTAGAAGGAAAAAAAGAGACCATGATAAATCTTTTTGTTTTCTTCTGAGTCGAGATATTCCAAAATTCCAAGTGACGTATCCCAGCACTAAAAAAAGACATGACTTCAACTGACAGTGCAGCATCTCTCTTTACCAGTTTTGTCTAGCCAAAGCATAAACCCTGGAGTTTTCTTTGTGCTCATTCCGAACAGATTTCCATACCCCCACCCTGCTAGACAATCTTGCTATGCAGCTGCAGCCTTTCTATTCTGCTACAGTGTAGAATTATGCATGAACCAGCAGAAGGAGCTCCAAGTCTGGTCATTGGTGTATAGCTGCTTTCTTATGCCTCGAAAAGGCAGTGTAGCAGCTGTGTGTAGAAATCATTACTTATCTATCGATTCTTTCCCTTTGTGCTTTGAATTCTGTTCACCAAGCAGCCCAAAATTGCATTGGAAAAGAGCTGTGCTCGTTTCTTTCTGTTGAATTGCAGTGAAGTGATGGCTTTGCATATATAAAATCCCTTAAGAGACAATTTTGCACAACAGCCCCGAGTTCTGATGAGAGAACAAACCACTTCATAGTGGAACAGAAAAACAGCAACCTGTCATACTTTTTCCCAGAATTGCTCTTTTTTGGCTTTTGAAGATGTTCAGATTAGGTGAATTTCTCTGCCTCCCCCACACATAATTCCTGTGTTCCACGTTGTCAAGAACACGAGTATGTCAAAAACAAAGCCATTCTTGGGGCACCTCTAGCTTTTACAAAGTGCTGTATCACTGCTTCACACGAAAATGTATTCTCAGGGAATTATCAGCCTGACTTGCCAGAGCACAGTTGTTTTTATTTGCATGCCCACAAACACATAGTGATTATGCATGCCGTTGGGATGCACAGTTTTGATCATTTAGGCCATGGACGTCATTTGATAAATATGATAAATATTCAAACCTTTGGCTGCTTATTCAAATAGAACCAACCAGCTTTTGAAGCTCACCCGACTTAGATGCTAATGATACCAACCCCTACATCCTTGAGAATGGACAGACAAAAAACTTTGAAGAATATTGGTCTGAGCTTCCTTACTGAGAATGTGGCAATGTGTGTTTGCATGGGTATGTTCCAGATGGGAGTAGAGGTTTTCCAGGAGTTTGGACCAAAAGGGTTCTCCCGGAGAGGAACTGAAGGGGGTTTGCTAGTGATCTGGCCAGGGGAGTCTGCCTTTTTCTCTTTTGGAGAAGACAGACTGTGGATTACGTTCTTTGCAGTGTAATTCCATCAGTGTCAGTGGACTTTAGCCAGACTGTCTTTTCTCTACTTCTCCAGCCTTCCAAGTGTGTAACACTTTGCTGATCCAGGAGATTTCATAGCATTTCTGTGTTGTGATTAAAGAATAGCAGTTCACCCTCTACAGATTGTTTTAAAAACAATAAAGAGCTCAGCCTGGCTCAGCATGGCAGACCAGATGCATCACGAGGCTGGTTGCAATTCTGCAGCCACAGGGTGCAAAAGGCGTAGGGCTGTGTCACTGAAGCACTGTGGTGTGGAGGTCTTCCAAAGCTAGAAACAACTGCTGTGTGTCCTTTGGTAGCAGCTTTAGATTCACAGCTCTTTTGTGTTGTGAAGCATTATTTAATCATGCTTTGGGTCGAAGATTCAGACCATGTACCAATAGAAAAAGATTTATTTCCCAACACCAGCCGTGTAAGGGACAACCATTATCCTCATCTTGCCACAGATCCCGAAAGTCCTTACCAGCCTCTCCTCACTTGGTGAGCCAAGCACCAATGGCTGGGGGTCTCCATGGGAATGTCTTCATATGTGTGTGGCTTCAGAAGTTTACTCTCCAGGCTCTGTTCACATGTTGAATTGCCTTCCCGCAAGGCAACTTGAAGCAGGACAGGGGTAGAAGGGAAGGAAGAGATGGGTTAGATATGAGCTTAAGTCCATGCTTTGCTCTTGTGCGACATCACTGGCTTAAGTCACTGTGTGGCAAGTGCAAGCTGAGAGTTGGGTCCCACTAGGAAGGATGGTACAGAAATTGACTCAGGTGTCCCAGCACTGACCCCACTCTGCTCTGCAGATGTGCTAGAGATGTGCTTGGGAAAGACAGAGACAGGACAGATACAGCTGCAGAACAATTCCAGACTGCTCTTTTAAACTGAGTTTGAAATATTAACTGTGTTGAATTTGTTAAAGGTTAATGAGTAATGAACCATAGAGCAGTTTTTATCCACCATAAAGAAAGGCCTCGGTTACTCCCTGTAGGCAACAGAGAGAGGCATGGTTTGATGGTATTTGCTGCAAAGGAGGGGAAATCAGTTAGATACAGTCAAGATGGTATCTCTATTTGGTCCGAACCTTTTTAAGGTTTTTAGCAATTCAGGATTGGTAAATTCTTTAGCAAGGGGAAGCAAATTAATTCTCTCTCCTAAAGCTATCCTAAAGCTATAGCTTCATATCTAAAAGAAGCCCTGGATATAATATGGCAACATACAGAAATTGTCAGGTGAGCTCCATGAGTGCACTCTGTGAGGCTTTTTCCTTTGTCTGTAAGTACCCAACTGTGTGCAGCCCTCCTGTTCCTGGGCCGGCCGGTGCTGGTCCCACAAAGCATGTGTTTGTATGTGGGTAGGAACTGCTAACTGAATGCAGCCGCATTTCTTTGACACACACTGCTGTGGTACCTGGGTGCTAATCACCGTATTTTGCCTTCTCTAGCACCTTCCCAGCCGAGGATCTCAAAGTGTTTTACAAACATTAATTAATTTAGCTTCACAACCCTCGTGTGAGGTAGGTGGGTCATGCCATCCCGCTTTCCAGATGAGGACACTGGTCTACTTGGTAGAGTCACCTCGCTCCTGCGGTTAAAACCAGGGAGGCAATGGCCTCGAGATGGCCCTTGTGAAGCTTACCACCCGTCATGAGTCCGGGGCTGCCCTCCCCACAGAAGGAAGAGCAGTTCTGCATGCAGCAGAGGGGATCCAGAGATGGCCAGAGCTTACAGCAACCTGCTTCAGAGCCCTGCTCCTCCCGGCTCCTGCCCTTTTCTGGAGTTGTGGCTTCCAGCTGATCACAGCACCCTGAGGCTGAAGGAGGGATTATCCCTTGTCAATGGCATTGCGGAGAGGAAATGCAGAAGTAGCTCTGTGACTTTTCCCTGTAGTCTGTGCTTCGGGGGCTACGTGCCTCCTTCCTGTTACACTCCCATTCACCCAGAACTGCAATTTGTGCATCATCCTTTACAACGGGCTGTGTAGGTCCCAGCTTGCTGAAGCTCACCTTTCTACTGAGAAAGCTGTCAGAGCAATGTCCCCTTAACCCTTTTCTGCACGCAACTTGTGACTCACATACATGGGAATTGTTCCCCAAGCCACGGACAGACCCTGGCAATATATCCTTGCCAGTCTTTCCATTGCTACCCATTTGGATCGAGCAGAAGCAGCTTTTTCTGCATTGCCTATAGCCATTTTTGGCTGAAACAAGACCAGTAAATTAAAAAAAAAAAAACACCCTATGGAAAAGTCCTACAAATCTTCTGACATAAAGAGCTGCCCTTTGTATCGGCTGAACAGCACTGAAGCAACACAGGTCCCTGCAGGAGATTCCCCCCAAGCTGCCATGCTCTGTCCCATTCCAGCACAACAGCTGGTGTCAAGTGGTCCCCAGGGTCGTGCTGCTCAGGGCCGGTCACAGGGATGCATTTGGGGCACAGCTGCCTGCTGAGTTTAGATGGGAGGGTGGGCGAAACCCAGCTTGGAAACTGCAGGTGCTAGATTTGAGAGCGGGATCAACTGCTGTGGTTCTCTGCCTTTGTCTGAATGACTGAGTGAGTATGGCTTAGCCACATGTTCGTGTCTTGCTAGGTCATGCAGGACTTTTCCATGAGGGCAGGCAAAACTCTGCCAATACAAAAAAGTACCAAATCTTCAGCTTGTGGTCTAGCGTAGGTAGCCTCTGAGCTGGGAGTTCAGGCAGCTGCTGCATTTCTCCATAGATTTGCTGTCTCTAGCATGTCTCCCTGTTGTTTGGGACCCTGGTTATAAAATGATAAGAAGCGATAGCATGACGGAGAACGACTACTGACCCAATTGCACTTTGACTGATCTGTTTCTTTTTCCCCCCAATCATCGATGCAGGTGTGAGCTACTCCAAGTCGGTTCCTCCAGCCTACCCACCACCCCAGGATCCATTAAATCAGGGACAATACATGGTGACAGATGGCATATCCCAGTCCCAGGTCTTCGAGTTCACCGAACCCAGACGCAGCCAGGCACCATTCTGGCAAAACTTCAGCAGGTTAACACCATTCAAAAAATAATACTTAGAGAGATGGAGAATTTTAACTTAAAAGAACTTAAAAAAATAAAAATAAATAAAATTATATTTATAGATGGACCTTTTTTCGGAGAAGCACTGTTGCAACTAAATATATATACATATATATATATATACACATTTAAAAAATAATACATATATATATACATATATGTATATATATAGAAGGACCAAAAACTTTTTTTGTTGTTTTTGGAAGCAGTCTGCTACTAGATACTAGGAAGCACCAATGATTTCTAATCATGTGACCTTTTTTATTTTATTCCATTGGTCGGACATTGTTTTTTTCTTTTTTTTTTTTTTTTGTCTTCATTTTCATTGAAGTCGTCATTGGCATTCCAGAATGCTCTCTTGCTTGTGTGAATTCTTCATCGAAGTTCCTCATGGACTATGTTGGTGTATATTTTGTTTTATTTTATTTATGGGGGGGTTGTTTGTTTTTTGGGGTGCTGGGAGATCTCTGCTCCGTCTCCCTCCCTCTCCATCCCTTCCTTGGCTGTCCCAGAGTTATCATTTCAGTGAAGAGCATCGATCCTTTCCCGTCCCTGTCCTGCATTCTGTGGTCTGACTCGTGCCTGTCTGGATGTGCTCCCTTGTGCACCATGCTCTGCTGCGCAGTATTTCTCTGGCTTTAACTGTTTTGTTGCGGGCAGGTGAAAACAAGCAGAAGGGGTAGCAGCTATTTAGGAAGCAAGAGATGGGTTTTCCTCAGTTAACTTATTGCATTTTTTAAGCACTGTCTTTTTCTCAATTCAGTGTGATGTGATCACGCTCAGATAAGACTGAGAAAAGAATATTGGGGGCTTTTATTTCTTTTGCATTTAATTTGTTTCTGTGGGGTTATCTTTGATTTGGATTCATTCTCTTTTTAAGCTGAGACTCAACTCTCTGAAAAGCCCACTATCTTTGTTTTCCGTGCAAAGATAAAAGCTTAAAAACTGACGGCTTCATGCCCCCCATCCCAGCTAGAGAAAATTGGCTATTAGGCTTCAACAAATGGCCACTTTTCTTTCTTCAGGAACTAAGGTCCCATCCCATTGGCCGCAGTCAGGCCCACACAGTACTGCACTAACGAACCACCGATGGCTGTGTGCAGCAGTGATCCCAGAAGCGAGGGCCATGCCCGCGCTCACTGCCTGCTTGACTCCGTAGCACTTCAGACGGCCGGCTTCACGTCGGCACTGAGCTCCCAGGCAAAGCGTGGCAGGCACCCATTAGCAGAAGAATAATTGGGAGTATCTACCTGGTGTTTAATGCACCCAAAGCTGCAGAAGAGTTGAGGACTGCCTTTCAGGAAAGGTACAGATGTGACCTGAGCAGTTCAGCCGTATGCCCATGACCTAATCCAAATCACCAACCAGTTAAATCTGAACTGCAATGGCATCAGTGTCAGTGGGCTCTGGAGCGATTAGCTGAATTCTCCAGATCTCTTTCTCTCTCTTTTTCTCCCTCTGGAGATTCATAGCTGTATTTTCAAAGACACTTCCTACAATTTTAGCCTTAAGTACATTCGTTTCCAAGCACAAAAGCTTATGTTTAAGCTCATAAAACAAACCATTGTGCGCTAGGACAATTGGGATTGTTTAACCAGGTTTAGAAGATGAATTTAAACTTTGCAGAGCTATTCTGCAACCTCCCTTAAAAATGTGAGTCGAAATAATAGATCATGATATTTATATTTTTCTTTCGAATTTGATACCCTATGTAAGCACCTCAGGCCAGTAGCACGGATAAATGTTTTTTTATCACTTCAGAAAATGGCAAAAGCAGAGAGTGCGATTTTAGTCTTTCCATGGAGCTTGGGTTATTTCAGGGCACGTTAGAAGGCAGCAGCTGTATTTTTTCTTTAAGTACAAAAATAATCTCAGCACCTTAGAGTCACCTATAAACCTATCAATGCAACAATGCCAGGTTGGCATTTTGGAGAGGAGGAGTGGCTCCTCTGTGACAGGCAGCAGCAAAACACTGAGAATCCCGCATAGGAGGCAACCAAATTTTGTAACACAGCTAATTTCTATGCTCTTTTGTATCTTTGCATTTTTACACTTGGATTTTCATACTGAACACGTAGCAGTTATTATGTTTGCTTAACAGAATGGGTTATTTAGAGAAGTGAATGGAATCGGTTCGCAGAAGTTAACTGAAATGTGTCACTGTTTCTGAATGGCTGGAGAGGGATGCAGAGAGAGAGAGAAAGAGAGAGAGATTACAATCTGTTGTCAGCATGATGGAAATTTCACTTATTCCTTTTCCTTTTTAATTGCTTAGGGGAAAAAAAAAAAGTAACAAGCACATTAGTTAAGCCTATTCATTTACTGTTTTGTGCCTCAGAGAGTGAGAATGAGACATCCATAATTTTTATGAGAAGATGCTTCCTAAATATTCAGCGCTAGGAAAAAAGAAACTCCACCGCCACACCATTATTTGCATCATAACTCAAGACTCGCTCGATCTGACAAGGCCACTTGTTGGACTCGCAGCTTCCTTCTTAAGTGGAAAGCCAAAACAAACGAGCGCCGCTAGCGCTTGCCGAAGCCGGGCGGCAGGCGGAGCAGCCGCAGCCGCTTGTTCCAGAGGGAAGAGGGGCTTGGCTCTCACATGGCGCTCAAGAAAGCCCTTCCCTTCCACAAATTGCCAAGGTGCTGCAAGAGATGGAGCATTATCGCAAAGAAGAACCAGCACTGGGTCCCACTTTTACTACCTACCGTGGCTTTCCCAATAGGGAGCAGGGCTGGGCTGCCTCGCTGTGTCTGAAAGTGCTGGAAGCAGCACAGATGCTGTCAGATCGCGGTGATTTTGACTGAGCATCTGATACAGACTTTCATTTCAATGCCAGACAGGAGGAACCCACTTACCATTCCATACGCAGAAATGAGAGAGTTGTAACAAACTTACATGTTTACGGTATTTCTCTGGCTGAAACTATATATATACATAGGAAAAAAAAAAAAAAACCAACAAAAATACCCTCCTCCCTAGGTAAATGACATGCATTACCCCTTGACCTAGACACTAGAACAGAGGATCTAAATTCAAGACTTTCGCCTCCCTACCCTCTCCAAAACAATCAAACAAGGATCAACCTAGGTGCATCTAACAGTTGTAAATAGAAAATAATACATAGAGAAATATATTTGAAATTTGTTTCAGTTTCTGGATGGTCACTGGCCATCCATTGCAATGTTATTGATAGTACACTGTGGTGCTTTGGGTTTCTGGTTTTGTTCTCTTTATGCTCTGTCATCTTTTCATCGCAGCTACATTTCAGGGAACATGTATATTTAGTAGCTATTGTAAGTTCTGCATGGCATCACTGAGCTTATTTTTCCTTGAGAAGAAAAGAAGAGTCTGTAGGAGTCTAAAGGCACTATGATGACAGGGACTTGTAGCAGAGAATTTAAAAAAAAAAAAAAAAAAAAAAAAAAGGTTTTTAAAATTCTAGTTTGAAGCCAAATACTGATATTTTAGTGCTTTTGGGGTTTTAACAGTAAGAGAAAAAAAAAAAGAAAAAAAAAAAAAGAAAAAAAAGGATTTTGGTAACCCGGCTGATCCGCACTTGCCAGTTTTATTATTTTGTTTATATTGGACTGTTTGACCCTGTCAAACAAGTGTCAAAGTTGTGTGTATAAAACAAAAAAAAAAGTGTTTAAAAAAGTGTTGTAAAGACACTGAGCCTTATGAAAATATTTATGGAATTAAATAAAAAGAAGTGAAAAGGCATCTGAAGGCATTTTAAATCATTTTCCTCAGAGCGGTCTCACTCTTCTCCCAAAGGCTGAGCCTGAATCGCTGGGGTGGGGCTCCAGCTTGTCAGCAAACCACCACGACATTGGTGTGTAACCAAAAAGAGGAATGTTTGGGAAATATCCCACCCCCCCCTGCTCTGTGCCCTCCATCTGAGCTGAGTGAAATGATTACTGAGCAGCTGGAGGTTCAATGCTGACAAAATGCCGCCTTGCAAGTGCTGCAAATGGAGCTCAGATCAAGTCTTCTGTGAAACATGGTTTTAAAATGCTTTCTGTTCCTGAGCTTTGCTCAGCTCCAAGCCCAACTTAAAGCCAGCCTGACTGTCCCAGCAGACCTCACAAACACGCTGCCAGCGCCGTAAGAAGCGTTTCAGAGCATGTGGAGGTAGCACACAGGGTGGGTCACAAGGGGAGGGAGCCCCGGCCACATGCTGCCCACTGCAGAAGGCAGAACGAGGAGATGAGCAGGTTGCTGCCCTGGCTTTCACTCGGTGTGGAGGGAGAAAGCACGCCCAGGGAGAAGGAGCCCAGTGCTCTCCCCCTGCAAAGCAGAGCACTCTCCAGCAGCCCACTGGCATTTCACAGGTAAGGCAGCTGAGCGATGTATTTCTAGGTAGCACACAAGTGTGGTGATAACCAAGAGAACGGGCTGTCACACCGTGGCATCCAGACCTGGTAGTGACTAGGAGTGATGCCTGCTGTCATATGCAGAAACACATCAGCACACAAATCAAGTTCCTATGCGTAACTGCAGCCCAAGAGCTACATTTCCAGGAACAACACTGCCTTCCTGCTCTTTCCTATCTGTCCTGTGGGTGAGTCTGCTGGCACACAGCGTGACCAAATCTTCAGCCCACACATACGAGAAAAACAGGCAGACAAGGGAATAAAAAAATGCAAAAGCCACACGGCATTGGTCTGGGGGAGAGAGGGAGAGAGAGAGAGGATATGACGCAAAGCTGCAAGCACAAAGGTTTCTGCCAGTCCTGACTGTGAGTGGGTTCAGGAGCAGGGGCACCCTGATCTCAACATCACAGCTGCATATTTGCCTACTGCTTCAGCAATACCCCAAACCAAGCTTTTTGCTCTTGCTTACATTTCTGCTTGCAGTGACGATGCCACGGGTGCCGTGCTGGCATTTCCTTGTCCAAATGAAGCCGCTTCTCTTGTAGCATATCACCAAAGTCACACAGGTGGTGTGGTACAGTGCTGTCTCAAAGCATGCTGCTGGAGAGAGCAGACCCAACATGCAATTTCATATGTAAAACCTGTCTTTGAAGAACATCCCTTCTACGCACACCACCATCTTTGCAAAATACATTTTTATATATCAAGAGCCAAACGTTGTTTACCAGAACTCTGCACCCCTCTCTGAGTTTTTGAATGTAAGCTGAGGGGAAGAAGAAGATGTGGAAGGGTCAGGGAGCCCATATGCATTGCCCAGTATGTGCAGTGTCCCAAAAAAGGGAGCAGTGGGGAAGAAACCCAATTGCCCATCATGCATGTCGGGAGCAAGAGCACTACCAAAGCTATCTCAGCAGCCACAAACCACTTGCATGCCCCTGTCCTGCTGGTGGCCAGAGAATCGCACACTCCGTGGCTCTGAATGCCACCGCAGCCCATAGCTGTTAGCCAACATAAGTTTCAGTTAGTGACACCATTCATTTGTTAGAGCTTTTTCCAGCTAGCCTGTGTTCAGCCTTGTGACTATGAACTTTGGCTGCATCATACCTAATGATATAAACAAAGAAATACAGTTTAAAGCTTGTTTGTCTTAAGGGCTGCTGTTTGTTGGGCTTTATTTCTGGATAACATCCCAAACTGATCCCTTAAGATAGTGATAGGGGCACATGGGCTCCTTGATTCAGAAATTCATGCACATGCCTACGATCACAACTTTGCACCAAAGTTTTTATTATAAATATGGTCAAAATACAGATTTGATTTGATCCTCAGGATGAATGGCGCTCAGTAGGGAAATGACCTTAAAATGAAAGTCTGCATTGATTCTCCCTCTTCTGAAGGTATACATGTTAAACCATGTACCCGCTGCACGGTTGAGGTCAGTTTTGCAAAGCACATGGCAGCTCTATGTGCTGTTGGTCTTCGTGGGCAGCATCAGGCCCTGACTGCTTTGGAGTGTAACACAATGAGTAAAGCATTTAGGCTGATGTGTTTGTGATATGACAGGAATGTTGCACAAAGAGCTGTGAACGTCAAAGCCTTCTCTGCTTTATCCATGTGTATATATTCGTGGTATTACAGTTGAGCTTTTTCCTTTTTAAGGAACTGGCCTTTCAATCTGACTGATGGCACCAGGATTACAGACCCCAGTCTAGCCCAAACAGGACATTTTCTTGTTTTTCTGAGAAGCAGCAGCAGGTTTTGCACCATGCAGAGAAGCGGGTCAGAGTCCTCCAAAGCATGCAATGCACCATCTGTGCTGGGTACTGAGGAACACAGTGGGCTCTCACATTGCTCTGGGTGCAGGGGGAACAACTGGCGCTTTCAAGTGTGTTTCTAAGCACTGTCTGCTGAGGGCTGTGCAACAGCTCACCAGTGAGGAAAGAGCTGCTAACCTCTAATATAGTCTCCCCCAAACTGCAGGTACCAGCAGTATTTGCCTAGATCTCTTACCTTTGTTATGGAAAAGTGATACATGGTATTTCTTAGATGCTCTTAACATTCACAACCTTTTCTTTCCAGCTCTCAAGGCAAAACGCATCCTGGTGAAGATGCGCAGTTTCTTGTTTCAGAACTACAGCAGTTTGTTGCCTCTGGTGGATCTGACAGGATCTCTGTGGTCAGCACTTCCCGTAGGCTGGGCCTTGCAGCAGCAATAGCTCAGAAATGTTCTCCTGGTCCAAGAGCCCTGAGGGCCCATTTCCATTTGCTCCCTGCTGTGCTTGTGCTGTCAGTGCAGCAGCCAAAGCCCAGCTATGTGCAGGCATGGTGTTTGAGGGACATCACTGAGCACTTTTCCCTTCTTTCAGGGCTGCGCACAACAGCAACAGGAAAAATATGTGCAAGAATACAGTGTGTTTTTCCAAATTTTCATTATGGTGATACATATAAAAGCTAACCCCTTGCAGAAATGATTGCCTCGTAAAGAAAACATTACAGCCTGAAGCAGCTCTCTGGACTGTAGCTGTCACCAGCAGCTACCTCAGCTGCTCCTGCCCACCAGCCAGGAAGAGCTGGTAACAGATTTAATGCAGAGATGCGGGCTGCATGTATACAGGTGTTCATACTCGTGCCCTTTGTTGCCTTGTTGCTATAACAGCAGATTGCAGTGTCTGGCTTTTATACCCATTGCAGAGATGGAAGGGACAAGATGTACATTTTTACTAGTGGCTTTTTTGTTGCTTATGCTTTGTTTTTTTTTTTTTGTTTGTTTTTTCTTTAATAAGAATAAACCATGGGATGAATTTTTTTTTTTTTTTATAAATAACATTAATTAAGGCTCCAAGAGGCTCCGCCATGTCCTGTTCAGCAGGCCTGATCCTGCTTCCAGCCAGGGAAACAGCAGAGGGACAAGTTCAGCCAAGCGTGAACTAAGGGAGAGGACTACTGTTCTCTTCTTATCATCTGGAGAAGCAGTAAGACAACACATTGGCATATTTGCTTCTGGTTTTTAAATCTCACTGTGGAGATTTTCCCCAGTGAATACTCTCTGTATGGGCGTATGCTAATGCAGGCCTTTGCAGGTCCATGGGAAACAAAGCAGGTGAGCTTGTATCCACAGCACAGTTTGTGCTGGATGGTGATGCCAAACAATTAACAGCACTGACCTACGCCAACAGGGCCTGCGCTCCTCACACGCATATCATCCATAGAAGCTTCCAAACCAGTGCAGCCTTCCCTCCAACTGTATAACTGAGTTAAACAACAACAACAAAAAACCCTCATTCATGACTGTTTTCTCAGCTGGTACAAACTGAACAGTGATGGTGACTTACCACAGATGTCTCACAGATGTTAACAGAAGGCAGTATTTCCAAGAGCTCAGGAGCTGGATTGGTCCAGACGAGAAATGCTTAGAAATTGCCTAGCTCAGCCACTTAAGACTACCCCTTTCACTTAAAGGCATCAGTTTTTAAATGCAGGTTTTATAGAGGCTGGGTTGATGTTGTAACAAATTCGCTGCAAAACACTGCAGAATTCTGCAGAGAGCTTCAGGTTTGAACAAATTTACCAAAGCACAGGTCGCTGCTGTCATCTCAGGAAATCCTTTGTCACTGGCTATTTCTTTATTCCGGGAGAGAGCCGTCCTTTCTGGATGAACGGGCTGAGCAGACCCTTGCTGAGCTGCAGTGCCCTGGTCAGTTACTATCAGCTCAATGCTGGCAGGCCTGGGCATTTGATAGCTTTCCCACCATCAGTCACTCCTATACAGTTTTTTTGTTTTGGTTTGTTTTGTTTTTTTTGAGTCAAGGATATTTTCACACATCTTAAAGTAGAATTGTTTTCCAAGTATTTGTGCTGTCATGCTAACTCTTGTTTTCTGTTTGCAAGCTGGACAAATGCAAAAGGGTGCTCAATATTAGTCCCCAGCACCCAGACCAATGCTTTTGCTGCGTCAAAAAGATGAGCAGCCTCATGGAGCAGCCTCAGTTCTTAGTTGGGATGAATAGCTGGGATGAAGGCATGCACTTTTACACAGCCTTACTGCCAAGGACCAGACAGGCTAATTACCTTAACAGTGCAATTGCAAACACTGCTGTCACTTGCTGCCACTTGCTACCTTTCCCCACCTAACACAGATCATTTGTATTTTGCAGTTTATGTTTCAGTTTGGCTGGAGCCAAGGGCTGTTGTGGCAGTGCCCATGGTCAGTCAGCAGCAGAGAGCCCCTGAGCTCCCTGGGGATGCCCAAGAGACACAAAAGCCTTTGGCAACCACCAAGGGTGCTACTCCAAGGGCAGAAGCTCTGGTGGGTGCGTGCTGACCAGGGTGCGGGTTGGGGGGGGGAGGGGGTGTCACTCTCCTATTTGATGGAGGGAAGCAGCCCCTACCTTAACAGAGCCCTTAACAACAAGCTGTTTTTCTGAGGGAAGATGTGACCAATGCACTGATTTCCTCAAAGTTTCACTCCCCCACAGATACAGGGCGGCAAGAGAGGAGCCCCTGGCCAGCCCTGCTGCTGCGATGGTTTCATGCTATACAAAAGAAGTCCAGAATGTTGGGACCAGGAAAAGAAAATAGGAGCAAATACAATCATTACTCGTAGCTGGTGGTGAGAGCCGAGATGTGAGATACAGTCTCTTCCAGCTGGGCTCCCAGGATGGTTTGTGCCTGTTCTCTAAGGACCTCAAGGGCACAGGCACAGGCTCCCTGCAAAGCCACCCAGTCTCGCTGAATTGCTGCTTGGAGGCTTCGCTGTTCACCAGTGGTGGTAAAGGTGACTGCAAACGTGACAGTAAGGGACTGTAGCACACCAGGTATGTATCCCACCTGCACCACCCACCCCGGCCTGGATCAAGGCTGTGGTGCTCACAGCCTGCACATCAGGTGTGGCCAGGATCGCCACAGGGGAGGGCCAGAGGAAATGGATGGAGGAAACCAAGGGTTTTTTTTGTTTGTTTTTGTTTTTGTTTTTTAATATCTGCAAAGAAGGGGCTGAGTAACAGCACGCGGCTGCAGGCAGTGCTGGCTGTGCGTGCTGCCAGCCGGCTGGGGAGGCGAGCCTGCAGCCAAATCGCTCAAGGATGTGTCATGCTGTTGTTATCCATGTTGCTAGCGCAGTCACACTGGCTTTATTCTTACTGTCTGGATGTACCATTAAACAAGTTTGATTTTGTTGCCTGATTGCAGATGAATGGTTTCAGCCTCACACATAATTTAGTGCTAATCAGGGGCTCCACTCACGGACAAAGAGAAGCAAGATGTTTGTTGTGTGCAAATGGTTGAGCGAGTGGCAGCAATGCTTACCTGGCTGGCAAGGGAAACATATTACAGTGTTGTTAGAGCTCGTTGCCTTTTTTTCCATCCACTTCTTGCACCTTGAGCACACCAACCCCTCTGATTTACCACCACGTGGTGAACTGGACTGCGTGAGCTTTGGTAGCAGGGACTGCATTCATGTCATCTCCTGTAGGGTGAAAAAGAAAGCAGGACACGTATTCAAGAGGCAGCACTCACCAAAGCCTGTGGTCACCATTCAGGTGATCCCCAAAGAAATCCAATTTCAGCCAGGTGGGAAGCAGGACTAACGGAGATGTTTTAGTTAGGGAATAACATGTCCTGAAAAGCCAGGCAGCCCCAGCAGGGAACAACATGGCAGCTGCTCAGTGCTGGTTTTTGCCCTGACTCTGTAATTCTGTTGGCCTTTTTGGAGAAGTCAGTAACACACAGACACGTAGACAGTTAGAGCCCATATTTATCTTGCACCAAACACAAAAAGCTTTTGCTGGAAGAGAGAGGCCAATACAAACTGCTGTAGAAATGCCAGTTTGAAGTCCACTCCACTGGGTAGTAATTTCTCTGCTATTCCCAGGCTGGGAGCAGAAAAATTCAGAGTGGAAAACAGAAAAAGGGCATTGCCTTCAACAACAGTCATTATTTATATCTGCACAAAACAAGCATGGGCTGTTGGTAACAGCAGGATCTGTTACTTGGATCTGCTAACTACTGCAGTCATGCCAGGTGTGCAAAGAGTCTGAAGACAAGAGAAATACTGCAATGGGCTATCTTCATGCCAATGGAAACAGATGGTTGAAATAAATAACCATGTCTCTACACTGTTTCTACCCAAACATCATGGCAGAGAACCTCCAAGCGAAACTAAGCACAAAAAGCAGCCAGCAGAGCTGATCTCAGGTGCTGTCCTGATTTGGTCCAGCAGAACACTGAAAGTGAAGAAGGCAGACTGCAGGCTGAGCGGACTGTAAAAAGACTTCAGCAAATGAAGGTGGCATTAATGACATGCTTAAAATATACATTTTTAAAATTGTTCTTCATGATTTACAGCTCCTATCAACTCAAAGCTGCTCTTTTAGTGTTTTTATTTAGCTCTTGGAGACAGAGTTCAGCACTGACACTGGTGAATGAATGACCATAAGACTGCGATGGGTGGGGGGGGTATCAGAGGACACACTTGCACACGTGTCAGTGGGAGCAGTTTCAGCCCAATTTTAAAGGAAAGGCTTACAAAACAAACAAAGCTGGTACTGATCAAAGGGAATCCTGTGCAGAGAGCAGTGTCTGCCATTGCAATTGCAGATGCCCAGTGACCCGCACAGGCAGAACTCTTTCCTTATGCCTATTTTGCTTTTGCTGTCTATCACCCTGTTGGATGCTCCTTAGGACCACACTGAATAGCCCTTCTGAATATTTGTGACACCACCATCCCTCTCTGAAAGAGCCATCAGCATTTCCAGCCCACTGGGCCCAGAGAGCCTGGCACAAAGCTGGCCCCAAGCAGCACCCAAGGCACCCAGCACTGCCACACACCTCAACAACAGTGCCTGAGGGAACAGCACAGAGTAGAGTTGGGGGTGTTAGGAAAAGATTCCCCACCAGAGGATGATGGGCAGCAGGCATAGCACCAACACTGGCCAGTCAGCCCCTCTTGCTCCCACCCATCCGAGCAGCTTCAGATTTACAAACCATTTTTTTTCCCTTTCTTCCTCCCCTTCCTCTCTCTTGCTTTCCTTTCCTCTTTTTGTGTTTAACTCATTACCTTCTCATTTCCAAGCCACACACTGCTAGTAAAGCTTTTTCACAAGGGGAGACTGAAGCCTGACTCATGTTTTTCACTGGCTCTGACCTGCACTGAGAGCTGTGAACCTTTGATCAGCCAGGTGATTCACAAGCTCCTCCAATCCCTACTCATTTTGTTTTTTTCTATGTTGCAATTTGCAGAAGAATTTTCGCCTTTCTCATTATTTGCCAGCCCAGCAACATTACAAAAAAATAAAGCTCAGTGTGTGCATTCATTTGTGATAAGGACACTGCTGTAACACGAGTGACTGCCCATTAGTTCTGCAATGTTGTAATGGTTAAAACAAAGCCACAAGTGAGTCATTTTGATAGCAGCATTCCCTCCAGTGACATTAATTCTAGTTATTCAAGTAGCAGTGCCTAGAAGCCCACCACCAGGAACGTGTTGTGCCTGGGCACTGTGCAGATCCCCACCTGCACACCATTCACTTTAATAATGAGAAACATCTGCACACTACAGTGTGCAGAGTGTCCTGATGCCCCCTAGCACAGGAGGGCCATTGGTCTCATTACTCCATCTCTTATTTCCCTATATGGCCCACATCCCATCCCTCAGACCCCTCCCCAGACCCCTGCCTACATCATAAAATCAATAAGGTTGGAAAAGACCTCTGAGATCATCAAGTCCAATCATCCACCTACCATTAACACTGCCCACTAACCATGTCCCTAAGTGCCACATCTCCACAGTTCTTGAACTCCTCCAGGAACAATGACTCTACCACCCCCCCATGCCACTGCCTCACCACTCCTACAGAGACATTTTTCCTAATATCCAGCCTGAATCTCCCCGGTGCAACTTGAGGCCATTCCCTCTCATCCTGTCACTGACATCCAAGCTGTCAAGACTGGACCTGAAGTGTGGATTACGCAGATGTGGATGGTTTGGATACTATGAATTGATTCAGATGCAATTGAGAGTGCAGTAAATGGTATAACTAGAATTCTGTTAAATTCAGAATGAGTCTGAGGGAGCTCAGATGATAGATAGATAGGACACCTCCAATACATACAGCGAGCAATGGCCAAAGCAGGAGCACAGCAGCTCTCACTTAATTTTGGCTGGTTTTACCAATTTATCTTTGCATTGTGTCAACTCTTCCTTTGTGCTCTCATTTTCTGGTTCTCACGCAGGAGCACAGCTCCACAGCACCCGGATGGGCAGAGCCAGACTTGCTCCAGAGCCTCCCTGAATCGCATCCTCATGATGGAGAAAGCAGGGCAAGAACGGTCCTCAGCTCTTGGCTTTCACTCTGAGGTCCTTGCCAGTTCCATCCCTGCTAGCTCTCTCGTCTCATCCAGTACTACTCATAGAATCATGTGACATGGAAGGGAACCCTAAAGGCCATCAGTCCAACTCCTCTGCAATGAGCAGGGACACCTCCAGCTCCATCAGGTGCTCAGAGCCCCATGAAGTCTGACCTTGAGTGTCACCAGGGATGGGGCACCACCATCTCTCTGGGCAACCTGTGCCAGTGCCTCACCACCCTGATTGTAAAAACACTTCTCCCTTACATCCAATCTAAATCTCCTCTCTTAATTTGAAACCATTTCCCCTTGTCCCATCACAGCAGACCCTGCTATAAAAGTCAGTCCCCTTCTTTCTTACAGCCCCCCTTCAAGTACTGACAGGCCACCCCCAGGTCTCCTGGAGAGCTGCGTGTAGAGCAATTACTTGTGAAGACTGAAGCAAAAAAGTTGTCGAGTATCTCATGATTCTCCTTGCCTGTTCTTACTAGTCTGCCTATATCACTTCAGGGATGCACCCTCCTGGACTTTCCTCTTCCTGTCCTTCATTTCCAGCTGGACCACAGTGCCCCTCTGTATTCAGTTCTTAAGTTGTGCACCTCCTTCCAAATCTGAGACAAACTGCCATACACATCTGCAAAGCTCTGTCCTTAAAATTCTCTCTTGCTCTCAAGCCTCTCTGCACTCGTCCTCCTGCACATTTTCTGCCCATCTCTCACTGTAGCCATTTTCATCAAGAGGTTCCAGGTAGGCACAGATGCGTTATGAGTGCTGTAAATTAGAGGTGAGACCTTCTATTGCCAATCATGGGACGAGGCACCATTTCCAGGAGCAATGAGTGCACCAGTCCCAGTGGTACGGAGGCACTGACTCACATGGCATTTTGCAAAAGACACGTGTAAGCTCCTGAGCATAAGAATAAAAGCTGAGCCCTGGTGCTCTGTGTGACCAGCACCGGGCAGTCAGTTAGGAGCTTGGATAATGGGAATGACAGCAGTGGGGATAAGAAAACCAACAAAATAACAAAGAGAAAGTTATTACAGAAATGAGATAGCGAGTGGGATGTCACTCGGGGCAACCATTTAATGGAAGGAAAGAGCCTGGGCAAACAAACCTTGCATGAGCTGCTGAGGGCCAGCCAGGAACAAGCCCCAGGCCCCAGCCTGTCTCCCCTCATTCCCCGGCTGCAGCAATGGGTTCAGCATCCTTCTTCCCCACATTTCTCCTATGCAATAAATGGGGAGAAATCCCCATTAGGGAAAGTTAACTGCTAGCAGTAGTGCAGAGCCAGCCCTGGGGAGCCATGCTGGAAGAAAGCACTGTGTGTAACAACACCGCGTGCCTCACTGGTGCCTGAACGCACTGCACTGCCCTTGGGAAAGGTCCTGGAGGTGTATTCTCACCAGGCAGAGCTCTGCTGAAGTTGAACCGAACTAAGCCTGGCAGCGGCAACAAAGCAAAGGCCTAATCCCACACACCCTGGCTCTCCCCTGAATTAGTCAAGCAAACAGCAAGGCATGATCTCTGCAGTTTTACACACATTATAACCTCTTTTCAGTTGTTCGACTCTTCTGCACAAACTGCCTCAGTACTAAGTCTCCTCTCTGGTCTTGTTGCAGATTTCTCTTTTCTCAGTAGCCTTGCTCAGCAAACTCCTCTCAAGAGCAAGCCTCTACCAGCCTGTGTTAGCCACACTGAGATATGGAGGAACAGATACAGCATCACCTCGTCACTGACTCTGAAAGAGTGAGGAGTGAGCAGGGAATAATCACACAGGCTTGTGCAGGTGAATAGCTGGGGCAGGGCTGTGCTTTGTGTGCCATATGCCCACATCTCAGTACTTTTGTCAGAACTGTGCACCTGCTGCTGCTATCCTTGTTTCACTGGATTCAGCTGGGACTTTCCTGTTGGCTTTCAGCCTTTTTTTTGGGAAACAAAACTCTAGTCCAGGCACCACATGTATTCTTGGACAGCTTTACTACTTGTTGAAAGAAAACTACCCTGCATGAAATGCTCCAGAAAGAATATGGTTGCTTAGGCAGCAGCACAGCTGCCTGAGAAGGCTGGTATCTCAAATGTGCTTTATTGAGCTAAAAATAAGTTTATTAAATGGAAACAAAGTCTACATCCAATATAGACATGAGGAAGATAATGGCAAAGTAATGAACCGAGAGCAGAAGAGAGCCCATTTCCCAGACTGTATGCTGGAAACACAGAAGGGATGAAATTCTGCTGCTGAGAAACACTGGGTTTTCAGAAACTGAGAGCACTATAAATAACATTCTTAGGAAACCCTAGAGTACAGCACAGTTCACATTAACAACCCAATTAAAAGAAATTGCTGCATCATACAAGCCTTTTTTATGACTGTACTAAATTCTTACACCGTGAGTCCCAGTGCATGGGGCTGTTCCTCCAGCCTGCACTGCAGCAAAGCCATCTTGCACCACTCTGCAAGGCATGTCTAAAATTAGTCACATTGACTGGGTAAGGTTACACAATCTAGCCACAAATTCAAGGATCCAGTGGATGATGCTTAACTGTCCAAAATTCTTCTGCTCCCACTCAAAAATAAAGCTGATTTGGAGACTAGAACTTGGCAGAAGAACAAGTGAAACACCAAAATAGGCTGCATCCCTCAGTACAGCAAGTACTAGCTAAGTGATTTAATTAGCTTGCGTTAATGAAAAGCAAGTTTTCAGTAGTCTCTCCTCCAGACCCTTGTATTGCCAAAGGTAACACATTTCAGAAGTCTGAACTCTTCCTAAACACCAAATATTTGGAGGCTTTGCAGCAATAGTAACGACTGGTAAGTAGTGCACAGCCCCACCTGCCTACCTCAGTGCAGGTTGTTCTCCAGCACCATTCAGAGTCAGAAGGGACTACTGAAGATTACAGAGTCCAAGCCCATTGCTGGAGCAGGTTCCCTAAAGCATCTCACACAGCAAGGCATCCAGATGGGTCTCGAGTATCTCCACAGGAGACTCCACCACTTCCCTGGGCAGCCTGTTACAGCACTCCATCACCCTCACAGTAAAGAAGTTTTCTCATGTTTGTATGTTTGTGTAAATATTAAGGTAAATTTGGGACACAAATTAATATTTCTGTTGATAAAAAAAACTCTAAGCCAACTCTCTCTCCTCTATAGATTTCATTTAGATAGTGGAAACACTCATTGGCTGTCAGTGCTGTGCCTACTCATCCAGCCTCATTTCCATCAGAAGGGAGAACATATCACTTCCCACGTAGTAACTTTTTTTTTTTTTAATTCAAGCCTTAATTTAAGCCTCCACTTAAAAATAAAAGGAGAGAATAAATGGTTTTCTTTCATATTGAAAAATGCCCCCTCCCCCACCCCCCAAGCATCATTCTACTTTCCCATGTTTGGTTTTCAATTTTAGAGAGAAAGGAGGAGGAAAAGAAGGGTTCTTCTCTCCCTAGAGTGACAGCATCTTTGGTTTACGATGTCCAGGCAACAATGCCAAGAAAAGAGTGCCAAACCATTACAATGGGTTAACCATGCCTGTTTGCTTCACTGCTTCCCAACTATACACCCTGTGTTCAAAAAAACACCTTTCTCAAGAGACACATTCATGCCAGAAGTGCACCCATATTGTAGCCAGAGCTCCTTGAAATCAATACAGAGAATAAATACTGTTGGAAGGATTTTTGAAAGGAGACAGTTTGTATGACAACTCCACTTGATTTCTAAGCCCCAGTTCTCCCCCTAGCATTCATCTATGACAACAGATAGGTTATTTTGACAACAAAAATAAATTCTCCAAGTTTGTCTGCTCTGTTATTCTGTTGTGATTGCTCCTTAGGTGTTTGTCATTAATAGGAAGAAAGATTGCCTTTTTCTTCTTCACAGAGCACTGGAAGTGCACAAACATTGTATTTTTGATTCATACCAATTCCAGCAGAACAGGAAAATATTTGATTTTTGCTTTCAGGCAACTTACGCTATATCAATATTTTCATTTATTTGTGCAGCCTTATCTTCCGTATTTATGTTTTGTACTTGCATTTCATAGTGAGCAAAGAGAGACAGCTCTAAGTGGCTGCACACAAGTTTTGTGAAATCAATTAATATGTCAATGAATTACAGGCTTCCCATTTCACAGCTCTTCTTGTTAATGACAAATAGTTGAGCTGGAGAATGAGGAGATTCGTGTTGTTATTGCTGTAAGGTTTGCTAATGGTTTTTATGCTGTTATCCCAGGAAACGATCATTAAGCAGCAGTGAGGAGGACAAAGGGCACGTTCACCTGGTGCAGGAGACACTTGGAGAAACCCAGGGAGAGGGGGGCTCCAGATGGAACCAATATACCAAAGCCTTTCTGGGAAAAGGAGGAGCTGAGGAACAGCAGGGGAAGGAAGCACTGGCTTAGGAGAAGAAGCAGGAGAGCTGCCCAGCATCCTCCTGATGTATCAGTGTCAAATCGTTGAATTCTACACTAAGTCAGAGGTGAGAAGGGAGTGAGCAAAGCACAGCAAGGAATGAGGAATTCCTGCTCCAAATCCAGCTCATTTGCCTACTCAGTTTTCTAATGACAAGGCTGCCAAATATTCAGTGAATCATAATTCCCTTCACTTCCCACTTGACTCTACAGCTTCCCCCATGCATTTTACTGCTAGAGGTGAGTGGTGCTGCCAGGAAAGCAGATGGCAACAGAAGGAAGCTGCCATGCTTGATTCTTAGACATTTGGGGTTCAAGGGCTTTTGTTTTTTTGACTCTTGATATTTCAGACATAAAATCAATACATAACATTTTGATGCTGGAGGGCAGCACTGTTGTTGACCTCCACAACAAGCACACAACACTCACAGCAGTAACAGGATACCTTCGCCCATCACAGAGCTGGGGATCAGAGTACACCCAGGCATGGAGGCACAGCAACTCCCTTCTCCATCCAGGCTTCCCCTTACTCCCCTATCATCTCAGCTCTATGCTCAGAGCCAGGAGCTGCTGCGGGAAAGAGAAAGAGCAGAGATGGGGAAGAGGGTGTTGAGAGTGGTACTCAGCAGTGCTTCATTTCTTCATCTCTGATTAAGACACTTCTAATTTCTGTTATGGTTCTTTTAAGATGTTTGGAAGCTGGGGAGAAAGCTAATTCCAATTGCTACTTCCTAGAAAATTGATTCAGAAGAACTGTCACTGCGTGACATACCAGGTTTCAGTCTAAATAACAAGAAAATAAAAAAAAATAAAAATAAAAAAAAATCAGCAAATGCCCTTACATTATTGCAGCAAGTACATGCCTGTTCTGAAAATACTTCCTAAAGCAAGAGCACAGGAAATGAGAGGGAAAAGAGCTAGGATTTGACCTGCAGGTTCTCAACTCCTACTAGCCATGTACAATCCTATGTTATTCTTAGGATCTTAGGCTGCAAAGTGGAATTTCTAAAGTTCACATACCAAGAATATTGCCAAAAAGAACTCCAGAATTTCATGTCAAAAATAAAGAATGAAAAGGTCACAATTTTCAATATCTCCTTATTTTGTGATACAAAAGATCACTGGGAACCAGCAGGAAGCTTCCCTGCCTGCACTACAACCACTGCCACTTGCAGTTTTACCATAAGCAGAGTGCCAAAGCACCCACGCACCCAGCAGCTAAGGGGAGATGTGGGCTGGAGGTGTCTCTGCTCCTTGTGTGACAGTCCTGCCTGGGGAGGGAAGGCTCCCCCAGCTATTTTGATCATGGCACAAATGGAGGGGACAGGTTGTACTTTCTAAGGAAGTGCAGCTCAGCACTCAGAGGAAGGGTGGGAGCCTGCCTTACAAAGCACGGAGCCGCCCCTGAGCTGGGTAAACAAGGGGAAGGAGCAAGCCACGATCCCTTATTTTAGCAGAGAGATAGAATTAACCTTTCTTACCACTCATCAGATTGACCTTTCCAGGCAAGCTCACCTGCCTGCTCACTGTGTCTTACAAGAGCTTGGTACTCAGAGGCTCAGCACTGGCCTGCCTTGCGAAATATTACAGAAAATAAAAACAAAATGGTGGACAGTCCTTTCATGGATTAGACACAGTGGATCCAGCACCACAGCAGCCCGGCAGCAGCCAGGCAGCAGGAAAGGGGCTCCCAGCAAGGCTGGGGTTGTAGCTGTTGCTATTTACACAAAGAATTTTAACAACACCAGGATGATTGCCACATACATACATGGGAGTATAAATATATAAAACCAGGATTAAGGAGAAGAGAAGGAGCTTGGGTGAGACCTCATGCTCCTTCGGCAGGGAGGGCCCAATACACGTACAGGAAATCCCTCCATTACTTGCTTTCAGATCTAGTTTAACGCTATGCTCACCAGCCCATCACTGCCCAGAGGAGCACCAGGATAGAAAGGCCTTTGCAGACACGGATGTGGCAATAGCTGCTTCGGCAGAGCACACAGGCAGGAGTGCACCAGCAGCCCCACATTCAGCTGGGTCCCCTTGGAAAGGAAATCTCTCATTGTTTATATTCATAATGATTTAGTTGTGCTTCAAAAGAGCCAAAATCCAAGATAGGAATGTTCTGCTGGAAAGAGCCAGATGTGAACACAAGGCATCCACAGTGCATTAGATAGAAGCAACCAAGGGTGGTACATGTGGTTTCCTGGGAACAGGTTGCAAGGACACTTACGAGGATTTTTGCTTTTATTCTCTGCATCACATATGATTTGTATCCTACAGGTATGGAAGTACGTTGTGCTAGATGCTAGCTGTGCTTCCATAGAGGTGGTAAGAGGGTGAGGGCAGACCACCAAGCCACTTGTGTGCATACAAAGATCCCTGCTCCACCTGTACAAAAGATGCTTCTCAAAAAAAAGCACAGGAAAGGCAGCAAGGCTTCTTCTGAAAGTAAGACCAAGAAACCACCAATAGAAGAAATTCAAAAAACATCCTAAACATCTCAAAATAAAACAAGTTTTGGTCTTGCCTTTGTACAGATTTAATTCCTCTTTGCAGCCCACGGACCAACAGCCCAACTTCCCCATTCTCTGGGCTTTCACTACAGATACTTCCAATCTTAGTGGTGAATTTGGCTTTTAATTTAGCCCCTAGAAATGGCTGCATCTGCCTTCACTATCCAGATTTCATAAGCTCTTTTTCCATAGTTTCCTCCCAGCTACATGGACGATGCTACTTTCATTGTCAAGACTCTTAATAAAACAACATCGCTTCAAGGCTGCGCTGTGGTGTACCCATCTGAGCTTTTATTATCTCACAGTCTCTTGAGGCTCATTAAGGTCTGAATTAGCTGACCATTGACAGCCCTAATTAGTACTTCAGCTCCCTGGGAAGCAGCCAGGGCTTTTTTTAACCACTGCTCCTCACCTGTGGCATCAGCTCCCTTCTGTGATTTGGAGCATGCAATCAGCAACAGCTTTGAAACTAACTGAGATAGGCACGCATCCCCTTACTGTTTTACACAGCTTTTAAATACTAGCAGCAGAGGCTAACCCTGGAAAGCACACAGTGAGGATGCTTTGCAGGACATCATGGAAATGCAACTTGGTTTTGGTTTGTTAGACCGTTCTGCTAAAGAACCAGGGAGGCTGGTAGGTACAAACACCCAGCATAGTGCATTAAGATGGACAGGGGAAAAATAGAGTTCATGACTCAAGGGTATAGACATGCAGCTTTCAGTCCTAGCAGGTCTGGTGGAAAGTCTTTGGTCTGTCACTTCTTGTAGGCTTGGCGAGAAAAGCAACTCCACTGCTACTGGGGTGAGGCTGATCTGCACTGAGACACAGCTCAATGAGAAGATGTGTTTGATCACTTTAACAGTTGAGCTCAGAAATATTAAAGAAAAAAGGAAGAACTTCTACATTGAATATGGGAAAAGATTGGTGTTCTCTACAAGGCAACCTCAAGTACAGCTCCAGTTGCATCAGGGCTTGTATGTGCACACATAAAACAAGAACTTTCTTAGAAGGTGATGATTTAAGGGAAGGGAAAAGATATCTCATCCTTGGAAAGCATTGAGTTCTTGCTCTCAGCAATTTAAGGGAGAGCCTTTTAAGAACACTGCTGTGGACTTAAGCCTCTCTGAAAGAACATGACTAAGCAGCTCTAGAGAAGTGTCCTGTACCACCTACCAAAGCTTAAAACTCTGAGCCTAGAAAGAAAAATGGGGGCAATAACTCAGCAATTCAGTGTGCTTTAGGATCCCCAAATAGCTGCTTCTGCACCAAGATTCCTGAAGTATCAACATTTTTAAACTGGAATTTCCAGGCAAGCATGAAAACTCTGATCTCTGCAGTACATAGGATAGCTGGGAAGACAGGAGTCCAACAAACAAGATGACAATGTATATTTGTGTTGTCAGTGTTTGTTGTTGCTCCAAGGCTCCCACAGTTCTGCAGAAATCCATTTAGTGCAGCTTGAACAAAGTGAGCAGGCTGGCAATGCCATGACCTCTAGAAGCAGCAGTAGCCATGCACGCTCTCTACATGTGCTCAGGAGATAGCCTGGTCACTGAAAATAGCTACCATAGCAACAGCAGAGTTTTGACCAAAATCACAATGCTTAACTCAGGAGTTGAGCTGCATCCCTTGTGCTAGCCTGAAGGCAGATAGGCGTCTCATTAGGAGCCAAGAAAGGGGAACCACAGGATCAAACAGTGACACTAACTGTAGGGCCATTGATTTGCATAGCCGGTACCATTCACACTGCCCACAGCATCTACAGATCCTGCAAGCTGCTGACAGGGCTGTCAGGTATGCTTCCCACCAGAGCTCATCAAAAGGTAACCAAGAACAGGCCCAGGATGCGCTGATTAATATGGATACAAATGTCTTCAGCATCACTGACATCACTACTGCAGGCAGTGATATCATGGCATACTTGGCTGCCATCCGATAGCACAGATCAGCTTCATCTGCAAAATTAGTCCAGATGAAATTATGTGCTCAGGTGCATCCCTCTGCACTGAGCCCTCAATGACTGTCAACAAGACATAGCTCCTCTACTCAAACATCTTCCCATTCCACACATCCTCTAGAGTGCTGTAATCAGAAGCGATCCAGTTTCTTAACTGCACAGGAACATAGCTGAGAGCTCATGACTATCACTGCTATGGAAAAGCATCTCTGAGCATTATGCCTGCATGGGCAGACTGTTGGGAAAGCAGAACAGATTCCACATGCCCTCCACAAATTTGAGAGAAGCCCTGCTGCAAATCCTATTTCAGGAGAAATGAGGCTGCCCCAAGCTCTCCTCCCAGCCCCAATCTCCTTGTCGTAGCTTTGTCACACCAGGATGACAGTGCAGCAAACTTTCAGGAAGCATGGCACAACTCTGGTGCTATTTACCAATCAAAGACTATGTTCAGCTCTGCAGGATTCTGAAAGTGCTCCAAGTCACAGAAGTTTTTCTTCTATATGAGAAACAAGCGTGAGAGCTTTCTATAGCAGCACTGAGAAATGTTGGGAGATTATCTGGGTCCAGAATACGGCTTTCCTTGGCTCTAACATCACTGTGAAGAAAGCCATACAAAGCAAATGCAGACTTCCTCCTGTCAATACAGCCCAGACAGCAGGTATATTAACATGACCTCTAAAGATCTGTCTTAAAAACAGAACATATATTAATAGCCTTGTCATGAAGCTTGGTGTTCTGTATAGGACACATCTAAGGAATCCTGGACCACCCAAACAGAAAACAAGATCATTTTGCCATGTATCTTCTGGCACCTGTCCTGACTGCCTGGTCATCAGTGCGAACTTTGAGTTCACAAACTGAAGGTGGGAATTAACAGAATCTCTTCTAGTAATTAATTCTGAGACAGAACTGCTTGTTACTGCAGGACTTCAGAGGGTCAGGCCCCGTCTATGACCATAACCACCACTGCATTAGCAGAGGTCAGAAGAGATTTCAGATGCAGCTTCTGAACACGTACAGAGTCACAGACTCACATTATGCATACAGCTCTGATTATCAGCTAAGTCTAGGCCTCCTGCAATCAGGCCAGCTTATGGCTTTAGGCTTCCCACTGGAAGTTAAGTTAAAAATAGCTGGCCTTTGTTTTATTGAAAGCCTGGACACTGGTAACCTTTTGCATCTGCTGAGCATCTCCTGCAACATGCCCCTTAACATTTACAAGATAGCTGAAATCTAGAGGGCAGAGTGAGCAACGCAGAGTTGAGGCTGTTTCAGTTGGCATGTACTTCTCTTGAGAATCTGCCCTGCTGTGGAGCACCCAGTAGTTCAGCACAGAATCAAGCCATGCAGTGCAGCAGAGAGACCCAGTGTTTCCAGGCCCCCACCCAACTCCCCACACCAGAGACCAAGTGTCACTCCCTTTGCTTTTGGCTCTCTCCTTAGAAACTTGGTTTTCCACCGTCTCCTTAAGTGCAGAGCTCCCATGCATCGCTGTAGATGCACCAGGGATAAGCTGAAGCTCACGTTGTCGCAGAAAAATCATTTCTTTCTATGCCTTGTACTCAGCAGAGGTGAGTAGTGTATGGCTGGCACAGGCACCTCCTTGCCTAGAGTTCACTCTTACCCACCAAACACATCCCTAATGGGAATCTTCAGTCCTCTCACTTACTATAACCCTTAAAACAGAGAGCTGCCATGCAGAAGGTATTCTGCACAAAGGTTATTTAGATTTGGTCAAAGACTTATAGTCATCTTTCCATTGAAGGATCATAGCAACACACCAGGTGTCACTAACTGCATATTTTTGGTGGATACACTAAAACCAACCAAGCACATGTAAGCAGGCAGGAAAAATGTATGGTTCTTAGATTTGGTGTGGAGGAAAATGGAGAAATGAAATACAAACCAGAAGTTGAACCAAGACATCACAGTCCTATATTTTTTACTACAGCTAATGAAAGGCAAAATATAAAGGCATAGCACAAAGCCCAGATTAACACCAGTCAGAACAGCACTTGTCACTTTAAGGTACCCGCTCATAAAAAGCACCTCCTCAAAGTATCCAATTCAGCAGCATTTGTGAAATAAGTGCAAGTCTATTCTAATGTCCTTCTAGAATCAGAATCCCCCATCAGCTTGCATGTACCTGGATTAGTGGTCAGAGGGAGACAAAGCCACACAGAGCCTTCATGTCCCAGGGTAACCCTAATGGTGGCTGACAGTGGCCCTGCTTTGACCAGGATATAGGCAAGACAAGCTTCAGAGGTCCCATCCAACCTAGCAAGACCGAGAGAGATCTGGTGAGGCTACTAGAGACTGGGTGTTCTGCTGTCGCAAAGATGTGCTCACCCTCTCTTCCATTGCTTTTCTCCCTTAGTAGTAACACCATGAAGGCTAGCATGTTCTTTCCAAGCGTTCTATGTGCCTATCCCATCTTCACCACAAGAGACAAAGTGATGCATCCCTGCCCATGAGATGTTCTCACTGGGTGTCCCAGCAAGTGACACAGCTGCCACAGCCAGCCTCTGGTGGAGCAGACGAAGCAGTCTGGCCCCCTTCAATCCACACTACAGGAACAACAGTGTGGTTCAACTACACACTGGAGACAGTGAACCAGAAATCTCTGGGAGAAGGATTAACGAGAGGCTGCAAGTGAACTGGATTTGCTGAGACTGTTTGCTTTCCCCCCAAGCCATCTTATTTCTTGTCATCGTTCCATGTTTTTGAATTGCTAAAAAAGTAATAATAACCTGTCCTTGAACGGGATCCTGATAATAACAGTAGTAGAAATACATCAACAAATTAAAATAATTCTTTCCAAATTCACTAGAGTCATTTCAGTTTCTGGAATAAGTGCCAAAATCTTTTCTTTGGAAGAAAATGGACACCAATATTTACTGTCATTTGTGCAGAAGAATTTCCACAATTACTCATAGCTGATGACACATACAGGAAGCAGGCAGTATAGATCACAGGAGTATTCCTAGCATAGCTTCTCTGAAGGATGACCATTTTTTTTTTTCCTTCATGGCCAACTACTGAGAAGACCACAAAAAGTGTTAATTTTCTGTTAGAGAAAGTAAATGGAACATAACACGAGGAAAAAAACTCAGATGTAAAAGCAAAAAACACTTACTTGAATCTATAGCCTAATAGCATTGTTTACTAAGATTCAGTAAAAGCCAATGTGATACATATTAATAGGGCAGAAGTTAATACATAATTAAACATTTACTTCTCTTTCAGCACAGAAAGCTATTAGAAATGGGGCTGAAACCATAGAGAGGCCAAGCTGCTTCTTAGTAAGCAGTTCTGTAGCACAGTTGGAAGCTGAACACCACATCAGCCCCAACCAGGTCCCACAATGTGCAGAGCTGCCAAGCTGCAGGCTCCCAGGAGGCTGGGATTGCACAGAATGCCCTCACTCAGCTCTGGGGGCTGTGAGGAGTTAGCAACCTCTCCTCCATCACAGAGGAAAAAAAAAAAAAAACATTTACCAGCCCCTGTGCCCCCCTCAAGGAAACAGAGGAGAACATGAAGCAGGGAGAGTGTTGCATTTCAAATGGATTCTGTCACCACCTAAAATCCAAACCCTAGGTCTGAGAGTGTTGTCCAAACATATCTTGAACTTCAGCAGCTCAGGGCTGCGACCACTGCCCCAGGCAGCCTGTTCCATGCCCACCACCCTCTGAAGAACATCTTCCTAATACCCAACCTGGAAAGGCAGGGAACCCCAATCCTTCCTAGGTTTCCAGAAAAGTTTTGGAACCCTTGGAAGGAGAGCAGCAGCACTATACGGTTTGTGCTGCTGTAGAACAATGGGGATTACAAGAAAAAAGTGACAAGAAAACATCCCAGAGCAATAGATGAGAAACCTGTGATGACTTGTGTCATTACTGAGAAGTCCATGTAGCAAAGGAAAAGACTGAAAGAGGAATGCTGCTGCCTTTTGACTAGAGCTGGAAGAACTTCTTAATTCTAACCCCACACCTACAGCTAGATGGAAGAAACTCTTCTTAGAGGCTGGTCACTGCAGGAACAAGTTGTGTTCTCGCTGATTCCTTCAAGAAACTTTGCTGAGCTGACCACATGAAGAGCAGCCACCATGAAAGGTTGTTCTGTCACAGTGGTTTAATAGTTAGCAGGAACTGTTTGGCTTAGAAGAATGCAGTGCTACCACTTTTGAGAACACCCAGGTGACCTGTCAAGCAATCTATTAAATTCTTGCCACAGTCTGCCTAACGTGTTTATATATAGTTCATCCTGTAGTTTATGATATAGAAAATGTTTTATTTTCTTTTACTATTGTCTGAATTGTTTTCCTGAAATACATTTCTATTTTGCGGGTTAACCTACACTGTACCTTAGAATTATGTCAGGTCTTTTCATTTTTACTGTGCCCTCTCCTTCTCTCTTCCATCTTCTCAGCAAAACCCACTAGGAACAAAGCTTCACAGAAAATCAAGTTAACAGATGGCTTGTCTTGCTTCATGTGGCTAGGACAGCCCCTCAGTATGTCATGAATCTAGACAGTTTTACAGATCTCCTTGCACTTTTCAAACAGGGCTAGCTGGGGTTACTAATATAAGGTATAATGGTCATTTCAGGTTACAACTATTAACTGTAATTCCCCTTCCTCCAAATCATCAGTTTTCTCATTTCATCTGCTCCTCTAAGCTGAAACACAAACAGAATTTCCTCCTTGCCTTTAGCTTCTCTTGTGATCCACTACTGGTCAACAGCATTGTGCTCTATGCCACTGCATCTTTTTCATTATCAACTGTTCTTTTCTAATTTTGGAAAATGAAGATGGACCAAGCTCTGGATCTGAACATGAATTGAGCTGAAGCTCCTGAAAGCAGCAGTACTTTTTGGTTCTCCTGCTAAGATCAGGAGTATCTGCAAGATCCGTATGGGGATTCTGTGTTTCCACACATAACAACTTGGCTCAGAAATCAACTCTGGTTTTTATTTCCTGATCTTGCATAACTTGGATTTACAAGTGTTCACAGCAGGGCTGGCCAGTGAGTCACAACTACTAATTCTATTATTTCTTTAAACCCATCTGTTAATCTCAGAGTTAGCTTTTTTCCTAAACTTATTTCCCCTTGCTTTTGCTAAAGGAGATCAGAGGCCTACGCATGTGACCCTGGTCTGTTCTGGAAGATTCCACCATACAAGCACGGTATGAAGAGATGGTCCAGACCAGTTCAATCTACCCATTGGTAAAGACTTCGTTACACACTCTGATATTTGCTCCAATTTCCATCTCTCTTTGCAGCAGGGAGTCAAACAATGCCTTCGACAATAAAGAACAAACCAGTGACAATGGCAGCAGCCAGGCAACCCATAACACCAAAAACACTTTTGCAGGAACACCCATACAGGTCTTCTGATGCAGCCAAACAGACATCTTTAAACAGCACCTGCATAAATCTCCAGTTTGACCTACTAGAGAAAGCTAAGCAAAAGCATTAAAAAGCTACACAAAGAGATTAACAGCGTGCCAGTAAGAGCACAGCACGGACAAATAACTCTTCAGTGAGCTACAAACAGCCTCCATTTGGGAATTGAGCACTGTGCCTTAGCACAGGGGAGTCTCAGCCCTCACAGGTGCTTAGAAATGGCTTGTGAAAGCCACAGGGAAAACAGCACACCCTAAGCCCCCAGAACAGCCATTTAAGTCATGAGTATGGGTACCCTACATGCTCATGCTGACTCCCCTTGCCAGGGAGAATCTCCCCACTGCTCACTTCAATATCTGAACTTCAGCAGGAAGAAGCCAGACCTTTGTGAATCCACCAGCTGCCAAGAACAGTTAAAAATAGATATCTGCTCATAACCACCTTGCAGAACAAATGGCCAAAGGTCATGCAAGTCATTTCTGCAGAAATTACATCATTATTACACAGCTTGGCCTGCTGCAGCAGACAGACAGCTAACCGCAGAGCTAGCTGAATTCAATCCAGCACAGTTACTTGCCCACACCCATCTCCACAGAATCACAGAACTGTAGGGGTCAGAGGGACCTCCAGACATCAAGTCCAACCCCCTGCTAGAACAGGTTCTCTACAGCAGGTCACACAGGAGGGGGTCCGGGTGATCCTCAATAGCTCCCCAGAAAGAGATTCCACCACCTCTCTAGACAGCCTGCCCCCATGCTCTGTCACTCTCACAGTAAAGATGTTCTTCTTTGTGTTTGTATGGATCTTCCTGCATTCCGGTTTCTGCCCATAAATCCCACAATTCCTAAGCTTCATCACAAGGATATCACAGGAGACAGGTCAAATGCCACGATGAAGTCAAGCTACACAGCACCTACTGCTCCCCTTCCATTATACTTCAGGACGCAGCCAGAGGGATGGCCAGTAGTGCTCCAGAAATGAAGAAGAAGCCATGAAGGAAAACCCTGAGGCCTCCTATAACAGCCACAACTGCCCTCATAAACCTCCCAAACCCCAGGCCAGCACCCACCAAACCACGTACCTCCTTCCTTGTACCTCCACCGCCTGCATGCTGGACCTCTCACCAAACCCTTCAAAAACTGACCAGGTCTTTTTGTTACTCAGCCAGGTGCCAGAATGTTCATCTCCCAAACCCGACCATGCTGAGCACACCTGATTGCAAGCAGTTAGGACCACCTGCTGAGAGTCGTCGGAAAGCTCAGGTGTTGGCAGTTAAAAGAGATTACTCACTGGCTCCACATCCAGAAACTTCCTTCAGGTATGGGATTCAAAGTAAAGCTGTCAAATGCCTTGTTTTTCGCAGCTCAAAGGAGATTTTATTTTTCAAGGCAATGCAGAACTGTACCCTCGGTGCTTGTTATTTGTTGGATTTTGAATCAAACGCTCAAGACTTCAATGTTCAGCATCTAAATTGGGTAACAGCAAGTGTATATTAAAAAAAATCCTACAGAGACACATAGTGAGTGCGTGCAGCACCTGATGTTTCCAGCACAGCACTCCGTGATGTGAATGAGTAGGAATTCCACGCGGAGCTCTGAATAGCAACTGGAAACCTCCTGAGCAGTAATGTCTCCATTTCAAAGGATGCAGCATTCATCCTGTAATAGCGATAAATGGTAGGGACAGCAGCATGGAGGTACAGCAGTGCTGCTCTTCAGGAGCCTGCAGAAGGGAAATGGTGCACTGAGGGTTTAAGTTGGGTGTGTTAGAATGGAAACAGAGATTTGTGCCTATCAGTTTGACCCGTGCTGAACAGAAAAGAAATGACAGCAGATCAGAGGAAAACTATAGACTTGAGCCAAGATGTAATAAAGAAGGTCTGCATGCATTTCCAGGTATCCCAAAATAGATGCCAGTGATTGAAGTGCATCTGCTAAAGTGAAGTTTCTGATAATTTTTTCAATAAAATGCTGAAATTTTGGTTATTTGTTTAGTTCAGATAGGATTTATTTAATGTAAGTTTGGATTTCTAAAAATGAGATATTCAACTGAGGCTGGTCATCTAAGCTTGCTATCTGCAAAGGGCGACAGCAAAAAGATGTCTTAAGTTGCAAGGCAGTTTCCCCCACCTCCCTTAAATACCACATCAGACATTTGATTTTAGTGCTTTTAAAATGAGAAAAGGGAAAGCAGTAGATCAGGTATCTGCCACAACAGCGCAGAATGGAGCTGAGGTCAAGTCATACTTGTACACTGATTGTCCTCTTAAATTTTTTTCTGACCAGTGCTGGAGAGGATGAATATATTAGCAGAAATTAGAGGACATTTCAAGTTGTCTGGTGCTCAGAACCATATGTATTTTCACTCAGAGAACAGAAATGTTAATGGGTGACCTAAGCCTCCTCTCAGTATTAGCCACCGCAGCAGAAAATCTAAATATAGAACCCAGTGAGGAAAGACTGAGAATTACTCATGAAATTTATCTGATGAATAACTCCCAGAACAGAATAGATGCATTTGAGGGAAATTGCAAGCTGTTCACATGAATGTAAGCAGAAACAAAGAGACAAAGTCAGAGAAAATTATTCACTCAATCCTGATTGCATTGTTTGAACCAATGTAAAACTGTGTCCAAGTTTTAAGCAAATGCTAATTGTGCCCCATTTTCCAGCCTCACTTTATTTTTTGCTAAGAAATTAAATGTCAGAACGTCCCTGAGTGTGCTCCATGAGAAATGAAGCTCTCTTGAAGTCTTTCCAATTCCTAATCTTATAGCGCTTAAATGTTATTCCTTCAACTGAAAGAATAATTTAATGAAATACTGTATATTTCTGGGTGGCACATCAAAAATGCCTATTTCGCCAATCTCTTCTTTTATCACATCAATTTTCTATTCCACTTTATCTTATTGGAACACTGAAAGTACATCCTGCTAAGCCTCTTGTAACCGTTGTCAGAAATCAGTCCTGAAGTTTCTCAGCTTCTGGCTCACTTGATTTTGCTTCAATCAAAAGACAGCATCTGAAACATTTATCCCCTGGAAACATCACTTAGTATAAAGAAATAAAAAGCTATATATCATTTTTTGGCATTTCCTTAGATACATACCATAGAGAGGTATTTAATCCTTAGGGTGCAGGCACCATAGAACCAGTACTCAAATCAGGGAAATGGGTTTCTGTATTGTTTATAAGCAACACCCCAATTTACCAAAGGATGGGAATCTCTTGCTCCTACATCAGTTGATATCAGCCTGGTTTCACGGCCCCCAGACTGGGTTGGTGTTTCCATGAACCCTGGAGAAAGGCAGGGTCTGTCTGTCCCTCAGGACCAGTGGTGGCACTGGTGGTCCTATGCCTGACCTCTCTTTCCATGTGTGTATGCATTCCCTAGTAAAATCCCTGTTTAAATTGAAATGCTCACCAAAAACATGCTCAGCTGGAATTTCGGGGAATTTAATTTCTGTGCCACTCTTTCAGTGCCATGTGACTTATGATAAAACCTGATTTGATTAATGCTCAAATTACCTTAAAAAAAAATACAGAGAAGACTTACCATTTTCCCTATTTTTCTCACTTTTTACTTGTTTATTTAAGTTGGAAAATTAACCAAAGAAGAATGCCAGGGACCTATGACCAGCAATTCATTTCTGCACTGCAATTTTTCTTCTCCCTCTCCTCTCCCCCATTAACACGACATGCACAGGCAGAGGCCCGCTCCCACACTGCTCACTCCAGAGCAAATATTTCTAGCCTGCATTCCAAGTGTTCTTCTCGAGCAGAGCTTGGTTTAGAAGAGGGATCAGTTTGTTTAAGGAACCACACAGCAGAGGAAGATGCTGGGAGTTATTCACCAGCTGCTAAAGGCCACTCCAGAGTCCTGTGTCCTGCTGGTGGGCAGACACATCTGTAGTCAGTGGTCAGCAAACCTTACCTCCCTACAGCATTTCCTGTGCCAGGGTACGTCATAGGTTTCTACTCATAGAGAGGGGAAAACTGTAGCTGTTCTACAGTTCTGTTAAGGAATAAATTGGGCAGGGCCTCGCAGCGGCTCAGGCCGTGCTTTCCAGGTATCATGTCCTACTGTCTGCATCTCTTCTGAGGCAATTTGATGGACTATCAATTACCAGCACCAGCAGGAGAACGCAGGGCAGATGCTGAGGAGTAAAAGATGAGCTGAAAGCAGTTTCCTAATGATCTGTGTCCTCCACAGCACAGAATATCCATGTAAAACCAATATGCAAGTACAGTAAAGTGATGAATTCTGCTTCTGCCTGGCAGTGCTACAGCCTGCAGCAAATTAACGGGGCAATCTCGTCCAGCGCGTGTAAGCGCATGGGAATACTCAGAATGAAAGCACTCTGCCTAGAGCATTCACTGTGACTAATTGATTATTACTTACAATTACTTATTATTGCTATCTTACTCTGAGTTCCCACATTAT
Source organism: Meleagris gallopavo (assembly GCF_905368555.1). Classification (NCBI taxonomy): domain Eukaryota; kingdom Metazoa; phylum Chordata; class Aves; order Galliformes; family Phasianidae; genus Meleagris; species Meleagris gallopavo. The sequence goes on from NC_139412.1 coordinate 11,779,020, forward strand.
TATTGTGGGAACTATGTTTTGATCAGAAGAAAATCGTTATTAAATTGTGGTACAAAAGCCTGAAATGGCATTGAAGCTTCTGGATCTACCTCCAGACCTACCTACCAAACACAGCATCACAAATTCTGCAGCCCTCAGGATTTCCATGGGATAAGAAAAGTGCTTTTTAGCTCTTTTGGACTACTCTGGCTATGGGAGGAGGCTGTGTTTTGGAAGATGATCTCACTGCAGCCTTCTACTACTCAAAAGGGGCTTACAACCAGGAGGGAGACCAAATTCTTACATGGACTGCTTCTAAACTAAAAGGGGGGAGATTTAGATTGGAGGTAAGGAGAGCATTCTTTACTCAGAGGGCAGTGAGGCCCTGGCACAGCTGCCCAGAGAGCTGCGGGTGCTCCATCCCTGGAGGTGCCCAAGGCCAGGTGGGATGGGGCCCAGGGCAGCCTGAGCTGCTGGGGGCAGCCAGCCCATGGCAGGGGTTGGGACTGGGTGGGCTTTAAGGTCTCTTCCAACCCAACCATTCCGTAATGCTAAGATTCTGTGATTCTATGACAATGCCAAACAGGGCATAGGGTGAACTAGGACAGAGCGGGCATCAAAGTGTCACAGAGCAGTGCCACGAAAGAGGAAGGCTGCGATGATCTTCCTGTGCCTATTTAATCTTGCCCTTTCAGAACTAAGCAGTATACACCCACATCCCTGCCCAGTTATCTCCATATTTGCCCTTCCCAGGAGTGCCAAATACCCCACAGCTCAGCCATGTCTGCATCCCGCTGTCTGCATCCAGCAGGCTGACTGCCCTTCCCACCCTGTCCTCGCTTCCCTCTGGTTTCTCTTTAGGTCATCTGTAAAATACTTATTGGGCTTTCAGGGCGAGTCTTCACCCTGTCCCCGTTTCCTTCAGAGCCACGACGGAGCCATCCTCACAGACCTGGGAAGGAAACGGGCAGCCTCACAATGAAACTTTATCAAACCCAGACACATAAACGGTTTGTCAGGAAACGTGACCTGATGTCAGCTCCCAGCCCACGCTACTCGAGACCTCTCTGCCTTGCTCTCCTTCTCTAAGGCAGTTTTGGGTCAGACACCCAGATGGGAAGCCTCCCTTAAAAAGTAAAAACTGAGCATACGACACAAACTGAGCAAAGCAAAAAGGCGCACGTATATGGACGGAGCCCATCTTGCTGCTGCAAAGGGACACCAAAGCCGGAGGACGTTCACACCGGGGTCCTGCTCTCACCCCTTCATCCCTCCTCACAAAGTCCAGACATTACCATTTATTCCCATCTCTGATGGCAACTTTTTCCTCATCTGTTAAACGGTGCTTAAGGATCCATGGTCCTTAAGCTTTCCCTTCACTCAGATGAGGCTGTCTCTGGAGGTTTTCACCTAGCGGGTGACAGAAAGGCACGAGTTAATGATGGTACTGTGATGGAACTTGACGGGCAAAAGGGAACCATTCTCAACTTTTAATAATCTAGCACTACTGGCAGCACAGGTATTGATATAATTTAAAAATACCATTTTATCTTGACGACATCAGTATCACAGATTGTGTTTTTCCTGAGGCTAGAGAGAATAGAAAAGAAGATATTGGGTTTCCTTGACTACCTACCATCAGCGTTAAAATTATGATTTTCCTTTATTAGCTGGCTTCACCAGTTATTGCAAGAAAAATAACACATCCTCAGCCCTGCTAATAACCTGAATGTTGGCGGCATCCCCACCTGCTCTCTCTTCTCTCAACAGATGGGGAGAATATTTCCTATTCTCTGGGCATCTCTCCTCCTACCTCCCTCCACAGTCACACTTTTGCGCCAGGAAATATTCACTCTCTCAATACCCAGAATTCCAAACCATCTGAGGTGCCCTATTTGACTCCTGAAGTCTGGTGGCTTTCCACATGAAAATCATCAACAACTTAAAAGCAGTGCTACTCCTCAAGAAGCAAAGGCAGTGTCCTCTGCCACCACTGGTGTGACTGATAATGCGAAAAGAAGGACGTGTTCCCAGTGATGCACTGAACTAACTCAACAATATTATGGCCCATTCTGGTAAAGGTACAATCTATTTTTTGATGCTGTCTTTGGTGCCAGCTAAGACATGTTGTGCTAACAGGCCAAAATGGTAGGTAAGTTACCACGTGTGAAGGAACGTTTATTTTTGTCCTTCAGCCTGCTGGCAGAGAACCTGCAAGTCTACTGGAAGTTATTTCTCAGAGATCAGGCTCTTTGCCATCAAAATTCTTGATGTTTTGCCCATCTGGATAGTGAGAATGAACTCTGGGTTTTGTATGTGCTCTGAGAATGCCCATGCACTCTTTTTTTGCCACAGGCGATATTGTGAAAATCAATTTCAATCTAAAAAGATCTGCCATAATTTTATGCCACATTTCAAGAGAATGAGATGGTATTTACCTCGCTGGGAGTGATTTTGCCTACCACTCATGATGCTGGCTCTTCTGGCCCCTGTACCCCTCATGGTCCTATTCAGATATGAATGCTCCAGTGTGTTTCTGTAAATAACTCCCACATCCCCACCATCCTTATTGCTGCAGACAACTAAGAAAAGGTGCTGATTTGCAGACAATTTGCCAGGATTACAGCAATTATTCCCAGCATGATCCCAGTCTTCACATGGTATTTAAAAATACAGTTATTTATAAACAACACACAAATGTAGCCATTTAAAAAATATTTGTTCCTCAACAGTTGCTTATGAATCAACATTTCTCATCCTTCCCCTTCCAGTAAGTGTCTGATCTAAGAACATGCTGCCCTTCCTGCTGGAAATCCTGCCGTGTCTTCAGAGACCCTGTCTTCTCCCTTCCTCTCCAAGGATCCACCAAGGAGGAAAAAAAACTAAGCTGTAGAGCTTTCCGTGATGTGGTACCATGGAGAAGACATTTTCTTCCTTCTTCAGTAGTTGACAGGATGATTAAATCAGGTTTCATTCATGTAGGGGTTATACTTTAAAATGCAGCCACCAGCCTGGAGTTCTACCTCTTGGGGTTTTTATGCGATGCTTCAGAGCAAAGATGTGTGTTACTACACATGTATTTGCTAACAAAACCAATAGCACTTGTGGAGCACCAGGTGCACATGGCCACCCAGCTGGAGTGCATTACAGTGCAATCAGAGCATGGGACATCCCCTTGTTGTAAGTCATCTCCAGGAACAAGATGTAGAAACTTTGGGTCCCCAGGACCAGCAGTGCTTACCAAAACTGACTGCTTTTGTATGCCTCATTTCACAGAACCTGCTTGACAAGATCACACTAGGTATGCTGGAAGTGTTTACTCCTACATACAAGGAAGAAAACTTCAGGAACAGAAGCAATCTATTTGGGGGGTGGTTTTGCTCATTCTAAGAGTGCTGTATCCATCAGAAGACTCTCCGCAAAGGCCTATGTGGTGCATTTCACACTGCACACAAACATCTCTTCATGCTGATTATGTTAGCACTGAGACGGTCCCATAGGAATCACCAGATTGAGGCCTTTTCCTTCATAACTTAAAACCTGATTATTAAAAATGTATGTGGTACAGACACAGCTGGAAGTAAATACAGGCGCATTTAAAGCTGAAGGTAAAGGTCTTTGGAGGAATGGTTGTTGAGTTGTTTTTAGCAGGCAGCTTTTCCACTCAGGAAATCCTCAGGTACTCAGTGCAACTGAAAAGGAGTTGTAAAGAGCAGCAGCATTACTGTGTGTGCATGGGACTGCATCAGCCTTGGACACAGGAGGTGGGGATAAGTGCATATTATTCTTTTATTCTTAGTAATTCCGAGACGCTGTAGCATTTTCAAGCTTCTTGAGACACTTTGTTGAGCTTTTGTTGAAATGTTATTCAGTTCCATTTGACCTGCTGTCACTGCTTTGTCACGTGAATTGGGAATAAATCTGACATACTTAAAATGCTTCAGAGCAGCTGCTTCTTTCTGAGCCTGCAATTCCTCTGCAGGGTGATATAGCAACACATTTGAACTGAAGTCCGTGATGATTTTCCTCAAAGGTGATCAGATGTAGATGGCCTGACACACAACATTTTGAGCTCATATATTCTTTGAACTGTCATTTCAGCTCTTCTGTGCAACTGTGATGGTTTCATTTCACTGTTAAGTGAAAACTAAGAATCACATACAACCTCATCCTTACAGAAACTGTCAGTACCAGAAAAACACAAGCTATCACAAGGTTCTACGAGAGAGCATCAAGAGCAATGAACTTCCCTGGGAATTTCACGTCCAGGGTTTCATTAACAATGAAAGCATACAGAAATGGAGAGAAGAAATCTTTGTTCCATATGTTGGCCAGTCAGGTTTGTTCACTGGTGCTCTGCATGTGATTGTCGAATACCCTGAAGTTTGCCTTTTTGCTCTAGTTCTGCCCCACATTTGCATGCTATAACTGAGCCACTGGCCTGTGAGACCCTCAAGCTTTTTCCTTTCACTTCACCCATCAGCTGAGCACACACAAGATAGTCCCATTCTATTCCATGTGCTCCCTGTAAATCAACCTCTCATTGTGAGGTAGAGACAGAATCCTCACGTTTGGGCTGATAAACTTGTTAGGCTGTCTTTAATTATCACTTTCTGTCTGGCAGCCTCACTGTCAGTGATCAAAGAGGAAGTAATTTTCACTGGAGGAGGAGGAAATTCATTCCTGTGATAAGTATAGAAGTAACAGAGCCAAAAGTTTTAGGTACTCTTCCAGATTGCATTATACGGACTTTTTTTGCAGGGCAATTCATTTAACCTCTCTACCTGTCTGCCCTCATCTCACAAATGAGGAAGGCAGAACTGACCCAGTTCTTATTTCAGATGTCGAACAGTTTCCAAGCATTTTGAAGTCATTAAATAGAAGGATTACAAAAGGACAGTGACAGTGCGTTGTTCCTGCCACACTGCTATGTAACATGTAACAAGAGGCAAAGCATGAAATCAAGGGGAAGCTTAAATCCCTCCTGAAGCTGATAAAGGTTAATGCTCTGCCCTCAGGTTCAGACGGAAGAACTGTCTTGAACGTGCTACATGGATTTAGGATAAAGAAACAATAGTGCTGACAAAAAAGAAGTTGTCTCTCTCTTTGCTTGAAGAAGTATTAACAATCTGATAATAGCTTTTGCCTTAATGAGAAACACCTGCACACACACTGGGACAACTGTAGGTTTGGTTCCCATTAGGTTGGGTGAGGATCTGGCTCCGATCCTTCTACCTGTTCTTTTTCCTCCTCCTGTTACAACTGAAACTATTCCACCTTAAAGCTAGTAATACTTTGAGAGGGAAGGGTGGTGGCAAGACAGCAGTCTTGAGGAACAGAGGATGTAATTCAGCTTTCAGACACCAGAGCAGAGCTTGTGCATTTCCTTTATGGGGCACCCCTGCCATGCTGAGAAAAGGAGCACCTAAAGCTCTCCTGCAGGTTAAGGCACATCTGCCTCCAGTTACATTAGAACAAGGCATTATGGATGCTGCTAGAAAATAATTTAGGAATGTAAGTGCTACTAAGGTCATGTTGTAGATGTGACACCAGACCAGTGCCCTGTGTGCATGACACACTCAGATGAGCTGGTAGGAATTTGTAAATGGAGAACGCTGAGAGAAGCCACCCCAATGCCAGATTTCAAATGAAGACTCAGGATCAGATTCAGGATCAGAATCATAGAATCACAGAATCACCAAGGTTGGAAAAGACCTCTAAGATTATCCAGTCCAACCGTCCACCTACCACCAATATTTTTCACTAAACCATGTCCCTCAGTACAACTTCTAAACATTTCTTGAACATCTCCAGAAGCCACACACGTTTACTTCAGACCCCTGGAAAAAGATTAAAAATGAAGAAACTTGAAGCTGCTCTGGAAGCACGTAACAGAGGAAAAAAAAGGTCCCAAGGTACCGTGCTTGTTCCAGTGGGGATTTAGCTGATAGTGCACAGGGGAACTACAGTTCTGGCCCATGCGTCAGACCTGCAGCTGAGTCCAACACTTACCATCAGCATGGAGAGGAATGCCAACCAGGGGGAAGTTTACAGGAAGTTTTTGTTGACCCTTTAAATACACCTAGCATGCAAACTTGCCAGCCCCAGACCTACACCTTGCACCTAGCTTGAACCAGCCTGCTTGGCAAACTGAGCCACTGACTAGCTGATGCAGTTCCTGACAAGCAATGGGCTGGGCCAGCTACCAAGAAGGCTGTGTCCATCCCAAGGGATGCGTGCACATCAGGATGCATCCCTGCCCATGTCCCATCAACAGCCCTGACTCCACAGTGGTCTGTCCCAGTACGTGGTGGGGAGGCTCCTGTCCTTAGCATGCTCATGCTCTTTTGTAACAGAGAGCACAGTGACTCCAATCCACTCTTGTATTTGGGGGTCTATCTTCCCACCGCTCCTCTCTCTGCACAATGATTCTATGATATCTTCATGCTCCTTGCTAAGTCTCCTGCTTGTTTCTTAAGCATTTGCTGTGCAACTAAAGGGCTGCAGTCAGGAGAAAGACATTTTTACTTATTTTCATAAGCTGACTTGAGTCAAGTGATCAGAGAAAGTCTTAGGGCAAAGGCTGGAGATTCTATATGCTCAGCAGCAGATGGGAGGAACTGGGGTGTTGCAAAGTAGGGGTCCTGAGGTCCTAGGACACCTCTGAGGGCAGGTGGGGATGTGGTGGTGGGATGAATCATTTCACACTGCCTATGGACACATTTGAACCCAAACCTCCTCTCTTGCGTGCCCAAAGATAACCTGGAGCCTGAGCACAGCTTCCACTTGGAAAGAGGCTTTCTGAAGTCTTCACCCTAAGATCTACATGGAGCTGAACCAGCACTTCTGGGTGCACTTAGTTGTGTGAGATGTACATTTTTAATATGCTGTTCTCCTACCAGAAGTGGGATTTCTAGGAGTATAGTGTTCAGTGGTCTCCAGGTAAAAAACTGCCCAGAACAGAGAAAGGAAGCTGAAATGCAGCACTGATGCCGCTCATCTACATTTTTCCAGAAGAAACTGGGCCCATTCATCTGATATGTGTTTTGCATGAGTGCCCTCAACCCCAGCTGGGGACATCATTCTTTCACAATGTGCTCCCTCCTCTCTCACCTCCCCTCTCCCATTCTACTTTATCAGACAATGACCTGAGCAGTAAAACATACTTGAATGCATTCCTCTTTATCTTTAGGGGAAAGGAAGACAAGACAGTTATGTCTGTCTATCCAAGATGAAAAGCTTTTCCTGTGTATTCCTGTATTTATTTAGCTCACAGGAGGCTGCTTTGTTTATCTTTTGTTTTTTTTTTCCAGGATGTTCTGTCTGCCACCAGGGAATCTCACAGGCTGTGGATCACGCAGTGTGGGCGCTCTGAAAGTTGAACTGGAGTCTCTTGGTTCAAACCAGGAGAGTTGCTTTATCCGCTGCTGAAAGGATGTGGCATGTATTTATAACTGCTCAGTGCAACAGTGATCCCCACCCTGTTCCCATCAGTAAAGATGGAAAATGGGCCAGTTTGCCTAACAGGGCCTACCAAAAAAATAACTACACAGATAAATAACCTTAAAATATACATTTCATGGGAATTTTCCCACCAAGGTAAAGGACACAGCACTGGGGTTAGTAGGCCTGGTGTTATCTCTCCAAGGCTTCGCTGACCTATTTAGGGCAGGACAGGGCTATTGTTGGGGTGGGATGAAGAATAGTAAGGATGAGGGTATGTACAAGCTGTGCAGAAAGTAACAGACCCCATGTCAGGGATGCAGCTTATCAAAGGAGTTCCCTGAAACACTTTAACTCAAGTTAAGCTCAAGATTATTTTCATGGACAACACTCTGGGGCTTTTTAAACCCAAATGACTATTAAATGATTGAAACAAAGTGAGCCAAGAGCATCAGATTACATTCCTGGGAGGTGGGCATCCTTTCAGCAGCTGGAAATTTGGCCTCTTCCAGTTGGCATGTCAAAGCCTACTATTTATTTAAAACTAGGCTTTACGGTGCTCTTTCTTGTATTTAAAATGTTTTCCTTCAGTCTCGGGGAAGCTGCCTACTCAGCCAAACATGGCTCCTGCAATCTAAAATTACTCCCTTGTCACATTCAGCCCATTTCTGGGAGACTGAATAAGGAACATACCAACTGATTTATGTATCTTGGAGCTAGCCAGCTATCAGCCAAGGTTGATAAGCTGCTCCATCCCACAAGTGCTAACAGAATCATCTATGCTGAAGCCAAAATTAGGACAGCACCATACCAAGAAAACAGAAATAGCTTCATTACACCAAGGGGAGCTGAAGCCTGAGGCTGGCTGAGACACACAGGATGCCCACCCACGGCATGAACCACAGAGCTTGTCCTGTTACCCTTATCCATGGGAAAATGGAAGGAGGCTCGGTGAGAAGCACACATCCCATGGTGCTGCCAAGGAGCTGGGTTATTACTGCTCTGCTCACGCTGCCTGAACAGCTTTCTAATAGCTTAGCACATCTGAGTCACCATTAATTCCAGGAACAGATCAACTCATCAGTAAGCAACAGCCAAGGAAAGAGATGGAGATAGTTGTTTTCACTGGCTACTGGGGAAAAGAGCAGAAGACATTAGCTGAGAGGAGAATGCAGGAGGAGAATAGAAATCAGCTCTCAGTGCGTGGCTGAACAGCAGAGTGAGTTGGTGGGCAGGAAGTGAGTGATGTTTAAGAACAGATCAGTCCTGACAGCTGTCAGTCAAATTCCTGCCCTAGAACCAACAATGAGCTTGATGATTACCTGTGTAACTGCTTTATCATCAGCACTGTGTTTCTGATTACAGTGGAACGTCGTGAAGAAAACTGTGGGTTATGAAGGGGAGAGTGAAACAAATACGTGAAAATGAATCCTGCCTTTTTTTTTTTTTAACAAGCCTTGGAAGTCGTGTGTACAGAGAATCAGTATTGCAGAAATGTTCACTGCCTAATGCAAACAGAAAAATGAAATACCATAGAAATATTACAGAAATACAGAGATGTAAAGAAATGATAAACAGATACAGTGCCAGCATATAGTCTCAAGAAAATGTGCCATAGTCTTGCAGGACCAATCCTATGTCTGATACAGCATTAAAATGTCTTTCTTTCAAAGATGCTTCAAAGTGTGCCCTTTGTGTTGTGTCTTTTTTACTAAGAGTGCACACTTTGAAGCATCTTTGAAGGAGGCTGAGTATCATGTAGAACAGATAGACCAAAATCTCATTGTAAGGAAGGACAGAAAGTCTATGGCTGCTATGACAGCCTGAAAAATTAAACATCTATTCCTTCTCCCTCAAATTCATCAGTGATGAATTTGTAGTTATATTTTTGAAGGAAAAAGAATCACATTCCCCAAATCTCATTGCTCACCTTCTAGTTTTGCACTCTGATGTTCCCCATACGTATGCAGACACACACACCTGCACACCAAGGCCAAAACTTACCTTGAAAGCAACAAAAGCCACCCACCTGGCATATCAACTTGGACTTCAGTGGAAATGCACTACAGTCACCACAGTCAGCAGCCCCTGAACTTCAGCTTTCACACACCAGTGTGAGCTGCCCATAGAAGTCCAGGTTGCTGAGGTCTTGTAATTCAGATGCTTCCAGCCCTGTCTGTGCTGGTGTGGACTCACGGCAGCTTCTGCCAAGCAGTGCATTTTTTTCCAGCTACTTCTAAAGCCGCAGGTAGTGAGGCCAATGTGAAAGGTCAAGCTGCAGCCACTCGCCATCACAGTGTCGTGGAAAGAGACATCTTTATGCACAGCTCATCTGCAGAACTCATTACCACAAAATGTCATTGAAGTCAAGAGACGAGCAGTGCTGTATGCACAAAGGGAGGACCCGCGGTTGCACAGAGCTGTGTAACAACGTGTAGTGATAAGGAGACCTGCTGTAAGGTGTTCGCCGATTAGCATTTGGCTCAGGAAGCAAATTGGCTGAGAGCAAACCCCGTTACAGGCAGATGGCTCCACAATTTTTACTTAATGGAGCTGTCCTGTTCTTCTGAGGTATTGCTACGATACACCAGCAGAGGCAGAACTGGATTTGATATCGATCTTAGCCATTACAGAAATTCCTTTGTTTCTGTGTCTCAACAAGAATGGCTCTGTATGTCATTTGAAGAATATCTGTTTTATTTATTTCCCATATCTTGGTCCCCGTTCTCCGTTTTTATTGATCTATTGGCGCAACAGTTGGATGCTTCAGCAAATGGGGTTAACCTCTGGCCATAAATTACTGCTCCCACAGGAAGAAGTGGTAATGAGAAAAGAAACTGCCACAACAGTGGAATACAGCAAAGGCGGACAGACCGAGGGCTGTACAAATTACAGAACCACCAGGCATTGACAGCCACACCAGAACTACCCATGCAAATCATAAAGTGTGACATAAACACACACAAAAGTGAACTCAGGCCAGAACAATCAATCATATGCCAACAAAAATAAGCAACTTTCCTGTTTTCCCTGGAGTTTCCATATAATGGTCTCAAGGCCTTTGTCCGAGAGAACACATGGCAACTATAGGCAGCTTTTGCCTGAGAGAAGAAAAGATCAGATCACTTGTAGCATTTCTTTTAACTGTCGTAGCATCCAAGAATATAGGACAAGACAGCCCTTGCCAACAGTGGTCTGCCCAGGACAAATCAGAGTGAATGCACAATGTGCTGTGTGGCGCCCAACATGATTTCCTTATTAAGATTTTGAGCTCACCCCAATCCATGACTGGAACTTTCTGTGTGAGCCTACAAGCCCATCTTGAGACTTTTCAAAGGAATGAGGAAGAGAGAAAAAAAATATGATTAATTCCCCTTTTAGGCATCCCACATTGCTCTAAGCATGGAGGAACCCAAGAGCAATGCCATATAGGGGAAAGTTAAACAGGTCACTTTTAAGATGGGAAAGGGGAAGGAAAATGAAATGTTGCAGGGCTGTGGCTAAAGGAGATGGTGTTTTATGGTCTTCATTTGGGGGTGCCAAGTGTAAATGGCTTCTTACAGCAATCTGGTGAGAACCCTGCACAAAGTGTGGGTGGGGGTGAAAATGAACTAAGCACAGAAATAAACAAACTCAGGCACTTGAGGAATTCGTCTAAGAAAGGCTCCCTACATTTCCCAAATAGTTTAAAGAAGGCTTCCTGCTTTGCATCTCTTCTTTCTTGGCAGATGGGACACCATAGTTTTCCTGCAACATCTTAATGGGTTTATGGGGACCAAAGGATAAGCCAGCCACCACGAGATACTAAACAAAAAGACACTATCTCACAGTTGGTTGGAGGCTGTGAAGCTATGCCCAAACAGTTGGAAGCTGGGAAGCTACTCCTGTAAAAGACCCTTTCCTTGCTGCCTTCTAAGCAGCTCCAATTTTAGCCACTGTCAGAGATGGGCTGGTGGAGTAAATTAATCTTTGATATGGCTCTGGGCAGTCTGGTCTCGTGGTTGGTGACCCTTCCCATGGCAGGGAAGTTGAAACTAGATGATCTTTGAGGTCCTTTTCAACCCCGGCCATCCTATGATTCTGTGATCCTATCTGCTATTGGTGGTCTTATGTTCTGCAATGCTTTGTGCTAGATGGAGAACACCGTAGGAAGCTGCTTCTCTGCCATCTGTTCCTTTGCTGATTCCAACTGAGATTAACTTCTTATGAGTACCCTTAGGTACCTCTCTGCAAGTATCTGCAGGCAAGTATCCCATGAGTCCTAAACCTGCCTCTCCTCTTCCTCCTGTGCAAAAGCAGAAGAAATCTGGGAGGCCAAAGAAAAGCTCTGCTGCCTTTCTGCTCAGATCTTCACAGACTGTCCAGCTCCATGCTATGGCACTACGGTTGGCTGTGGGAAGTACACAGGGACCTGGCTGCTCCTATGCTTGCTGGCTCTCCTCCTGATTTCCAACTGCTAAACTGCATTAAAAGAAGCTATGACTGTAACTAAATAACATGACTTTTCAGTGTAAGCAGATGCCATAGATGCCAAAAGGATGCAGCCCATGGAAAAGGGAAAACCAGTATATTTATGATAGGGAAGCAAAGTGGACATTCACCATTAAAATGAGATCTAGGCTGTTTTCCCTAACATGCTTTGATTTGTTTTGGTTTGGTTTGGTTTGTTTTGGTTTGGTTTGGTTTGGTTTGGTTGGAGAGTCTGGAGGGCTGACGTTGCTAGAAGACTGAAGCAGTAAATAATTCTTTATTGCCATAGCACTGCAAACTATTGCAAAATCTCTTTTGCTGTCCAGGCCACCACTTGTAATAAGCTACTGCCAGAGAGGATGGCAAAAAAAACAAGTATTAGCAGCTGACCTTGGAACATTTTCCTTGTCATTCAGGGGTACAGCTTTCTTGACTCAAGAAAAGGACAAAGAGCAGTCAAATCATACAGAATTGAGCTAAAATCAGAGCTGTATGAATGTCATGACATTACTTGTCAAAGGGACATCCAAACTTCAGCTCTGATTTCTGGGGCTAGAAGGGGTTTGAAAGACACTATTGCTCACCCATCAAGCTGAATGTAGCACTATTTTGATGCTCATGGGACTAAAAGAAAAAATCTTCTAGAAAAATCTTTAACACAGGTTAATAATTTCAGTATACAATTCTTGGCCATACTCCAACAGTTTATGCAGAGAACTCACTTGTTATTCAATTATACGGCTCAGAAGGACAGCTGGTGTGTATCAGCATAGCTCTACTGATTTTGCCAATATATACTAACAGCAGACGCAGCTTATATATTTTTAAACAATTTCTGTAAGTCAGTGTTAGATTCCTACAGAACCTTGGTGGTTTCCTGCCTATTAAATTTTAATAGAGTGCATAAAATTGGCAGAAAATACCCTCTGAAACACTCTTTGCTACATCTCTGGATCAGCTTCCCTCTGCCAGATTCTGATTCCTTTATGCATTTGAATTGTTCCTTTTCACTGGAACAGTCAGGTTTTCTGAGACCACTGAAATGTATTTGTAATAGAGTGACAAAAAGCCACTGAAACACAATAAATGAGCCAAATTAGTTAGAAAACATAAATATGTGCTGAATCTTATCCCCATGGGTACCCCTTCATTCCACTTCTCCTTGAAAAGTAGATACACTGCAATTTTCAAGTGATGCACCTTGCTTCTTTCTGCACTATCATCACTAGTTCATCAAGGAAAATGGGAGTACTATTATGGACAAAAGAAATTCATTCTCTCTAGTTTGCCCCTGGGTCAACCCTGTTACTCCCTGGAGCAAGGTATTGCAGTAGAAGTCAAGCATGGAGTAATGCAATGGCTTGAGTTTGCTTCTGATGAGACCCAAGAAGCTCTGAGCTGCCATGGCATGATATGTAGCCAGGACAGCACAGTAGCTAGGTGTGGATGTGCAGCACAACTGTCCAGCCAATTAAAGAGAGTGAAAGCACAGCCACACTGGCAACACCTCAGGAAAGGCTGATGGAGTGTGACTGGATGTGCAGAGCTATGGGCAGCAGGGAAGCAGCAGGGCAGCTGGTGGGAGACTGAAGAGGAAGAATCGCTATGGGAAGCCAGCATCACTCAAAAAGAGCTGGGACAACATCAAGGGTTTCATCATGCAACAGCAGACGAAAGAAGGCAAGGTGGTAAGGGTGAGTGGGATTTGGGAGTGCTGAGGGGAAGATTTTAAAAACGCATGATGGGGCCATAGGGAACTTGGGGAGAAATAAAAGGTAGAAAGTATGTTTTTGCCTTTGGCTGATGTGAAAGCAGCAGTCAAATGTTTCTAAAGAAGCTTAGCTGTCAGTGCTGGTGTTGATGCCCATTGGCTCCAGCATGCAGCATTTGGCAGGTGGAAATAGGCAGCTTGGTTGTGAATCCTGCAGGAAAGACTAAAAGAACAAATGCTTTCCCTAGTGCTCTGGGATAATGTAGGGAAGGAAGAGGCAGTTCTTGGCCTTGCAACACGCCCATCAACTCATGATACTGGAAGGACTCCTCACAAGCTGCCTCTTCCTTTAAAATAAGTTGCTTATTAAGGCTGTCACCAGTAAAATCCCCATTTCACCTGAGCAGTGTCAGTTTATGGACTGGGAATAAGTCAGTGAAGTTTGCTCCTTTAAAAGTCATTTATGATCCTGTAGGAATGTTATATGAGAGTACAATGGCATGGAGTAAGGGTGACACACTGTGTGGACAAAGAGAAGTGCAATTCCTTCCCTTTTTTCCCAACTTTTTTTGAGGGATTTAATCCTTTTTCTGAAATCTGAGTCTTGACTGAGGCAATCCCAGAGCAGTCCCAGTGAAGTTCTGCCATGGTCCCTTCCCAGGGAACACCCAAAGCCTCCCAGGTGGGCTCCTCTGGACTGCAGCAGCATGACCTGCCTTCACACCATGTGCTCCCAACGTGGAGTAAGCCAGTAGCAAGGGGCAATAAATTTGAGGATGTCCCCGGAGTCTGGAGAAGAGAAAGCTTTGTGATCTACTAACTGTTGCCAAAAAGCTGTAAGTAACAAGAGCCACAGCTTCAGAGCAATTCTGTGGTTAGCTGGAGATGGCAATTTTTCCAAACATCAATGTGGACTCTGTGCTGCATGAAGAAATGGAGCAAATCCTAGTGTGTCCCTTCCAACTTGGGGTATTCTGTGGTATTGGTGATTCTGTGAAATCTGCCTCAAGGAGATCAGAGACAAGAGAAGGAAGACGGTTGCACTTTTAAAACAGTCTGTGAGCTCAACCCTCATCTGAAGAAAGCACTACCTTAAGCACAGCTAAAAGGGATGCTGTGATCAGAAATCTTGACCCCAGTTGCCAAACACGCCAGCCAAGAGACTGAGACAAGCATTCATACAAAGACATGATAAGAGGAGCGATTAGAAATGAGAAATGCACAAGTCAGTCTTCAGAGCCTGCCCTTCTGATTTTCAAACCATTGTTTTTCCTGTTGAGAATCCTTGCCATTCCTACCTTTGACTTTGCGAAATCTCTGCAGTGCTTTTCATTCGTCCTGATGTTTAGAAGACAAAGAACCTGTGTACAAAAGAACCCTATGATACTGATAGGAATGGTAATGCTTTCAATTGTTCTTTAAATTCTAGCAGAGTCCATGAAAAGGCAGGTGCATGGCTGCTAGAAAACATAATCTAGGAGGAGCAGCATTTTCTTTCAGAGATGGATGGTTTTTTGAGTGTCATCTACAAGAAAATCATGCACAGACACAGGCAGAATTCCCCTGCCGTGGCATTCAGGCTTTACTTAACTCAGTTTCGATTCATTATCCTAGGACCAGTCAGACTCATTCCTATATCACGGAACCACAGGAAGCTGTAGTGAAAACCCCCTCCCCTTTAACCCTTTAGCACATTGGCACCTGCCCAGTAAGTCTTGCCGATTCTGCCAGGCTGAGGGTCCCTGTTCACAATAACCATGGTATTCAACAGCCAGTGTTAGCGCAGAGCCTGGAGCACAACTTTTTTGAGACCTCTGTGTCTTCAGAATAGGTACTTAAACAAATTTTTCAGCCGAGGAGGGGAAGAAAAGAGATCAAGTGACTTTTCCAGGAAGATACAGGTGGGCTTTGGCAGAGGAGTAGCTTGAATCATGTTGTTTAACCAAAGACTTAATGCCCTGGAGACTGAATCATTCCTCCCATCAATGTTTGATATCCCACTGAGTTTAAGAGATTGCTGATGGAGAAGCGTTGAGAACGAAGAGCAGCCAGTAGGGCGAGAACACTTGACTTCATTTACAGACAAACTGGAGAATGCGGTTGCTGAGAATGGCAGTCTCACTGGCCTTTTTTTTTACAGGAAGCAGCATCTAAGAAATATGTATTTTATCTCTGGAACTCATGGCATGGTCTGTGCTGAGCCAATGGTCTGAGCACATCTCCCTGTCTGGAGTGGCAATTCCCTGGAGACAAAGAAGAGCCTGTTGTCTCAGCTCCACACAGCCGTGCTGGTCCTGAGCTCTATTCCCAGCCTTACGCTGACTCACTCGCTGACCCTGCTGAGAAAGTCTGTCTGCTGCAAAAGCCATCGTCATCTCCTAAGGTTAAGTTCTACTCAAACTGCAGATGATGAAAAATAAGACATATTTTTTCTGCTTTCCTTCAACACCCATCCTCTGTGGCAAGCAGGAACTGCCCTACTGTCTTCCTATGATCTCTGCTTCTCCTCCTTCCTTATGTGGACAATTAACTATGCCAATGAGTCCTGTTTTTGCAGTGCCCCAGGGCTGCATCAGATTATTCTGCCCTAAGTACACACTGCAGCCTTGAGGCAGGTGCTTACTTTCTTGAAGCACTTTCTGTTTACAGCTGCTCATTGTTATACCCCATCCTTTTCAGAGTGGCACCTTGTCCCTTCACATCGAGGTTGGCTTGGCAAAAGGACACAAAGGCTGCTCTCATGCTGGCTGGTGGGAGGCAGGTTTTCTGCTAGTGGATCTAGGACAGCCTTGGTTTTCTGTTTTGAGATTCCAGGCTGGCTGCTGCTGCTGCTAACTTAATGCAAGGGCAACACATGATGCTTGGATTGTTTTATTCAAGGCTGGACACAGCCACCTTTCTAAAAAAAACTGCATCATAAACAGATTTCCTTTGTCATTCTTCCTAGTAACACTGTGTTCTCCTAAAGGTGAAAGCATATTTAGAGTCTCGTTTATCCATTGCTTGTTATGTTTCTCCATCTAGGGTGAGAGCCAAAACTCATTAAAGGCAGCAAGAATCTTCCCATTCACTTCTATTCACTTCCATTGGCTCTAGCTCAAGCTTTTTATCAGTGCCTCTCAGCTTGGACAATGAAGATCAGTGATGGCATTTTCACTATCAGTGTCTTTGTGCCACCATCTCTCATTTCTAAAACTTTCAGCACAATGTCCACTTGTCTTTAGCAACTGCTTCCTTTCAGATTTCAAAAATAAGTAAGTCTATGGAAGAAACATTTCTTTTGGCTCTGCATTGGTTGAAAGCTCATTTGCAGACATATTAATTTTGGTACACAGTGTGTCTTTGATTCTCTCCACCATCTCAGTACACCAGCTCGCTATTTTTGCCTCACAGGCTTGGCTGCACTGAGTCATGTAGCTCTGGTTTACATTGGAGTTAGTGTAACCAGTGATAATCTCAGTGCTTGTCCTACAGAGACAAGAAGCATTTACTTGTGAAATCTAACAGGAAGATGGCAGCTCAATGAAAGGACTGCTGAGCACACTCTTTTAGCATATACAGCAAGAAGAAAAAATTGTGTTATGATTAAGTGGCTCTCGCACCACTGTAAGCTTATCACATGCTCTACAGCTGGTGGCCATCAGAACAGGATTGTGCAGCATTGCTGGACAGTCTGCCTGCTCAAGGGGAAATCTGGGGCTGTCCTGGCTTCTGCCCACCGGCTTCCATGTCAGCGCTGAGGGGAACAACATTGCTCCAGATGCTGCTCTACAGTTAAACTGCAATCACTGACAGGTAACAAACAGGGGTGAGAAAACAGGCTGGGATAGGCTGATTACAAACTCTTCACTGCAGGGGAAGGCTGGAATAAGGAGCAGCTTTTAAAAATCTTCAGATACGGATTGGTAAATGTTTGGTGATGAACTGGGGCACAGTGCCCCTCTGGTGCCAAGTTAAAAAGAAAAAGCTCACGGTACGGGATTCCAGCCTTGCGCTATGGGTTGAATTAACCCTAACACTTTCATGATGGATGTGTCTAGTGTTTTGATTAATGTGAGCACTCTGGAATTGCCAGTGTTTTTCTGTCTTGCCATTGCCAAGGCCTATCTGTGCTTTTTCTTCCTCTCAGGCTTTTCTCTCTCTATTCCAGTGATTTCAACCAGACAGTTCTAATTGCTGAGCATGCTTTGGGGATGTGAGCAGAAATCTTTAGTTTTAAGGGAATGTCTGAAGAATACCTCAGATGTGAATCATGTTTCTCATTCTCAGCCTTACTGGTAAGAAAATCCAGCTTTATCCCCAAAGAGAGAGAAAGTGTAAGAGGGAATTAAAATCCAAAGAAAAATAAATAAAACAAGCATTCTTGGTTGCTCACTCTGAGGCCTAAAAATGGGTGAAACCCATTTTTCTCACACTTTGAAGTTCACATTCTGGCAAGGGAAAACCTTTTACATGAAACCTGGGCTCCGACTGAGGAAGGTCACTGCAAGATATGGATCAAGGTAACTCAGAGGGATGGAATTTTTTCTTACCATAGCATAAATGCTATGTATGGATGAAGCTTGGCTCATTAATTTCTTCCTCATTAGGTGGGTAGCTTTGACTTTCTGCCACAGAATCTAGCAGAATAAAATAGTGATCAAACCCAGCATCTGTCTGCTTTTGTTGATGGCTATTTATTTTCCTTAACATTTCTCTTGTTTTGTACTCTTGGCGCAGAAGTTTGCCTTGCACTCCAAACCAGTTAATTCTTCCTAAGAGCCGTACGGGCCCAAGGCCTAGATTATATTTATAAGCTGTAAGCATCTCCCCAGGCAGCCTCAGTTATAAAGGATTTGAGTCAAACAGCTACAAGGAGATGCTCAAAAACAACCTCACAGAGGGAACACAAAGAGATGGAACATCACACATTTCCCTCACGTTAAAGTTTTACAAAGCAGACTGCAGTTCAAAGCGACAAATAATGGGAGGTGCGTAATCTTTATCCTTTAATCTCCCGTTTCCAACAGAAGGATGAGATGTTCTGCTCTCCTCTGTTAGCTGAACACATATGTTTGAGAGGTGTTTTCAGGCAGGTCCTCACATTTCTCCATCACTGCAAGTGCCATAGGACTGCCTTGCAGGAGAGCAGCTTGCAGGCTGTGACTGGGACAGGAGTGGCAGAAGAAGCAGGCAGTGACCAGCCTCGGTTGGAAAGTCAGGAAGAACCTGCTAGGATGCTAGTCAGGGATGGATAACAGGTCACACTGGAAAAAAAACCAAACCAAACGAAAACAAAACAAAACCACCTAATTCTTAACAATTTATGAACAAAAATATAGTTGGTTGCAGTATATTAATTTACATTTTGCTTTGTTGTTGCTGAGGTGACTGACAGATCTCTTTTGCATTTGGGGTGATTCACTGAACCTTTCTCTGGCTTGTTTTCCCTGTGCGTATAAAGGAGGAAAGTGCATACAGACTGCAACAAACAACTGTGTGTGCTTCCTGCTCAGCCCCTCTGAAGCTGCCATCCCACAGAGGAGCAAGTCATGAGAAACATGCCCATGGCTCTGTGGCCCCACCTCTCTTGCTGTTAGCTTTCACCTATGGTACTACCGTGTATTAGAACAAAAGCTGAGCAGGAAATGTTTTTCCCAGCTAGAAAAGCTGAATGGGGTTTTCATGAAGCCTTTCCTTCTATATTTTTCAAAACAAAAGAATAGGTAAGCAAACATGTCTGCAAGAAGCTGAAAGCAGCAGCCGAAGGATAGTCAATGAATTTGCTGAATAGAGGACTCCTGCAAGACATGGGAAATCACAATAAAGTTTTCTAACCTAATTCAGGGGAGAGTCTTAAGATCACAAGGCATCACGAAGTTGCAGGCAAGTCTGAGACAGTGCTTTTCCTCCTAGAAACTACATCCCTAGAAGTAATTCCAAACTGAGACTTCCCTCAGAAAGTTGATGTTTTGATAGCATGCCGTTTTCCAATGAAAAATATTTTTATCAAAAAGTTCCCCGCCCTGTTTGCACACAGACTGCCAATGTTAACTTGTCTTTACATCACCAAGGGACTACAGGATGTGTGTGAATTAAAGACAGCCTGACCAGATCGTGGAGAGAGGCACACCCAGCGACGGTCCCGCAGTTCTCCTTAGGATTAAGGCAGCTACAGTTGGCAAAGCTTCTTCTCTGTGTGTGAGAGACAAGGTGGGACTGGGGATGGGCTGCGTACCCTGTTTACTAGCTGAAGGACCCATACATAGCCAGCTTCACGCCTGTTCTGGAAGTCTGTGTATGCCTCCAAGGTACCTTATGTTCCTGTAAAATATGTAGCTGAACTCATGCACTTTTTTCATCCCAGAACAATGCAGTAAAGTGCAGGGCTCTCCTGCAATGCCCTGCCTGTTTCCACCACCTCCTTAGGGTGCTTGGATTTACAGGACGTGGAAAGCTGTGTATTCAAAAAGGGTTCTACGTCTTCTTGGGAAAATGATATAGAACTGCTTCGTATGGCACACTGAAATGAAAATCCCTGACCCTGCCAACTCACAGTCCTTTAAAGGTAGTCACTACACTTCTCCTCACCTCCTATAAACTACAAACACGGGAAAATGTGGCAAGCTGACAAGAAAGGCTGTCTTATCACTTAAGAGTCTCTATCTAAGACATAGGACAGAAGTAACCAGCTAAAATTTAGGTTTATGGGTAAACTTGCCTCGATCCTACACTACTGTTGAGGGAAGGAAACAGGCACTTGCCAAAGAAGGTCTGTAAAACAGATGCATCACACACAGTGGATAAGCCGTGCTTTTTAAGAGGCTCTCTGCAGTCACTAAAGCAGGCCAGTCCAGATAACCAGCCCAGACAGCTATCGTTTGGATGGCTGTATGTAGTTCAGATGGGTTTTACCTTTGGCTAAGGCTAAGTACAGCATGCAGTCACAGATGCTGGCCAAATCCAGGCCCTGCTCTGATCAGCAGCCATCCCTTCTGCTGTGCTTCCTAGATACAGACCTATATAGGATGGGCAAGATTAAGTGAAGAATTGCCCAGCTCAGATACCATCCTCTTCCAAGCAAACAAAAGGGATCACAGTCTTCCATACTGGGCCAATGCCATCAGCAGGCTGAAGGTCACCTGAGGGACAGCCAAGCAAGTTGCATGTTCAGAGTCTGCAGTTAGCACAGGTCTGAGACTACGCTGCCTTTGCCCTATGAAACACCCAGTACTTCATGGTACATCAGGCCACAGCCCTGATATTCTGGCCAGATTTTTGCAGGTTATTGCCCACCATCCCTGTTGTCTAGTATTTCCACCAGATGTACCTTCACTTTCTTTATACTATTGTTTTATATATTTATGGCCATACTGACAGAGTTGCCAAGTGTCTCTGAAAAGGTAAGAGCATTACATTAACGAAACGAAATGACTTTTTCTAGCCCAACTTCAGATCACTCATTAGTATCAGCAAGGAGCTCTGCGGCCCCCAGATGGAATAACGGTCACAGCAAAACAAGCTGTACTACTCTGAAGAGGTTCAAGTTGGGTTAGCAAATTGCTTTTTCCACCTGTACAAATGGAACATGCTGTCATTTAGGGAAGTCTTCTGTGCTTTGGGAAAGCTCTAACTGGTTGCTATAGGCATGTGAGGATGCTCAGGAACAAAACATGACATTCTTACAACCTTCTTTTTGGCTTGGCATATTTTGAGGGAGAAAATAAAGAATTCAAAATAATTCCCAGATCATTTGGCCAAGTTCTCACACGGAATTCCTTGTGAAGCTACACACCATGGACATTTGGTCTCAATTAAATGATCAATTAAGTTTATCAACAACTAAAAGATTTTTTGAAGCATGACATAAACACGACACAATTTGCTAGCAGCTGTTCTGTAATTTCCAATGAATTCCTGAATACTTCCCTGCAAGCCAAAAATACTATTCAGTTCCATAATTGAGCTACAATTTTCATTCTTCAGTTAAGCTTAGTGTACACTTTGTCTTTACCATTATCCACGATTATTTAAAAGTCCATTCCTGTAACGCAGATCCAGGGAAAGTTTTATGTCCTAAAAACCAACTCTAGGCACAGAAAATGCACTTAGTCATCTTACGAATGATCTGAGCACTATAGGAAAATTAGCATTAACTGTGACATCACGTGATATTGAGAATAGCATTCCTGATTTAATATTGTAAATAAGAAATGATACTTCTAGTACATAGAACTAGAATTGTTAGGGGCTACTTCAATTTGTTGTTTGAATTTGGAACATTTCTACACCAGGAATCAGTTCTGATCCTCTGATGCACCCACTTCCCTTTCAGGATAACTAATGAATTTGTAAGTCATAGAACTATATCTGTGTCTCACTTTGCTCCAATGTATTTTGATGTAGTATATATACCAGTACATGCATTAAGAATTCAGAAACATAATAAAAAGGGGCATTGGAAACTTCCTAATATCCTCGTCACAGTTCAGTTTCATTGAAACCCTTGATGCACATTCAGCATAAGGCCCTAATGCACCTGCTATTTATCTTTTCTCTTTGGATGAACTGAGCTAGAGTAACCAAAAATGCAAACAAACCCTGCATTCAGCCACGGGGATTGACAGTGCTTCACTGTAATTGGTCATTTAACCCCAGTGTCTCATTTGTGGCATTACAGGGACTGACAGTCTGTGAGTCTTCCACCACACTCTCATTATCAGCACAGTGCAGTGGTTTGCATGTTTAAAAAGCCATATAAGTGGTATGTGCACTGCCAGAAGGACAGCACAGAGGAGCTCCTTCCTGTCACCCGAATGCCGGCTGCATTCCCACAAGTGTCCCTTCTCCGCGCAGGGACATCCTCAGGGTGCCTTTCTGACCCTGGCAGCAGGCACCTGTGGTTAAAGCAGCAGTGCTGAACCAGGAAAAGGCTGAGCTGTCCCGAGGCAGAGGTGTCTTCCACCAAAACCACACGGGAGTGCTCGCCCTGCTCCACTCCTGCCTGGCATATTAAGAGCAGAGGCGCGGGGCCAGGCGGGAGGCCTCGATGCTGGGTGGATCTGTCTACACCCAAACGCCTGCAGATAATGCTTGGGTGACACAGAAGCAGCTGTTATGAGAAATCCGTAAGAGAGTAGGGAAGCAGCTGAGTAATGTAAATGATGACATTAGGGCTGCCCAGAATATTCTGTTCGGACAAGAAACTTTCACTGTGACCCAAGAAGAAGAGCTGAGTGGCACGGGCAGCAGAGCAGGACAGAGCTGAACAGGGAGCAGCGCAGGGAGAGCCCGACCTGCCGAACGGCCAGGGTGCTGCGGCAGGGAGCTGCTGCTCGGGCAGCATCGCCCCGCGCTCCCCACCCCGTGCCCAGGGAGCCGAGGGGGGGCGGGGTGTTATTCTGTGATTCTGTACAGCCCGGGCACTCCCTGCCGTCGGGGGAGCGCGGCAGGACGGGGGATGCGAGGCGCTGCCACCTGATGCTAGCGCAGCTCCGGCCGTGCGGGGACGGGCGACGCCGGGAGGCAGCGGGAACAGCTCCGCTCGCTTCTTTGCCCCTTCTCAAGCGGCAGCAGCAGCAACAGGAAATCCAGGAGTTCTGTGAAATGTGACAGGGAGAGGGAGAGAGCGAGTGAAGTCCCTTGGCTTGGGCTGGTGACGTCTCTCCTTCCTCCTTTTTTTTTTTTTTCCTGTCCCTATAAAGAATCCCGGGCTCGCATCAAACTTCCCAGCAAAGCCACCCGGACCCGGAGGGTGGGGGAGCGCCAAGCACGGGGCGGCACCCGGCCATGCCCCCCTGCCGCCGGCCGCCCCCCGGCAGGTAACGGCGCTGCCCCGGCGCACCTGCACCGCCCGGACGGGAACCGCGCGCCGCCGCCCCGCTGCGCCGCCCCGCACAGCCCGAGGAAGTTCTCCCCGAGTTCGACGGTGCCGGAGCCGCTTTGTAACCCCTCGCGGTGCGCGGCGCCCCGCGGGCACGGCTAGCGCGGAGGACGCACGGGGAGAGCGAGGGATAAAGTTGCTCTGGCAAGGGAAAAGGCGGAACGCCTCGAGAAGAAAGGACGGGCGGCGAGGACGGAGCGGTGAATGGCAAGAACGGTTTAACCGGAGCCAACAAGTGGGAGCGGTGCGCGCATCCCGCTCGTCCCGTCCCACGGCCCGCTCTGACAGACCGAAGAACGCTTCGCCCCGCGCCGCCCCAGCCATGCTCGGCGGGCCGAGCGCCGCGCTGGCCGCCTGCGCCCTGCAGGCGCTGCTGCTGACGCTCGGTAAGAGCCGCTCGGATCGGAGGGCCGCCCGGGCGAGCGCGAGGCGGCGGCCGCTGGGGGGCGCGAGGGGCGGCGGCGCGGGGGCGGCGCGTGGCCGCTGAGGAGAGCGCGGGCTGCGGGGCGGGCGGGAGCCGGGCGGGCGGGATTCGCGACGGAACGCCGTGCCCTTCGTTCGTGGCACCGCGCGTCGTGCTGGAGCTCCTCCCGGCGGCACGAGGGAACGCGTCTCACAGCGCAAGGGTTCCTTCTCCATCGCGTTGCCGTCTGCCTGTCGTAGGGTTTTAATAGGATAGCTTCTGGATGTACTGCGGCGGGAGCCTCTTTGGTTTCTTTGCATCCATTCAGAGATGTGATGTGTGTGTCCCAGCCGGTGCAGCGCACTTCAGGTGTCTGTCCGGCGCTTCCCTCAGCTCCCTGCACTCGCAGAGCTGAACCCGAGTGCGTGCCCCGCGCAGCTTGACTGGCTTTGGGGGCTGCAGGCTTGAGGGACTGCCTGCAGAGGGCATGTCGCCAGAGATCCAGCCTGAATGTCACTAAGTTGTAAGTCACCACGCCAAGTATTTGGTGGAAGGGAGAAAGCTTGTCCTGCCACAGATGTCCGGAGTAGCAGGGAAAAGCAGAGCGCTGCAGGCGTCGCTGGGGCGGCCGGGTGAAAGGCCTGCTGCCTGCACTTCAGTGCTGCCTTGGCTCCTCATTCACCAGTGTTACTTTCCTGATAGCTCTGGGGCTAAAAGTGTTGGAACTCGGTCTGGGCTCATCGGTGCCAGGCACAGAGAAGGCTGAAGGAAGGCAATGCCTACATGCTGTGATGAGGAAAGGAAGACAGGCACATCACTAGCTGTCCCTGTAGGCAAAGGCTGGTGATGGATTTGGAAGCAGCATTACTGCTGTCAGACCTTTGTCCATCATTAGGAAAAGATGATCTGTTAGCACAGAGTCTGTGTGCCCTAATTAGGCTGGAAGCCAAACTGAATGAGGGACAGGAAGAGGGAAGGTTCTGGATGGCGCTGGTGTTAGTGAGGTGTTAACTCCTCAGTCACATTTCCCTCAAAGTTTATCTCCTCCAAGGAGTTTAATCACTGTGTGACCTCCCAAGGCCCAAGAGGTACAGATCTATCCTGCAGGCTTTAGGTTAAACCTTTTCCGAGATCTTTGTGAAAATTAGGCAAAGTTATGCTGAAGAAGTTGAATCTGATTCAAATCCGAACAATTTTATCTGCAATGCAGATAAAAGACTTTGCAACTGCAAAAGACATTGACCCAACGTGCTGCGTGAGAGCAGTGCAGCTGCCCAGCCCTAGGGGTGCCTTCCTGGTCAGGACTTCCAGGCACCCAAGAGAAGGGAAGCTCTGGTGGCTCTTATCAAACCTTAGCAAAGGAGTTGGGGTGTCCTCTGTTTCTGTACCTGTGCCTGACAGCAGCTGCTGTGTCATTATCTCCTGCCTGGCTGCTCAGCAGATCACCAAGGTGTGTGCCATGGCTGCCAGAGGAACAGAAGTTATCTAGACCAGGAGGATGGTCTCCTTGTGATAAATCCAGTTTGGTTCATTCAGACCTTGTCAATGTTTAGCACAAGGAGGGACCATGCAAACTTCATCCCAACAATTTCCTGCCTCATCATAAAACACACCTTCAAAATACTGCATGTGTTTCCTTAAGATGGTTCTATAGCTATCATGAAATACCTATTTTCTTTTTGTTCATTACGTAGCTTCTTTTGAACTCCTTATTGTACCAGTTAGGGTCATTCTGCCAAATACTTTTTACACAGTAATAGTACTGGAGATGCCAAAGGCTGATGTAAGTTTTAGGTAGCCCTTTAAAAAAAGCCTGCAAAGAATGACTGATGCTGACAACACCTTGTATCTTGCATGAAAAATGTCGTGTCTTTCACTCCTTGATATTACTGTCCAAAAGTTTTTGATATATGAGCAACCCAAATATGTTTTCAGGTATTGGAATAAACACAGTAATTTCAATGTTATAATCCTGGAAAACTAACAAGATTCCAAAATAACAATTAGGTCCTGCTTGGTCCCTTTGAAACTAAAATAAATTTGAAATTAATCATTTTTCTTTATTGCATTTTGCAACTTTTCTACTAATAGATGCACAAATCATAGAATCACAGAATGGCTTGGGTTGAAAAGGACCTCAAAGATCATCCAGTTTCAACCTCCCAGCTATGGCCAGGGTCGCCAACCACCAGACCAGGCTGCCCAGAGTTAGCTTATTAGCTTACTAATAGATACATTTCAGATATGCCACATATAAGTAGCTAAATCAAAGGCTTTGGGAGCTCAGAGTCCTCCCAAGTTTTCCAGCTAGGATGCTCCCTGCACAGATTACTGCAGGCTCTACTGCAGGATGCACCACTGCAAAGACAGAGGCGTTAAAGCTGTGCTTCTGCCTTCTCTGAGGCAGTCAGATCTGAGAAGCTGAGGATTGGAGAGCCCACACTGTGGGCTGCCGATGGGTCCCAGTAAACTGAAAATATGTCTCTTAATTGGTGTTATCCCTAAATATTTGCTTTACTGTGGGAAAATGTTATAAAAAGCAGAGGAGACTTTTTTTAAGATTGTGATATATGAGCAGCTCTGCCCGAAGCTGCCACTTTGAAAACCAACTGGAAATCTCTTTACACTAATTCATCTATTTAAGGAAGGAAAAAAATGCAAAGTATTTCTCAGTACTCCCTGAGCTTCTAAAAACGAGCATCGTACCCAAAAGAATACTAGGAATACAAACCAGGCTGTTTGTTGAAGGTCTCTGTTACAAGAACTTAACATATTTTCTTAAAAAATTTCAAAAATATTTATCTGCACACATGTCCTCTTTGGTCTGCCAATACGTATGAATCTAAATAGGAGCAGCAGGGTACATGTTCCTTTCACGTGTTCTCTAAATTGCTGACTGTATGATGAATTGTTCGCACAATCTATTCAATCTGAAGTAATATATCAAGTTTGGCTGTGGATATAATACTTGTGTTGCTAGTAGGCTGATACACAAGGGCAAAAGGTTTCCAGCAAGCAGAGGGGGTTTATTAGGTTCAGTCAGTGGTAGGTGGGCTGCCTTTTTCGTAAGCTTGTCTTCCAAATTGCCAGTGCAGTTTGAAGGAAGGTGAAAATCTGCCATATGCTGTGTTCACTCAGAGATGAAACACATCTTTTGCTTCCAAAGACATTTGCAAATATATGCAGCAAGGGTCACTTGGGCAGAAAAGGACAGGATGAACGAGGAGCTGCTCCAGCTTACATTGCAAAGCAGTTTTGGGGGCAGCAGCAGTAATCTGCATTTTTTAAAACTACACAGGAAATTTCCAGGAGGCAGCATTTGACTTTCACAGTGTGAGAAGGACACTGAAGTAAGCCCTACTGACGTTCACCATTACTTTGAGGTTTCCTCTTATCTCTTGTGCTCCGCCTTTCCTTTTTTCTCTAGACCAACCTGATGTCACTAGAATGGGAATTACAAATAGAAGTAATTAAAAGATGTCCATAATATCTAAACAACAGCTAGGAGCAAAACAGATCTGTCCCAAGTGTTTTCCTTTAGAAAACAGCTCAGATGGCTGACAAGACATGAAGGCTTCTGTGTGCCCATCAGGACATTCTAGTTCTCACCTGTGCGCAGAGTATCCAACTGTACTCAGCCACGCAAGCAAAAAGAAGTGGACTACATAAACAAGTGGGCATTAAGTGTGTGTAATAAAGAACTGATCTCCTAAGTTTGGCACTTCTTTAGTCTTTCTTTTTAAGGTCACAGAGAAAATAGAAGAACCTGCCAAAATCAGCCAGCCAAGCTTATTATCTGGAAATGGCATTTAATAAAAGCACATGCTTGAAGGTTGCCCCAGGGAGCAGAATTTTAGCAGCGGAGAATTTGCAATCACCAGCAGCAAGGCAAGATTAGAACAGATCATATGAAGCAAAGCTTCCTATCTAACACTTGTGATCTTAGAGACCTGCCCACGAGCCACTCATTTCAAGAGGGGAAGGAGGAAGGTTCAGGCAAGGCAGGGAGTCTGATCTCATGAGGCTGTGATGCACAAAACTGCTGCCCATGTCTCATAAATTCCACACTGCTGGGGTGTTGAACTTGTGTGGAGCCCCAGCGCACCTGAAACCAGGTATGAACAAAATACAGAACTTACCAAGGTAAATCTTGTGGCTGCTTTTATGACCTGATCATATCTTCTGCATTCGCCAGTAATGGAATTACAAAACTGGAAAGAATCCCAAGTCCAGCCCCCCGCAGAGCAGAAGCTTTGGGTAATGGTGCTTTTCTTTGCTGAAGCTGAGGCAGGGAGAGCTGCAGCGCACAGGGCCAGCACTGACAGTGCTTTGTGTGTGTCAGAGGAATGGATCTCAGCTCCATACGTACAAAGGCTGGGGAAATGAGCAATGAATTCTCATACTGAGGGAAGCTGAGCTGCTGCCTGGTGCAGATGTTAACTTTGTATTGAGTTGCTGTTAACAGTTTAATTCAGTTATGCACTCTGATGGACAGTAAATCTGTGAACTGTTTTATAAGGCAGCCCAATACCCTCATCTCCAAGTCGTTGGATTAGTCTGTCTTTATAGCACATACTTTTTGTCCTCTCTACATCCTACCTCCTTCTTCTCTCACCCCCCTTTCCTGGATGTCTCCTCAATTCCCCTCGGAGCTCAGAATTCCTTGAATTTTTATATTAGAAAAAGCCAAAAGGAATTTCTCAGCCCTTCCATGTTGGAGTCTGCATAGTTTCTCTTCCCTGTACTAAAGTGATTTTTGCCTCTTATATTGTGTCTGGTGCAGGGATTTGGCAAGCCAGGGTCTGAGATCTGCAGCTGAGTGCCTCATTTTCTGCAAGCAGATACATTAAGTTTTCATGCTGTACAGACCTTTACAAGAGCAATTTTTGGAAGCTTTCCCCCCAATATCAGGAAGTGCAAAAGGAGTCACAGCTTGTTTCTGGTGTGCGTAACCAATGTTCAGGGGTTTTGTTGTTGCTCTAAACTTCAAAGCTTTTAACACTGGAAAGAGTCCTCGGACAAGAAGAACCTCCTCTAACCCTTAGAACCAAGCAAGAACAAACAAGCCAGTTTTCCTTTGTGCCCTGCAGAGAATGGCAAAAGCATATGGTCCCTGAGATTTCAGAATTCAGCCAAAAACTAGAATCAGGCCCTGAATGTAAAGGAAATATATGGACGGGCCTTCTATTTTCAGACCACTTGCCTTTGTCTTTTGCATTTCCACATAGATTTCCTTAGATCTTCCTGTGTTTTTCTGAACTGTGGGAACATGATTGCCAAGGAAGTAGAGTGGGGAGTTTTCAGCCCTGCTGGGATTGTTCTTGATTTGAGGGTCAAGGAAACCTGACCTAGTCATTACCTGTTCCATTTTTTTTTTTTAAATCCCTATGAATTTAAATCATTTCAGCCAAAATGTTTGCTTCCTTAGAGCCCGCAGCTCAGAAATTGCACACCTTAAATTCTTTCTTATAGATATGCTGAGGTCAGTTTGCAGGAAAAACACCAACCTCCTTGGGGCTACTTTGCGTGTTCCTCTACAGCTATAAGTAAAATGGGATGACCCATATCACTCGCAGGGATATGCCCCACAAATACACACACAAAAGTGGCTATTCTTTAAGGGATTCATCCTGTTTGGCATTAACTCGTATCTCGTTAACTGAAATTAGCGCTGAATACAATAATTTGGGGATTAAAGCAATTTCCTCCTTGTCTCCAGAAGGCTGCAGCTGATAATGCGAGTGTGGAGCCTCCCGGTACCCTACTCCTGATTCCAGATTCCCATACAGCTACTGAGAAGGGCTCGGTTTGTCCCTTTGTATCCACAGGGATCATCCATGGAAGCTGATATTGAGCCTGGACTTCCCTAGCTTACGGGCTTGGTTGTGCAGGGGTTGCTGTTCCAGACCTCTAGTGTTCAGATGTCTACTACAGCGTGTCCTTCAGGAGTGATGAAAAGTGTTTTTCCCCTCTGCTTCTTCGCTTGTTCTTCCAGCTGCCTGAAGCGGCCTCCCCAGGGGGCCATAATTCATGCCCACACAGTAGCACAGCAGCACCTTCTTGTGGGCAATCCTAATTACAATACGCCTTCATTTCACAGGAAATGGCTGTTGGAATAGGCTGCCCAGAAAATTAACAGGAAGATGTATGGGGCTGCGTTTGAAAGGAGGGAAGCAAGGCACTGAGGATTACCAGTTGCAAGCCTCAAGGCCCCTGTCTTTTGCAGAAAACAAAAATCCCACAGGTGCAGTGGTGAGTGGCTCTGGGTCGCCAGGTACATCCTGCCTCTCCGCATAGGAAGGGTGCCCTCGGAACGCAGCGCTGCATCTCTCCTGAGTTAACTCTGTCGGTGCTAATTTGCAAAGATAGTGAAAAGGATTTTGTGAACAGCCACTGCTTAAAGCCCGCCGCTGCTTTTCTCCTTAACCTACATGGAATAGCAGAACTAGTAATGCAGCGCCCAGATGTGGGAAGAAATGCTTTTCCCAGATCTCTCTGTAGATGTGTTCGAGGTGAGGAAGTTATATCAGCTCTTGCTGCATGACACAGCAGGAGGGAGCTAAACAGCAAGTTGAGCTACTTAAAAGGGTTTTGTACTATTACAATTAAAGGGTGATTCAAATACACGCAAACAATGATGTCACCCTGAGAACCTTTTAAACACAATTTGAGCTATGACATGGTGTAAAACAGAGAGGATTGCTAAACTCTTGGCTGGCCACATTTTTTTTCTACAAATGGATGATGTCTGGATTATTTGCATTTCATGTTCATGCACTTGGAACCATCTTTGCTCTCAGTTACACAGGGTTAAAGCAGTAGCTTAGATTCAGACAGTAGCCTGTCTTTGAATTTGCCTCTGTGTGACTAAGAACGTTTATTTTATTGTGGTTACTTATACTTTTTTTTTTAGCAGAATCTGAGTGAGAAAAGAACGCAACAAAAGCTGCTGTTTCACTGCATGCTTTCCAAGGTAGAGATTTTACTCATCTTGTTGGAAAATCCTAATTTGTTCTGGAAATGAAAATTCACTATGAGAAAGCTCAGCACACTGCTTACTCTCGGATGATGAAGGAAGGCTGGTGTGTGGCCCCACACCTAGGCTGCAGCACCAGTTGGTCCCTCAGGGCTGCCAGCCCCTAATGCTGTTCACGGAGCAACGTATGCTTTCACTTCACGTTTATTTTGGCCCTGAAGATCTGGTCCTGATAGGCCTGGACATTCTTGGGCTTAAAACAACTTTTCTTTGACCTTGGCAATTTTTCTGTAAGAGACGAGGGGCTGGCCCAATAGGAATTACCAGAGAGAGCAATTAATCTGCAAAATCCTACGTCAGCATGAACCAAGCACGGCATGCAATGGGGAGGGATTGCCTGGGGCAGAACCTCCTTTGGATGTGATCTCAGTGCAGTTGGCCCATCTCACTTTGAAAGAGGGCCTGTGTTTCTCACAGCTCATAATCCCACTCAGCGATGACTTTTCCAAATATAATGATACTGTGGGTCTCTGGGAAAGCAAGGCCCAGTTGTGAGCATGAAGCTGCTAATGAACCCATTAACAGTTTTATTACTTAGTCCACTGATGCATTGGCTTCTGACTTTGTCCAGAAGGGAGATAAAGCAGGTCTTACATGTGATGTGTTTATAGGTTTGGAATTGCTTCGGGGTTTCTAGGCTGTGCTCACAGTTGGTCTGTTTTCTCATAGCTGTCTCCCCAAGTAAAATAACCACGGGTGGCTCCACTCCCTGGGTCACTGTGGTTTGGTGCATTTCGCCACCTGTAAAATGCAGCCTCACTTGGGCAGTATCATGCTGCCCTAATGAAGGAGCAGTGCAGGTTAAAACAAAAGGGCCAGAATGATACAGCCGGGGGAATGAAGGAAGTGCCTGGGCAAGGTGAGTTCAGACAGCAGTAGGATGCTGAAGGGGATGTCAGAGGTCCTCCCCATCTGGCTCCAGATGCAAATCCCCATCAGGAAACTTTGTAATTACATTTGAAGGACATATACAAGGTTGATTTTGTCTTTTTAGCATTATGGAGACATAGGATTATTTGGAGATACTGTCCAATCTATCCACTTTTCAGCTAGAAAGACCAATAGATGTGGTTACTCATATCCTAAGGCTTATAACAGGTCAGCAGTGCTAGACTAGAAAAAGAGGCTATAAAGGTCCCCTTAGGGAGTTGTGAAGTTTGTGTTTTCACAGTGTATTAATCTAAGTGTGATCTTTTTACCAAGGATAAAAACACTGGGTATAAATTAGCAATGTACTTTACCTTCTTTATGGTTGTCTGCTTTGCATTTGAAATGTAACGTTGAAATCTACATGGTGAAATGCCATTATTAATTTAATTTGATAAGCCGTGAAGTAGTTTGTCTTCTCCTGGTTACCAAAGTTGATCTCTATTGAAGTTTGTGCATAGCTGTGGTTGTTATTAACATTATATTTTTAATCTTTCTTCCCTAATGTACTATTCAACATGTCAGAGCTGATATACAATATCATCTAGGGCAGGCAACCACTAACAAGCACTATGACATCCTACGAGTATGCGAGCACAGATAATGCTCCCAAGAGAAAGGATCTCCTTTTCCCATCCTAAGAATATGTGCCACAATTTGTTTTAATATTCTTCTTGACAGTATCTTCAGCTTTCTGGAGAGTTGCTGGCAGAAGGACAAAAGAAGTGGAAAGGAGACAGTTTTGTCTGTGTATAAATCTCAGTTTTATTTGCCAAAGTTGTCCTGCACTTTTGAGAAAATCAGGGCAGAGAAGCTGTGCTCAAAGTGGGATTAGTGGAAAAGCTGCACTTGATTCCCATGGAGAAGATTTTGCATAGCTGCAGTTCAAGGCCATTTACTCTTTCTCTGTAGTGTATTGTGGTATCACAGTACTACAAAGGTTCTTATAGACTTTTAAATACATGGATACATGGTTGGCCAACACGACTTTCACATTCTGCCTTTCTGTCCACCTGTGACTGAGATGTCTGTCAGTCGGACCACTAGAGTTAAGAATTTCAGTCTACACACCTTCCTGATGCAACAGAAATTTCATCTAAAAATCTCTTTTTCAAAATAGCTTACATTAAAAAGACAAATGCGTCTCTCAGCAACAGGCAGCTATTGCTTGGGAAAAGAGGAATAATCACTGTAACACAAATGACTGAATAGAATCAATTAGGCCAGAAATATGAGACACAAAGCTGATAGCATGAACTTACCAGCATAAATCAGATGCTTGTGTAAGGACAGCTACTTGCTGCAGTGCCTGCGAGTGCACATAACAGAGCTGCGCTCTGTGCTCGTGTTCCTGTGCAGTACTGCAGAATGTCCTTTAGGGGCTGGTCTGCTGCACAGAAAAGCCACTGAAGCTTTTCTCCTTGTGCAGTGATAGAGGGATGTGCATTCAAATTGCAGTGGTGCTGTCATTACTCTCCCATCTCACGTGGCAGCTCCTTTCCTGGGTCACGCCTTGTGCAACCACATTATGCAGCTGATAAAGTGGAAACCACTAATGCTGAGAACAAGCCCTTTTCCTCAACAAAAGGACAAATGTAATCTTTAATCCATAGTCTAGTGCTTGACAATTTGCATAAGGGAAGAAATGAATGTCTTATCCTAGGACCCTGGAATTTCGATTATAGGTTCTTGACATTTCTGATGTAGTGGTTAAACTCCTTCTGTGCATTTATTCCGTATCCTTTGAACAGCAGTGATAGCTAGTAATTAGTAAGGCCATAATTAGAGCCATCAGCGGTACAGTTCTGGATAAGTACTTCATCTTGCTGAATGAGGCAGCTAACACCTTGCAGAGCCATTGCTTTGGGCTGCTGCTTCTGTGTTTTCAAGCTGACCAATATATTTGGCCATGTCTAGTGTTACCATACACAGGCTCTCTAAATTTAAAGCTATGCTTATCAAATGTAAGAACATACAGCAAAAGGGGTTGAAGAGCATCATCAGAAGAGCTCAGAACAACCTCGTTCCTTTATTCATCTTTCTTGTTTTAAATTCTTCCTGCTTATCTTGGTTCTGGTCTTGTCATCTGCTGGTTGTGAGAGCAAAGCGGTGGCATTGGGCATGGTGGATGTGAGGAGGGTAACTCTTACAGCAATCTTTGTGCAGTGTATATGGTAAAGAGGGAGGGATTCTCAACATACACAGGGCAGAGGTCTTTTGTGCTCTTTCATTTAAGGCTGAAGTGATGTTCTTTAGTGGGAATTGTACTACTAGTCTTTGAAAGGCTGCTGTTTTGTTTTGATTCTATATTGTTCTGAGGAAAATAGTAGGAAAAGAGAAATTTCTGCAACCATAACATTCTCTTACAGGCCTATTCATTATAGATCCTGAGAGGAAACTGAGAGTTCCCCTGGACAATGCTCTGATATACAAACGAGCATACATTAACTTTCTGTAGCTGTATAGTTCATTTTTGTCTGTGTTTCCTTTACATTCTTAGGAACATGAATTTGGGCATAATCTGGTTTGATGTCTTCCTCTGCTTTGAACAGCTGCCTTGTTAGACACAGCGCACGTCCAGCAGCCTCTGTGCAGCAGAGGTTGAGTAGAAGTGCTTTGGCTGGACGTTTCTGGGGCTTGGAGGGCTGGGAGTAGAGGGGACCAGGCCGGGTCTGTGGGGTTTTAGCCAGACTGAGAGGGAGATGCAGGGGTGGCTGCTGGCCAGGTTCTCTGAGCCACCTGGGGAGGTCAGGTGGGATGGATGTAAGCCATGCTGTGAGAGCAACTCAGCTTTGTTCCCTGTCCTTTGAGAAACACCTTAGGAGAGCTCACGTGGAGGCACAGCTGCAGTGGCTTTGCAGCATTAACTCCAGAACAGCAGCTGCAGCAGGGCATTCTCTGCCATACAGAGATGCTTGCTGCTTGTTGTGTCTGCCTTTCTGTAATTCAGGGAGATCAGCACTTCCCCTGGAGAGTGGGGGCAATTAGCATTTAGAGAAGAAAAAGCAGTTCAAGTACCACAGTCGTGGGATTTTGCTTCATTTTCCACTTCCATCATCAGAGAAAAAGTCATTTAAAACTACAAGGATACTGAGGCCATTTAAGGTTGTAATGATTATGACTGAAACACTGCGCTAGGCATTGCCTGAACAGTCAGAGATGCATCTCTACCTGTCTTCCAGACAGACTTCTACAGAACTTGGGTTTGGCTGTTGCGCTATTGCACGAACATGTTTTATTCTCATGTACTTTGCATGGGAACAGAGCCAAGAGGATGAAAGAGATTAGAGATTAGGTCAGTCTTTGTTACCTAGTTTCTGTAAACACCTTTGCACAGTCTGGAGTGTGATGCTTGCTTCTGAAGTGCAGCCTGTCCCAGCCAAAAGGTGCTTCTAGGCACACCTCTCCCTGTTTGTGCTTCCCTGCTACCACCAGATGCACGGATCGATGCCCCAAGCTTGCAAGGCTACAGGTTCTCCTAACAGTTTTGTAACATGGTGCTTCCCTCAGCCTCTCGGCCCGCATATACGTTGTAGGATTCCTCAGAGGAATAATGAAGCGAGTGTAGATGCAAATGGATGCGGTGTCACTTCAAGTACAACCATTCTTCAAAAAGCCTCTTGGTTTTCTTTAGAATGTGTCTTCTGGCACAGAGAAATTTGCAAAGCTAATTTTCAGCTCCTGTCTAATGGATTCCCCTGCTGAGTGTCTGTTACAGTTAAAGGATTCCAGATTGAGAGTTTGTTCTCATCTCTCCTGTGCATAACTATGTTGGAGGTGCTTTTTGAGAGCTGGTTAATGAGCCTGGAGTGTGGCTGAATGCTTGTGCTGACATTCAGAAGGGGTTTCCCCTCCTTAAAGGAGGAAGGTAGCCTCACACCCCTGCAGCCGGTTTATAATGAGTTCATTCACCCCGGCAGAAACAGGGTGCTTTCAGATATGAGACTGTGCAAGATGTGAGCAAATACGGGATTAATCAAAGTTGAGGAAGCAAAAGGAGAAATCCCTCTTTCCAGGAGTTTACTTGTTCTGGAATTTGCATGTTTTCTGGGGGAGGAAGAATGAGCAGCACGCAGCAAAGTTCAGCATACTCTGTTGTACGCTCTTTTCTCCCTGCCCCGTGTACCTGCCCCACCAGTTACCCCCACAGGGAGGGCACTGCAGTGCACCCCAGATACTCACTGGTGTCAGCTCTTTCCAGTTCCTGTGCAGCTCAGCACAGAACTGGGAGTCAATTAACTTGAGTTCTAATTCCTGCCATCCTGCAGGCTTCCTGTATGATCCTAAGTAAGATACTTATCTGTCTTCAGTTTCCAGCAGTATATAGTAGTAATTAATTACCGACTTCACAAACATGTAACAAGGTTAAATCCCTTTATAAGTGATCACAAAACTAATCTTGGAAATACAGGCTGCTGTGGTTGTTATTGTTACTGTCATTTTGGCAAGTACCTTTCTCAGGCATGAGTGTTTTCCTAAGAAGTCCTTATCTACCCAAACTTAATGCTGGGTCTTAAGTATCAGTTTCCATAGAAGCCTTTTGCATTTTTGAGCACAGGATATCGGACCTTCACCGCAGGAGACTCTTGGAAGGTGAGCACAGCCATGGAGAAAGCAAACGGTGGTGGGTATTGGACCTGGGCACTGTCTAGGAGTAGGGTTAGAGTCATGGCTAGCATCTGGAGAGAGGGATGGCACTGAGCTCCAGTGTGAGTGGGGTCACTCATTCAAGCCACTTCTTCAGACATACAAATGGCCAAGAATATGGCACTTCTCAGGTGTAGTTACACGGTCTGAAAAAAGACCATATTATTGAAAAGGTAGAAAGTTTGTCTTTGCACCAAGCTAAATTAGAATTGTTTAATTTCTTACTGAGTGTTTTATCTTACTTAAAATGGGACAGCATAAATGAGTTTTTATTGGAATATGCTATTCTGTCATTTTAATTAAGAGGAAAGTATATATCTAAAACAAAATTACGTGGGCATTATCAGTTTTCATGGCTATTAATCTACCTGTCAGCTGGGGCAATCCATTTGTTATGAACTGCAGTGCTAAGAGCATGGTGTCTTTGTGCTCAAGAGCAACATATTCTCAAGCTTATTGTCTTTGGCATGGCCAATATTTTATCTGCCAGAGCCAACATTAATGAAAAATTCCTGAAAAATTCCTCATTTCAACACAGCAACACTTTGATGGGAATAACAATCTCTTCTGAGCTTGTTCAAAAGCAGATACTGGGTAGGATACAAAAAAGGGAAGTATTTCTGAACCCCCTCTCCAGGACTTTGGGTACTCTCTGGTAAGTTTTTTATGTTTGCTCATCTTTATAAATCATATCAACACCGTTGATATTGTTTACTGCAAATAGTACATGCATCAAGCAAATCATCATTGCTTGAAACGGACATACATGCAATTTGAAATGCTGGGCTGCTGAAACTGACAACTGCCTTCTAGTTTTGTTACACAACAGTCGCATCTCTTTGAAACTATCAAGATGATGCAGATGATGCTGAACCTCTATAATGGCTCAGTGAAATGATTGATAAGAGAAAAGCCAACTGAATTTCTTTGTCTCCTTCATTTGAGCCTCATGCAGCCAGACCATCTTTCCTGCTCTTGTGCTGTGCGCAAGCCAAAGCTGAGAAATATCTCATTGTGGATGATCTCAGAGCAGGAAAGAGGCCATTTTGGAGTAGACCTTGGAGCAAAGCTCAGAGGGGCATGCTGGAGTTATTCACCTAGTGTAAGTCACTCCTTGAATGGAGAAAAGAGAGATTCTGTCAGCAAGTGAAGAGAAACCTATGTGTACAGCCTCTCCAGTCACTGTCCTCCAACTGAAACCTTTGTATTCTACAGACACTTTAAGGACTAGAACAAAGAGGGCAATGGAAGATCAAGACTTATCACTATCCAGCACCCAAAGGCAGCTTCACACACACATTCATACCTGACAAAAGGCGAGGCAAGCTGTGTAATTTATTCCCCCCCTGTTGTCTGAGGCTGTGATAGCATCTATGAGCAACACAGTCTGTCATGCCCCAGAGACAGGGGAGAGCCTGGCAGCACACAGATAAGAGCAGGTGCTAATTTGGTGCTGTGGTCCAGCTCACAGACATGGTGTTGTGTAAGTGCTCTGCTTTCAGCTCTCTCTTACCGAATCCTCTCCTTCACTGTGCAGACAAGGGCTTTGATGAGCTTGTGCGCTGAGCTGCTACCTTTATTTCGGTCTGAAAGGGGTGGCAAAGGGAGGGACAGCCTTGCCAATCACCGACTTGACTAAATATTTATCTCTGCTGAAAACAGTTTAGTTTCTGAATTTAGCCCAGGGTTGATTCTAATGAGAGACATCAAACATAATACACATGAATCAGCCACAGCACATCTGGTGTTGCATGTGTGCTGGAGGAATATAAATAAAAGAGCCAGTAAACTTCAGCTGCTGAGATAGTTGTACTGCAGCAGGGCTGCCAGCTTTCTAACATCACCACCCAGCGAGCTGCGGGTGCCGCACATCCCTTGGGGCGGCTGCGGTCCCCCGTTGGCGTGTCTTTCTCTTTGCATGGGAGGACTCGACAGGAAAGGAGCAGAAGCACTTTTTTCAAACGGATTTGCGAGAGCGCTGCAACCACCGAAAAGAGCGGCAGGCCAAGGCAGCAGCGTTGCCAATACTTGAAACTTTTCTCCAATGTGATGATACTATATTTTTGGAAGTATCTGCTACGAATGTTCTTTTCCTGGAAAGATTTCTTCTCCTGCCTGCTTCCCCCGCCTCCCTCAGACTGCTGGTGCCAACATTTCTGTTGTAACTTCCTTGCTCCCAGTCGCTTCCTACCACAGACTTCCCTCCTCTCTCCTGGCGCAGATGCTCCAGGCTGCAGCGTCCTGCTGGCCTTGTAGGCGGCGTGAAGCAGCCACCTCTCTGCAGCACCCAGTGTGACAGCAGCAGGCTGAGGGTTTGAAAATCTCGTGTCCAAAGGAAGAGCCATTCTAATCACTTTATACAAAATCATCATGCAGAGCAGCCTTGGAGTGAAACTCACTACATCAGCAGAACACTGATTTTAGGTTCTGGGGGTCAAATTTACTATGGAGGGCAAAGACAAGTGATTCATTTTCCCTATTCTTCATAGTCACTTTTCACCTTGAAGAACAAAAGGGCCTAAACACAGAACATTTGTTCTTTAGTAATGCCAAAGCCTTTTTAAAAAAAAAAATAATTAATAAACCATCATTAAAATCTGGGCCCAGTGCCTTGAACAAAGAAAAGAATATATTTGTGTATACTTAAGAGACGGGAAAGAGACAGTGTGCCAAGCCTAGTCACAGATAAAGGAATTCCGGACATTATTCCTTGTGCTCTTAGGGGTTGTGACATGGGATTTCCTTTCAAAGTGGTAAATAGCTCAGCAGTTGTTGTAGGACAGGGTGGGGTGGTCAGTGCTTTCTTTAAAATGGGGAGAGATGAAAGCACACTCTGAGAGCTGAGCTGAATGCAATGCATAGGCACAGAACCCCTGTGAATGGGGTGAGGGGTGCAAATTCCCCCAAGGCTGCAGCTCAGAACTTTGCCCTCTTGAGGTTCCCATGGTTTGGAGGTGCTAACAGCTGAACTGGGCTTTGGGAAGAATAGGTCCTATCATAGTGCATGAGGTTTAGCTCCTAAGAGGGAGCCAAAGTGTCAGGGCTGTCTCAGCGCCTTGCGGGTTCCTCATAGACCAGCTCCTGGTGCTCCCTGCCTTTTCTCAAAGCCAGCGTCTGGCTGTGAGCTGTGGATGCTGACTGCTGGTCTTGGCCTGCCATGGGAACAGAGTGTAGGGAGGTATAAACCCCAGCCCCGAGCCTCAGTAGGAGCCTCAGTGTGCTGAAATGAGAATCAGTTGGTTGAGGCCTTGTGTAACTGAAATTACCTTTCTCTCTTTAGCCATATCCTGCACAGGAGTGGGGTTTGCAGTCTTTTCTTTTAAGAAAACAGAAGAGGTAAAGCTGCAGATTGTATCCTGCTTGCGTTTTAATTAGATAAATATTCAACTTTGTACTTGGATCACTTTTTCTGTTGGGCTTTGTACTGAGGACTCACCAAAGTGCGCTGATTTTGCAGTATAGGGAAGGAATGAGTCACTTGATGAGGAAGAAAAGAACATCAAGATGATTTTATGTTTGGATCTGAATACGAAATGATTTTTCTTTGACCTCCTGTAGGGTCAGCAAAGATTGCAGAACCTAAACCTCACTGTACAAGCAGGGCTTAATGATAAGGGGAGAGGAGGTTTGCATGTTACTATTCTTCAAATCCTCAGAATCCAGGTTTTCTACACTGACTGCTCATTTTAGGAAGCATCAGTGGAACACAAAAGCAAATAGAAGGTTCCTATGTGAGCCTCCTCGTTGTCTTCTATTTTGTTGCTAGGTATCTGAATTACAACTATAAGCCTTCTGCCATATGACTACACACTTGCAAATTTCTTTTCCATTTAAACCAGAGTGAGAGCTCACAACAAAATAGGGAGGCACATGATAGTGGGCTTTAAGATTTGTGAGAAGCAGGAACGTCTAAGAGATAGAACCGCTGCTTCAAGTGCAGGAGTCAGTCTGTATCTACTGCAAGTAATTGTGCTCCACCACTGGATAAGAGAGGCTGAAATCAGAGCTGCGTGCAATCCCCACTGCTGCTGACTGGCTCAAGGGAGTCCGTGTCTATATGGGACACGTGGAAGATACAAAACTGGACTTCAGAGAAAAATTACCAAGTTTTCCTTCTTTCTCTGTGACCCCTCCTTAACATCCCATGTTCTCTGAAAACTAGGGAAAAGAGAAAGTCCCTTTGTTCATTGCGGTAATAAAGTTATTGAGCCTCTAAAATAACTGTATGATTGGCTGAGGAACAACAAAGACAGCTAAATGAATCATACAGAGAACTGCTACATGTTTTAAAATGGTAAACAGGTTATGCTTAGCATTGTTAACTTGCCAGCAGGCCAGGCTGCACAGTCTGCGTTGCTGCTGATGTGTATTTGAGATCAGAAGAAAATCAGTTCATATGCAGCAGAAAAAGCAATCTGAATCTGGCCTCAGGATTGCACCCAAACATTAGCATTCCTCTAATGTGGCCATGGTGTTGTATGGCAGGCACTCATCAGGAGAGTACCATTATACTTGCATGAGTTGGATTGTGTTTTCTGAGCCAGAACAGATTACTGAATCATGCTTATTTGATATCCTTGTGCAATCACGTCAAATGTCTTAAGATGAACTTTATTTCCATGGCCAAAATCCAAAGAAACATAACTTTTTGAAAAACAAACAAACAGAAACCTTTTATAAGGATATTTAAAAAGCTAAACAGATCTACTACTTGTTTTAGGGATTTGTAATTTTAAAATAGCTCAATTAAATAAAGAATGCCAAAAACTATTTGCTGTCCTCCGCAGAGGTGTTGTGAGCACATAAGAGTTTCTGTCTCCTAGCAATGGAACCTGCCCCTTAGTTACCACGCCATTGCCCACTGACACGATCTCTTTATTTTGGACTGCAAGATGGTGCCAACATGGGCAACCAGTGTATGTCAACCAGTACATGTCCTGCTGGACAGATTTCTTATCAACACAGCAGCTCCTGTGAATAAGGTTTGCAGGATTGGTGCTTGGCATAATGGTTATCTTTACTCCCAAGTAACTTAAAATTTTACTTTTTTTTTATATTCCCAAAGCTGCTTACATCCTGTGACCTTGCACTGAAGCCCAAATTTAATGCCTCACAATCTTCCAAAATACTGTCTTTACTCTTATGGCTCCTGTGTGAACCATTGCTATGCAGTTAATGCTCTGCAGTTGTTTCTACCCTAAGACCTTTCAGCCAAGAGTTTACAACTTGGCATCTGAGGTTTCAGACTGAAAATTCTTTGTTCTTGTACTTTCCCTAAGAGTCTGTTTTAAATTGATATAAACATTTCAATATCTTAAGAGTGCAACAAAATGTTCAGCTTTCCTTTCCATCTGGAAAATAAGCATGTTTCTCTGAATGAAAGTACTGCATGTTGTTGGCTAGACTAGTGTCTGGTCTCATCCTGGCCTAGTCATACAGACCCAGGCATCTGCATGAATTTATTACATGCTCAGAAAAAGATACAAATAAAAAACACCATTACTTGACTGTGCAATACGTGCTGTGTGGTGGATTCAGAATGGGAAGGAACCTTATTGTCGGTGTGTGTTTCCATTATTCCTTCATCTCCAGCCTTAGGACGCCTCCCTACCTGAATCGAGGTGATCACTTTCATTCAGTGCTACTTAGCTTTCATGATTCCCTTTTCTCTCAGTCATTTTCATACAGTTCTATATGTCTAATCAGGGCTTCTGCTACTCTACAAGAGTAGGCAGGAGAGAGGTCCAAAAAAGAGGAGCTGCTTTCTTCATGTAGTGGCACTTAAAGTCGTATTTGTTGATTTTGTTAGCCGTCCAGCACAAGAACTA
Organism: Meleagris gallopavo; assembly: GCF_905368555.1. Lineage (NCBI taxonomy): Eukaryota > Metazoa > Chordata > Aves > Galliformes > Phasianidae > Meleagris > Meleagris gallopavo. The sequence continues at coordinate 11,821,326 of NC_139412.1, forward strand.
ATTTTATTCTTCAAAGGGCAACTGCACGTTTTGTCTATAGGGACTACAATGAACTCTTGGGCTGAAAAGATGAAAATTATAGGAAAAGAAAACGTCAGAGTTTATTTCTGCTCCGTTTGAGCTCAATAGTAAAAACAGAACCAGTTTGGAGTTTAATAACAAAATAGATTTACAGTAGAAAAGCAAAATTTGGTGACAGAATTTGGTGCTAAATGCAGGAGGGGTTCTCCAGCCAGGCTGGTGCTTCTGGTCACAGCCCAGCCAGCCGTGGCCATCCATGAAATGCACGTGTAGGATGCTGGAGGCACCAGGTTGCTTGGTGGAATCAAGCCTTTGAATCTGTGTCATCCACTACCAGGGACTGTCTTAAATATCTGGCTATTTTTAGATGAGTCTTTCTCTGTTGCTGCTTTTCATAATTTAAAAAAAAAGAGGAAAAAAAAAGAGAAAAAAACAAACCTCTGAAGGATTTTTGTTTTATCCCTATGAACAACAAGAATTAAAATAAATAAATAGACCTTAAATATTTAGACACGAAGAGAGAAGAATTTCCTGCCCGGCTTTTGCTGAATGGCGTAGGTGGCTTTAATGCAAACCGGGTCTGCTCCTGGGCACCCAGCAGCGTTTTCTTTTCCTCAAAGTGTCTGTGGTGAAGCACCTTTGAAAGCAGGATCCCGAAAAGCAAACCTAAGGTTGCTGTATAGTCATCTCCCCTGTGCCATAGCTCCTTCTGAGCTGCTGCACTCAGCCAACCTGTCCAAAAGGGGATTGCTGAGTGGAGGGGCTGAGAAGCAGGGATGTAGTCAGCACCAGGGCAGCAAGGTGTTGTGCTTCAGGTGTGTGACCCCTACAAAGCCCCTTAAAGTAAAGCAGAAATCAGGATCTGGCATTAGAAAAGCAGGTTTGTGTCTGGGCATCCCGCCCTGTGGATCCCCACCAGCTGCCTTTCCCCGGGCTGCAGTTCCTCCGGCCTTCACAGGGTGAGTGAGCTGATCCGGAAAGCAGCAGCGGACAGAAGAAGGGATCTTTGTCAACAGGCAGCCATGCTATGCAGACTTGGTAAATATGTGCAGTGCTAATTCGAAGCAGATCCCTACATTGCCACAAGCAGAATTCTTCCAAAGGCTGCCATCAAAAACATTATGTCACAGCTGTGGAGAAGCCCAGCAAACAGGGGAGAAGCTGGGGTCACATCAGGGTAGCGGTGCGGTGGCGGCTGCAGGGAAGCGAAGCCCCGATCCACGGCCTGATGGAGTTTGTCATTAAGAAGGATTTCAGAAATGCTTTGCAGCCAATTCCTTGGGTCTGATTGATACTTTCCAGCTTAATGCAAACCAGTCAGGAAACAAGCTTCTAGACCTAGTTAGGCCAAACTGCACAGGGAGGTTGCAGGCGAGAGATAACGTAACATTGCCTGGAGCTGCAGAACTGTAACTGGGACTGCGAGGCTTTGTAAGCACATCGGTAGGTTCTCTCTCCCCATCTCAAGCAAACAGCTTTTATCTCATCTCCCAAAATAGCAACCTCCCACCCTTCAAAACAAACAAGCAAAAAAAGAAAATGTCTTGAGACAGGCGCACAAAGCCGACAGAAGTGGAACGCAGAGCTGATAGAAAACAGATTCCAGCGTCAAGTCCAAAGTTGGTCTCAGCCCATTTCTTAAGAAACTGAGAAAACAGAGCAATTACCTGCCAAGCAGATCTTACTGTCACTTAGCATTTGTGCTTCTCTGACACATGTGAGCCTGGCAATTTGATGGAATCTGTTGCGGTTCAGTGCAGTGTGTCAGTTGGGTTGATCTTGGGAGGCTCTGGCTCATTTAATTCTTGATTTATAGCTCAAGGAAAACTGATAAGGCAACACTAACCGGCTGTGTGCTTCTGTTCTGCTTCACTGTGGCCATCCACCTTCCCCATTCCAATTGAAGCTCCTATCTTTTGACCTCCCCGTGCCCTGCTCCTTCTGTAGGTCAGTGATTCGTCACACAGGAGGACACAGATGTTCTATACCAGGAAGTGTTTCCACACACATTGATATTTTTCCTAGAAAAGAGGGCTGGTGATAGAGAAGAGGAATTTACCACCCCGCAAGAGCTTGAGAATACTTATTACCCTGTTCCCACTGGGGTTTGTGGGATGCTGCATGCATGACCCACTGACACACAGGGAGCAGGGCTCACTGCCACATTCACACTGCGGCTTCAAGCTAGAAGCCTGGGGCAAGTGGCCTGAGACGAGACACAGTCTTTCTGAACAACCAATCTAGGAACATTGGGTGGCAGTAGGCAGACAGCTTGCTTTGTGGCAACACTGGGATTTAGCCGTGGACAGAGGTTGTTTAGGAAACAATCTTATCATTCAGCAGATCCTCATCGAAGCTCCTCTCTCTTGCATTTCTTAGAAAACAGCTGTTGTCTTCTTCTGAGGTTTGGTTTATCGACAGTTGAAACCAAAGCCAAAAATGCCTGCTCTGCCTTTCAGTCCCAGCAGTGATGAGGTAGTACCAAAGCAATTTGTGACGGGAAGAAACCTGCTCTGTTCTCAGCAGGAGAGAGTGGCCTTAATACTGCCCTAAATGTGACAGCTGAAGCACTCAGAGATTGCTTCATGTAGGTCACCAGCAAATGCTTTCTGAAGGACATCTCCTAGCACTTCATCTTCTCTAATTTTAAATATTCCTAAAGATAGGGCTGGCATCATTGCTTCCTCTGGGAGATGAACTGCACAGGCTGATATAACTCAACCTTCGGAAGATTTTCTTTTCTCTCCCAGACTCTTACTGCTTTCAACAGTGAAAGCAGATAAACAGCTGCCCTTAGTATCAGATCTCCTGTGATTCCAATCCTTCCTGTTAAACACTCTGAATTACCAAAGTCTAATTACTGTAGCATTTGAAGTCCCCATCACAGTGTGCAAGAAGGCAGTATCAAACCTATGGAGGGGCTTCTAGTCTTCAGGTTTAGACAACGTGGTAAATAATCGCATTCAAAAAATGACTAATCATGGGTTTAAACCACACAGAAATTTTGCTTGAGATATGCAAACTGTTCTTAACAATGTTGAGACAAAGTTAGCTCAGTAATCATACCTGACACCCGAGGTTGTTTTACGATACAAAGCTGAGATTTAAATTCAAATATTTAGTATCCTTACTGTTCCCATCTGTAGTTTCAGACTATTGATCCTTGACTGAGCATCAAGGGAAAATGATATTCTAAAACATTAACTTGTGACCAGTAAGTAAGCCCAGGCTTTCTTGAAAACAAGCATCTCTGCAGCACTGAAATATTTTGTCTTAGTTGGAGATGAGCCACAAGCATAGATTTTCCTTACGTATTAGCTGAAGGCAGATGTAGAAGCTGATGGCAGAGACCTTACAATGCATTCAAAGAAACAATCTTTTTGCTAAACTGGAATTTAACGTAACTTGTCTTTCTCTCTGGCCATTTCAATGTCTCTCTAGGGTATTTATGTACACTTTTCCAGACTCTTTCACTTAGGATTTTATTGTCAAAGGAGTAGGCTGACCTATAGTACAAAATTTTAATTTACTCAGTAGTTTGAAATACTGTTGCATGTTAATTGATGTATGGCTCTAGCAGTATGCTTTGGTGCCTCTACTACCAGATACCAGAACAGGTCTTTAACATGTGTGAAACCAGCATAACTTTATTGACTTCTTGCAAAAATATTCATCACTGCCGGTCTCTGATATTAGCAATTTTTAAGGCAACCTAAGGGAAATTCCTCCTCAGTACTCTGTGTTGCCGGCCTAGAGCCTGACCTCTACTGGCAGTTGGGATGAATCATGAGCTGGTGCGCGTGTGGGTTATTTAGTCCCTTCTAAACATGGAACTAAAGGCAATTTACTGCCCTCAGAGAAATCAGCCACACCACTTCTCCCTGCCTGATGCCTTGCAAACAAACTGACCTGCATGCAGCTGTAGTATTGCTGTGGTACACCATGTCCAGTTGCAGGAAGTGCTACCATAGTACAGGAACACTGTATGCATCCTCCAGTCTGCTGAGAGATGTGCAGTATTGGTGTGATTAAAAAGTGAAAGAAATATGCATGACCATATCATATCCACACCTAAATTACTGACGTCGTAGAAAAATATTAGAAAGTTACAAAATAGTATATTAGAGAAGACTTTCTACCAGTGCTCTAAATTTTAAAGAAGTCCATTCTCTTGAATAGAATATCTAGTTTCAAGGACTTTACTCTTATCTTGAATATAGGCAGCACCTTTATGGTGGATTAGAAGGCTAGTGTAAAAACTGGATAGGAACAAGAGAGAACTCATTGCTTGCATCAGTAGAGATTTACTGCTTGGTTTTTCATTAGAGGTCCTGGCTCAAATCAAGATAGATTTAAATAGTGACTGATTCTTTCTGCACACATGAGCAGATTGGGGAATAGTTCTTGGAATGGAGTCAGCACAACAACTGCTTTCATTATTTGCAGCTGTGCAAAACAAGTAAGTTTGAAAGAAATATAGAGGTGCCAGATTCGATCCCATTGATGTGTGATGTGCAACGTTTAGTGCTGCGCTCTGTGACACACATGAAGTCTGTGAATTACTGCTGTTGACTTTTCAGGCTTACATGTCACCTTTGATAAATGAGCTAATCTGCTGATAGCTACTCAAAATAATAAAGTAATTTAATTAAAAGTGTTTTTAAATTTTCCTTCTATAACATGTGAACTTTTTAAGTAAGTGATCACTGCATACGAATTACCCTCCCTAGAGCAATTCTGACTACATTGAAGGGAATTAAGTGTAGAGTTTTGACAAGCTGGCGTCATAACTTGATCTACACTTTACTGTCTGTAGCTATGGAGAAGTGTTGAGTTGATATGCGATAAAAATGATTTGTCCATCCATACACAGATATGCTCCCAGGAGCTCACCTGCAGTAAAAGTTCTGAGCTGGCACAGTGACACAGGGAATGTGGAGACAGATCAGGACAGTCTTCTACTTTCTCATTTTCCTACCCAGTGGTCTGGAGAAAGGAGAGAAATCTTGGCCAGAATCACTTCCAGAGAAATGCTAACTTATATCTAAAGAGAGAGTAGCGGCTTGAGTCCTCTGGGAGAAGGCGAAGGGCAGGCAGGTGAGCATGGTGGGCTGCTGCCCGTGCTGGCTTCTGCTCACAGCCTGCAGGATGTGCCGCCTCCTCAGGATGGGCAAGTCAGGGAAGAATGAAAGCTATGTCTGCAGCTCCAATGAGGCAATCCAATCTGGGAATCATTGGGAACACTTGCATCTGCCGCCCTAAAGCATTTATCAGGAAAGGCAAAGACAGTTTCATACCTCACATATTTTGTTATTTTTTTCCTGAAGTCTTTAGCACATAGCATGGTCTCATTTGTGTGAGTGTGCCTCTCTCCCACCATGTCTGCATACTTGCTAACCATGGAGACGTGCCAGGTCTTCTCTTTCCCAGAGGAATTGCCATAATTTAGATCATGAAATAACAACATTCCCAGCCTTTTCTCCATCAACACAAGATTACTGCATTTCCTAAATACTTTAAATTGTGCTTGAGTGCATGGCAGATGATTGCAGATGTTGCCACCTCCTTTCCCAGATCTCGTGTTTATTTTAGGGCCGTAGATCTAAGTTCTGGGCTTGTCATGCAGTTACAAAGAAAGGACATGCCCCCTCCATAACTGAGCGTAAGCCCAAGGCAGTGATATCTCTGTCATTCTTTGGGATTGCATACTCCATAAAATCAGATGGAGAACAATAGCCCTGATTAATGAGCTGCTGCCACCAGACCAAACAGTCTTGACCTGGAGTTGCTTTCTGTGGCCTTTTTCCATAAATCTGCAACTGATATGGCGATCCATATCATGGAAAGCCAAGCACGTGGCATTGGAGGCTGAGGGAGTTGCCTTTGAGCAGGTGTAGCAGAACTCAAAAGGCTGTGTTTTGATTTCTGACAGAGTCAAGTTCCTGTTAATTAACACCGTGGTTTCTAGCCGTCAGCACACAAAGCAATCAGGTGGCCTTGCTGGAGCGTTTCTGCTGATTACAGAAGGAAACCAGAGTGACCCTGTGCCACTTGATCAGGAAATGCTTATGCATCCAGTTGTGAGGAAAAGTTGTGGGAACAAATCCCAAGAGAAGGGCCGATGCCTTATCTTATCTTTAAACACTTACTCTACTTTGTGGTTGTTCTCACTGTGCTGGGCTAGATGTCTCCTCCACTCAAGACTAATGATCAAATTTTCTGTTGTCACTAGGACACTTACACCCGCCCTCCTGCCCCTGCTGGAGCCACACAAAGCTTCCATCTGCAGCAGGCAGAGGAGAATGGCTAGGAACTGCTCCCCTTTCTCTGCAGCCAGCCAAACAAATGCTGGGTCCTCTGCCTTGGATAATCAATAAAAACAGAATGACTGTTGCATTGTGGGTTAACACTAGCACTGAAATATTCTGAAAGAATCTTTACAGTCTCTCCAGATGAGCTACTGATGGCTAATTTCACTGGGGATGAACTCCTTCACCTTCTGTAGGAATGGAAGCTCTGAGTGTTGTACAGGTTGCTAGTCATGTGCCCTCACAGTGTATTTATGCTGCCAGACTACTCCGGGGGATTCCTGTCTGAGGATACTGAGCCTTTGCCCTCTCTACAGGCTCAGTACCTGACTGGTGGCTTGACAGCATTCAATAGCTGAAAATGGAGAGATTCTGTCCTGACTTACAGCCAGGATCTTGGATTCAAGAGCATCCCTTCTTATTTGCTGTTAAAGTCAAAGCCACCGATAATACTTAATTTACAAAATTTTGCATTTAGAACAGAGGATAAGATATTTCATTGGTATGAATGCATGATACTATCAGAATTAAAACTTATATGTCTCCCCCCCAAAATGACAACAGAAGTGGGGAGGGGTGGGTCTTCTTCAGTCATTTGCTACTGCTTCTTTAAGACTTTAAAGTAAATTACTTTAGAAAAGAAAATTACTCAGTAATAATAAATGAATGCTGATTCTGAATAAAGACCTAATAAACACACCAAATATTGCAAGTGATACCATACTGCTAGCAGTACCATCCTTTCCTCTCTTTTCATAGAGAATGACCTTCAGATAAGTCTGAAAATGATTGCAGGCCATTGGTTTAAAAACACACAGCACCTCACTGAGTCCTTGAACTTTCTAATTGTAGTGAGAGTAGGATTTCCTTGGGGATGTACTCACAAAAATACAAAACTGGCACCTGTCCACTTTCCAGATGTGCTGCGATGAAGCACCCTGGCACCTGAGGAAAGCACACTGTCCCTCTGTGTTGTTCAGTGCTGCAGACACAAGGCCGCTTGGGGAGACTGAGCTATCATCAGCGCTTCCCTGGCAGGCAGCTCATCATCTACATTACTGACGAGTGCCTTATTATTGTGAGCAGCGCCACGCGTGCTGCTCTTAGAGCCCCCAGTGACACCAAGAGACTTTCAGAGCACGGAGGGTGCTCCTGATCTTAACTTTCAGAAACACTCCAAGATAAGCATGGCTTACAGAAGCGTTCCCAACCTGTTGCCGGCAACAAAAAAAGTTTCTTAAATACTGTGTATATATCTCTCCTTTGCCTACCAAAATCAGCTCTAAAGCTGTGACTTCCAGTCCTTCCTAATGAGACCTGATGTGTCCTAGGGCCCAGATCTGTGCATAAGAGTGACTTTACACACATGAATAGTCCCCAGAGTTCAGTCATGTGCAAAAAACTATTTGTGTGCCCAAGTCCTCGTGGGCCCTGGTCTAACCTGCTTCACTTAGCTGTCAGCACAGCAGGCTGCGCTTCGCCTGGCAATCATTTTCTTTGTCATCTGATGCAGAGGTTAGGTGCTCTTTGATGCTGCTCTTTCAGTTTTCCCATCGTCTGTGCGCCACAGTGCCCAAAAGGGGCATGTGGATTTGTTAATCAGATATTATATCGACGTTAGCTGTCACTGTGTGTGATACCTACTTACACTCAATCTCACAAGCATTTGTGAGTGCTCTTTTTGGCATAGCTAGTGGGTAGTTACAGTGCCTAAAGGATGCTCTAAGGTAGACTCTGCTCTAATAAGATGCAGAGATTAAAAATAGTTTTTTATCCATGCTCACCCATGTCCCTAGCATGAACAATCAGGCATTTGTTTAGTGTGGGAGGGATGTCCCTCAGCCAAGTGGGACCGAGAGAGACATCTGACAGAGGTGAAGGAGGTCACACGTCGTCCTGTGCCTGGGGATCCTCCCAGGCTTCGTGTTGGCTGGGCTACAAAATCAGATTGTCCCAGGAAAAACAGTTTTCAATATACTTTTCTTCCCTGGACAATGTATCAGTCAACCTTTCACATTTCCCTCCCAGGGACCTGTGCAGTTCTGCTGTGTTTGGGGTTTTCTGCTCTTAACAACAACAGAATGTTAAACTGGGAGTAGGAACAAGATCTTGGAAACAGAAGCTGTGAGTGGGACCCAGGACGGAGGCTCTGCCCAGGCTCAGGGCTCTTCTTCTTCATCTTCCTAGATGATGCACTATGCTTGCCTTGCTTTAACCAGCTTGCTTTGGCAACCAGGAATCAAGAGCAGGAATCTAATATCATAGCTACGCATCAGTCCCCATGAAGAACACACAGAACATACCTGTCCCTTGACTTAAAGAGGGAATGTTGGGCAAAGACCTATATATAGCTTTGCAATATGCAATAGTCTCTTTCCTAATTTCACAGCATTATCACTGTAGCATCCAATCCCAAACCACATTGGAAGGTCTAAGGAAGGATGCTGCACACTGTCAGCTTCATGAAGAGAATGGCAGGGTCAGCCATGGCACTGGTGCTTTTGTAGTTAGCTGTGAAAATGTTTGGTTTTTGAGAAGACAGTTAATGATTAAAGCCATAAAACATAAATGAAATGCAGTAAAATGGTGAATATTCATGGAACATTCTGAGAAGGAAAAGTATTGTATCCAAGCCCCAAATTTGCCTCCAAAATTGAGATCCGGCTCTGAAGGGAGCAGGGGAGGCTGAACGTTTTGCGAAGCCTCACCTTGCCAGCTGCAGCTTTGCTCACCCAGCACAGCACAACCTCTGCTAGCACTACTTGCTTGGTTTTGCAATGTTTTTCTTTCAGTCCGCTCAGCCTTGGCTCAGGCGTGCCCGTAATGGGCACACGCTGTGTTTATAAAAGCCCTCTGTCACCTGGCAGCAGCGACCCAGTGTGTGTGTGGCAGAGGAATTTTGTCCTCCTGTCCTCCATGGGGTAGAAATGCACTGAAATTACACTTTGCTTATTCTTTTCTTCAGCTCCAGAAGCCAAAATAAACTTCAGGAATGAAGTACCTCAGATGTATAAACAGAATAACTGAAAAATACTTTTCCTTCTTTTATCAAAAACAGTCCCAAGAGCTGTAAGAGCCCAAGGACTGCGTTATGCTTCCATCACAACAGCGGCTCAGGTCCAGTGCCCACTGCCCCAGACCCCTCCAGCACTTGCAGACCAAGAGGCAGAAGCCAGGCCTGTTCAAAGGCCAGCTTGAGGTGCCAGCTTAGCCCCCATAAGCCCTAAGAACAATTGACAGCACCAGAGGAACCAAAGAAAGGATTAGTCAGAACCCCAGGATTTTCTAAGTCGGAGCAGGCCTGGCTCCACAGTCATCAGAGTGTGAACAGCCCAGAGTAGATTGGGATTGCAGCTGTGTCCTGTAAAGGCTACACAGGACTAGAAGAACCCTCAGCTAGCTAATTCAATGACACTTGCCAAACATTTTCAAATCTGTGTTTGCCATTTTTGGGATTGTTTGTGTATAATACATACTGAACCTCATCCCATACTTCATGCAAACAGAGTGCTTCCAGAATACAGAGGACTCAGATTCAAGAGCAAAGGTGTACTTGCCAGAGTGGTCCCCTCCTGTGTAGTTTGCCTTATTTTTTTCTCCCAGTTGCTTCTTTGCTAATCACGATGCTATACCTTGTACAGGTCATCCTGAAGGTGTTTAGGAACAACTGCACTTCTTAAAGAACCAGGGAAGAGCAGGGCTGGGACTCTGTGACCAGCATCCACTGCATCACATGCATGTAACAGCAGTTTGTAGGTAGGACCATGCTATGCACAGCTGCACTGGGGGGAGTTTTCCTGGCTAGACTCCACAAGTTTTTCTTATTCTTTTATTCTTATTATTTCTTATGTACTTACTCTTCCTTATATTCTTATTCATCAGTTTATTCCTTACTCTGCAAAGGACATTAAAGAGAGAGCTACAGTGTCAACAGTTATGTAAAACTGGGGATGGAGAGGTCTCTGCGGTGGCCAGGGCTGATGTGAAGCCTCAGCTGAAGGTCTGTAGGGAGGCTCAGTCTGCTCTTGGAGGGAGCTGAGCTACATGTGGGCTGGGCAGGATGCCTCTGGGGAGGCTCTGGAACCATGTGATGAGCTGACCTCCGCTGAGCCTCTGATGGGAGTCTGAGTGGCTCCTGGAAGAAGCCAGGCTCTCTGAAGTGGGAGTGATTCACTCTCCATGCTGAGAGAATATACCAAGCTAAGAGAATTTTACTTGAATCCTGCAAAGAAGAGATGAGAGGAGATGGGAGGTGGAAGGGAAGAAAATCACTGTTTCATCCAGTTGAAAAGTTAAACCCTTATGTTTCTTTTTTGTTAGATATGTTATCTTCACTATTCTGCTGAGCATAATGCTTCTGTTATAAGCCCAGCTATAGATTTCTGGCTTATCAAGTTCAAGGCAAAGGAGAAGATGTAGATTTGAAGAGCAGGAGGGGAAAGAAAACATAAAGCTTTAATGTCAGAGCTTTGGAAATTGAGATACTTATCTAAGCCTGTTTTCTCCTCTCCTTGATTATGTTACTTTGAATTTGGACAAGGAAACCAGCCTGGCCTGCCTCACTTCTGCTTCTTCTCAGTTTCACTTTCTGAAAACAGTATCGCCCTAGATGTACACTCAGATAGGGGTCTCATTTAGGGCAGTTTCAGCACCCTGCAGCCAGCTGTCAGGAGTGCTCAGAGCATGGTGGCTGTGGATTCAGCCCCAGAGCAGCAGCACGGCTCCCCTGCATGGCTCCCCTGCACAGCTCCCTTGCACAGCTTCCCTATGTGGCTCAGCTGCTGACGCTGCCATGGGTCCAGGCTCACAAGCTGTCCCCCTTCAAACAGCTCTCTGCAAGGGGCTGGGCATATCACATTTAGTGCTTGTATCTGCCTTTGGAAGGGTGGCTGTTCTGAAGGCCTTACCTGTGCCAAGAGATGATGATGATGATTATGATGAGAGCAGCCTTTACCACTGCTGTCAATAAAGACCACTGTCATTCATTTAGGGCAACAAAGCTGGTGAGGGGTCTGGAACACAGACCATATGAGGAGAGGCTGAAGGAGCTGGGAATGTTCAGCCTGGAGGAGGCTCAGGGGAGACCTCATTGCTCTCTATAACTTCCTGAAGGGAGGTTGTAGTGAGCTGGGGGTCAGCCTCTTCTCTCGTGTCATTAGTGATAGGACCAGAGGGAATGGTTTCAAGCTACGGCAGGGGAGATTCAAGCTGGACATTAGGAAGTATTACTTTTCAGAAAGGGTGGTCAGGCACTGGAATGGACTGCCCAGGGAGGTAGTGGAGTTGCCGACCCTGGGGGTGTTCAAGGAAAGACTGGATGTTGTGTTGAGGGACATGATTTAGTGGGAGCTATTGGTAATAGGTGAACGGTTGGACTGGATGATCTTTGAGGTCTTTTCCAACCTTGGTGATTCTATGATTCTATGATTCTATGATTCTTGAGCTGACAGACCTCATGACACTGACTCTGGGGACGGTGGCTCAGATACTTCTGCAGATTCGCCTTACAGAGTACACAGCCCCAGTGGTCTCAAAGAAAGCAGTTTGCCACTTAGTTCAAAGGCAGTATTTGTGAACGTTGCTTTGGAAAACAGTAGGCTTTTAATTTGCATTTAATGCAGCAGATGCTTCACAGTTGAGAATCAAAGAGTTGCTCCCCAGAATTACTGTTTTCTCTTATTAACTGAAAAGTAATATGTGACCTCGTACATCAGATTGTTTCCCAGACTGATTCTTTCTAGTTCTGTATTTATGTAAAATTCTTTTGAAATTAATCTGTTGTCCTGAAACTGTAGTAACCCAGTAACACAGCCAGCTCTAAAGAAAAGCAGGAAGACTATGAGCAGAAACGCAGGTGTTCGGTATTAGAAAAGAAAGGGGTGAATAAGGGGAAGAAAAACAAACGGAGGGGATCTCAGTGGGCACCATGCAACTCTATGCTCAACTGAATTGCATCAGTATAAATTAAAGCCCTGTGTGGGCCCCCAAATTAGGAACTATTTACAAAACAAAAAGCTTTCCTCGGCTGTATTGTGCATGTTCTAACCACGGTGAATAGCCTGCCTAACAATGATTTCTTCTTTATTTGGGTCAGGTCTTGCTGAGGACAAATTTTTTGAGAAACCAGTGCTGAGCATTGCAAAAGACCACATTGTCATCTTACCAGGAGAAGTTCTAACAATAAAATGCAGGTAAGGATTGCTCCAGCAGTGCCGGATGCCCTCGGTTGTTCTGATTACCTTGCACAGCACGGCTTCTGGGCAGGGGGAAGCAAAGATTGCTGGACAGCCACGATCTGCAACTGGCGATGCTTTCCCTCGGGTGCATTTCAGGAGAACTTGTTGGGCTGAAACAAAGCAGAGAGAAAAGTCTTTGGTCAGCATTCAGCCCACTTCATTCCTTTTATCAAAAATGAACCAAAGCAAAGCCCTGAGTCAGCACACAGCAAAGCTTATGGAAGGGGATGTGCATGCTTAAGGACATAGCTGGAAACCTTTGCCTGAAGAGATGCAGCTTCAATTCCTCTGCAGCTAAAATCACTCTTTTCCCCCTGTCCATCAGTAAATGGCTATATATATACATATATATAGTTATACATATGTATAAAGACAAAAATGTGTATATAAGCTTAAACTTCCTAACCTCAAATACTGCCTAGCCCAGAAGATGACAATTAAATAAACACCAGTCAGTATGTGTATATTCAAAGACCTGACCTGTTTGAATACATATTCTTTAAGTCAAAGATAAGCAAGGATCTTAAAAACCAGACCATAGATCATAAATTCTGGCAGCAATTCAATTCTTGACATAATATATAAAAAGTAGCCATGCAAGAAACAAGCAAGATGTCAGCAGTGACTTACATGGAAATGGGGAATAGAGCTTGGTCACAGCTGGGAGAGACACAACTGAGCAGTCAGTGTGAAGAGTGGGAGCTCCTTCTGCTCTGTCAGGACACAAATTAACTTGCTTGGCCACACAGAGGGTCTCTGACTGGGGTGTACGTAAGTGTTCCACTTGTTCTGAATGTGATTTAAATGCCAAGCTGCTGTGAAAAGTTGTCTTTCGGTTCCTTCAGCACACATTGTAATAGAGAAGGCTGAAGGTAATCCAAACTATCACAAATTCTTTTACATCTTCTTGCAAAGTCTCCTTGAGTATAGCTGGTACACTGTTGGTTTCTTGCAACCACTGAAGGCAGTGAGAAAGAACAGTGGGAAAGTGAATCTCAGCTGTAGATAAATACAACCCTTCTGATTTTTTCCTGATCTAACTAATCCAGTCTTTATAGTGAAGAGTAAATTGACTCAGTCTGTGTAAATTTGTGATGTTTTCTGGAGTGTAAGGCATTTTTTTTCCTCCAAATACCTCCAGCTAGCCATGTGGCTTATGAGGTCAAAACAACCTTACAATGGTATTTTTAGCTTAGCGAGCAGCAAGCATCATGGCAATAAAGTTTAAAGTCCTTTAAAATCTCAGTGCAGTGCTTCATAAAACATGATGTGTGGACATGAGTTGTGTGCTGCTCCAGGCCAACTGAATCAATGCTTCTCAGCAGTTCTCCATCCGCTGCCATTTTGATCAGTAGGAACTGATTTTCTCATATCACCAGATGAACGAAGAGATGAAGAAATTATCAGCACTTCAGCAGTGCTGGTTGTGATCTGAAATTGCATTACAGATGTGAAGCAATAAACCCACCTAAGAGATGGGGAAATGCTGGCCCTGAAGGGAGCTCTGGAGTTCTGCCTGCTTCCAGAGTTCAGGTCTCAGTGGAAGGAATTAGTACGGGCAGGTAGCTGCTGCAGACTCCATTCATTTGAGATTCTTGGCCAGGATTTCCTGATTTTTGGCAGCCTGACCAAAGCTGCAGCTATTGCTGTGACTCCTGTCTGCCAAATATATGAAAATACCAAGGCAGTGGTCAAAGTCTTCATCTTCCACCAGTATAAAATGAGCAGGTGGAAAAAGTAGGCCCATGTGAGGAAGCACAGAGTTGTGATCCCCTGATTTGCTCTGCAGAGCCACTGCTATAGACACCAGGCTTGGTGATGCCTGTGTCCAAAGAAGAGCAACAAAACTGTGAAGGGTCTGGAGCACAAGGCTATGAGGAGCAGCTGAGGGAACTGGGATTGTTTAGTCTAGGGAAGAAGAGCACAGGGTATACGAATATCTGAAAGGAGGTTGTGGTGGGGGTTGTCTCTTCTCCAGATGACTGTGATAAGATGAAAGTAAAGGCCTCAAGTTGTGCCAGGGAAGATTCAGATTGTGTACTAGGAAATGTAGCCTTCTCAGAAGGAGTCTTTAGACACTGGAATGAGCTGCTCAGGAAGGTGGTAGAGTCACTGTCCCTGGAGGTGTTCAATAAGGGTAGAGGTGGCACTGAGGGACATGGTTAGCAGACATGGTCGTGATGAGTCAATGGTTGGACTAGATGATCTTAGTGGTCTGTTCTGACCTTAATGGTTCATGAACATGAAGTGCCATTGTTCCTGTTTGGGGCCAGGAGTCCCATTTCTTGACAGAAGTGGCTGTTACATCATTGGTGACGTTTGTAGATTGGGAAAGAGCACTGGATAGGGATGTCTCCGTAAGAACTTATTTCCGCACTCAGAAAGACAGGAAGTGTGACGGGTGAGGTGAGGTTGCCCAAGTCCACTGTGGATCCAAGAAGCAGGGTGAGGCTGCTCACCAGGAAGAACATCCACACTCTTCCTGGGGCTCTCACTCTTCTACGTGCTGGGAATAACCTCCAGACCTAGGCCCCGTTCCTCACTGTATTCAGGAAGGCGACAGCAGGACGGTCAGAATCAGAGCCAAGAGGATGTTTGTTTGAGTGTCACTGGACTTGCTGGCAAGAGCATTCCCTTAGTGCACCGACTGCGCCACTGCAAAGCTACTGGCACAGAAGGGGTTCAGAGTTCTTAGCTACTGGAAATTTCACACAGCACGCTTGTTGGATACTCTAAGGACAGGCATCTTTATGCAGCAGACATGTCTAGACCGGATTTCTTCCTGGCGACACTCAGCTGGGAAAATCCAGGGGTTCTTGCTCTTTCCTCTGCTCTGCAAATGCCATTGGATCAATGGGAGTTCATCACGGTAGAAAGGGCGAGTGAGCTCCTGTCCTCTGGAATAGCGTGGCCTTTCTGTAGGCATGGAAGCAAAGAACTGCCTCCTCTGTTGTGAACCCAACCCCCTTCCTCCCCCGGGATCCACAGACCACCACTTCTGCCCCCCACCAGTTTCTGCACTGACCAGCAGAAAATAATCTGCTACAAGAAGATCGCAGTCCTCTTTGCACGAGCATGTGAGCCTGTGCTAGGCTTCCTCAGAGCCCCCAAAGTTCATCCCGAGCAGGACGGAGCTGCAGGAGCTGCTATGGTGTGCCTGTTGCATTTACCACAACACAACCAGCAGAACCAGGGCCTATTGCTGACCTGAAACACCAGAAGATCTCTCTGAGTCCTTTAAAAGGTGATAAAGTGCCCTTGCTTTTTGTCAGTGAACTACACAAAATTGCATTTGACACTAGCTGTGATCATAACTAAGACACGAATGGGTGACACGGTGTGTCTATCTGCCCTGCTGGTTTTATGTGCCGAGTGCTGTGATGGGGTGAATAGAAAAAGATGCGTATTGAGCGGATATTCTAAGATCTGTAATTGGATTAGTTCCAGACCCTTTACAAAACCAAGATCGAGTCACTGCTGATTAAACAAGAAAGGTGATGAGAAGTTACATAAATGTTCTCTCTCCATGCAGCCTTACAGTTAAAGGAAAGTATAAGTTAATTTGGCAGATAAATATGCAAATTCCTCAACTTGAAAGAAACATATAATTTTATCTGGTGCTTTGAAATGTTTGAAGTGGCTTAAACATAGCGGTAGAAAAACAAACTGGAGCTCAGGATGTCTGTTAAAATGAAAACTAAGCTTTCCTCTAGGAGTTAGCTTGCCGCAGTTGTTACAATTTGTGGAATTTCCCCTGCTCTGCTGCATGAGTGTGGTGTGAGCACCCTTAATTTCTTATGGCTGCTAATCCAAGCACCCTGCAGCCTGTATCATTTGTTTCCAAATGACAAGAGAGGGAACACAAGAAACATTGGCAGCCGTGGGTCAGAAGGAAGCCCACGTTCTGCCTGAACCATGACCCGCTGTAATAGTGGTGTGCTGTTGGCAGGGGAGCACGGCCGGTGAGCTGGCTGCTGCGGGAGGCACAGAGGGCAGACCCCCGCGTGCACATCAGCAGCTGCCGCAACAGCAGCGGGCAGAGCTGCAGCATGCTGCTCCTCAGGAACGTCACGGCCAGCGACACCGGGTACCTCACCTGCCTTCATGATGACGCCCCATCTAGCGAGGAGCTCATGGCCAAGATTTACGTGTTTGTTAAAGGTAAGACCTTCCTTTTGTTTTGGTTTTATGCCTTTTTGGTAATGTAAAATCAGTGCTACAAGAAGCAGTCCGGTTCCGATGCTTGCACAAATCCTATCTTGCCAACCCAGCATGCACAGCTGTGGCACCCTGCAGAGGCTGGGACACACCTGAGTTTTCAGGCCAGATGAATTAATTCATGGGGACAAAGGTACGAGAGCCAGATATTGGCTATCTCATTCAATTCTATCACTTGAAGACGAGATTGTCCTGCCTATTTTTCTGTTCCAAGTAAGTGAACACTGATTTCTTTAAATGTCTTTTCCTTCCTTTACCTTTTAAGATCTTTTAAGGCTTTTGCTACCACAGTGCTTTTCCTGAGATTCACCCTCAGTACCCAAGTCCTCTTCCTCCCCAGGCATCAAACTCCTCAACAACAGTCTCTGCGGTTCCTGCCTCTCCTACACAGTTGTGTACTGCTTTGTCCTTCACATCTGTGGGACGTACTTAGCAAAGCCAAATGGCTGCATTATACATATTGGGTGGGGTTTTTTTTGGTGAAAAATGGCCTATTGCTCATTTTTGTTCTCTCGAGCTGCCTCTTCTATTTGCGTCAGAATCACTGGGTTCACATCTAATAACAAATGGAAAGTAGATGTAACACTGAACAACCATTTCAATAATACGACCTTTTGTTGAAAGAATATTCCCAGAAAATGTTGATGTATTTTTCCAGTTCATTTGACAATTGATTTACTAACCTATGAAATCACTTTGGGTCTTCCAGGCTGAGATTGTGAGTAGTCAGACAAAGGAGCTGACGTTTGTGTCATGGCAAGGGATCGCATGAGATCCATTGGTGCTGAATAGGGTTACTGTGCAGTTCTCTACAAATACTCGAGAAAATGAGTGAATTTAATTTTTTCAGAAACTGCTAAAATGTGATTCTTTGAATCCTCTTACTGAAGCAAATACTAGAGATGTAATGGGTTTGGCTAATATGATCTGCCCACATGACTAAATTCAATTTCGGAAGTACTGGGTGAACACACCTGTGTGATGCTTGTGGATAAGATTTTCCAATCTCTTTATGTCTGTTGTAAATAGTCCCTTTCTGCCCTCATCCTGCTTTCCCAGCAAGTCTTCCTCTTATCGTAAAGTAGCTTTTTGGTGTTATTTGTTAGTTCCTGTAGTCACTTTTTTTTCTCCCTTTCTATTTCCTTTCTCTTTTTTTTTCCCCTTGTTTCTCTAAGTCCAAGTTTCTTTATCCACCCTAGTTCTTGTGCTGAGCTGTTTCCTTTTCTCATTACATACCACTCAGATGCCCTACATCCAAGATTGTTAATCCAACTCAATGCCTACATGTCAGGAAACAGCGCATTGAAAATTCAGTTCTCTATCCTGATTCAGTGCCATGGCTGGCTACCCAGGACTCCATTACTCTATGGCGAGAACACGTGCAGGAAATCTTATGGATCTTTTGGGACTGCCTGAGTATTTATCTTAAGAAAATATCTCAAGTTATGAAATATTTGCTGGTAATGCACTTGGAACAGTGTTAATCTAAAAAAAAAAACCACAGGATGTCCTCTTGCTAGCCTGAGAGTTCTGTGTCAATGTTCCCCTTAAAAACAGCGCGGCAAGGTGGTTTGCTTTAAATCACCGTCAAAGATTCTCCCCTCTCAGAAGAGATTTAGTATATTTTAGAAGTTGCTGAAGGAAGCATACAGAAAGTGGGTCAGTCTGCACCATGCACAGGTGAGCCAGTGAGCAGATGCTCTGCACCGTGTCCCACCAAGCCAGCTGCTCACCCACCAACGCAGCCCCACCACAGCACAGCAGCCCATAAGCCTGCAACTGCCTCTGGGCTCTGACCTGCCAGCCTGCAGGAGCTGCTCAGCCCTGGAGAGGTGAAGTTGTACCTCAGCATGGATACAGGGGGTGCTTCTCTTCCCCTGTAATTCCTGTGTGCTTGCTGAATACCAGCAGGCTGTTCTGGGGATGAGAAAGCTGTTTGTCAGCAAGAGATCTATGAATCGTGGGGCTAAGCGAGGCATTCGGAGCATACCCTTTCCTTCAGTGCTTTCCTTGAGTGTTTAAACAAGCCTTGTTAAGGAACTTCCACATGCAGTGTCTGGGCATCCCTACGAAACCCATCTGTTGTCTCCAAGTGAAGAAATACACAGCTCCTGCTGAGCACCAGAAGAAGCAGAAGCCCCAGAGCCGTCTCAGGATGCAGAGGAGCATGGCTGGGCAGGTGTTTGCAGCACCGAGCCAGGTGGGGTGAGAAAATGTGGAGCCAGGCCCTGAAGGCTGGAGATTCTTCTGAGGTTACAAGCCAGCATTGCCAAAAAAGGAAGGAATGGTATTTTTTCCCTTCATTCCTGGCCTGCTGCTTGACACCAAAATGAGTACATGATTGTATCAGAAGCCCAGCTTACTGGCTATTATTTCCTGTGCTTGCTTCTGTTTTTACAGCCTCCCTGGTGGAGCTTCTAAGCTCTGCCAGAATCTGGCATGCAGCAGCACTCCCCGGTGCACTCGGGCCGTGACTCCCACACACCAGGCAGCCCATGGGGACCGAAGTCAGTGCTGTGCCTCAGCTGCACTGCCAGTTTGCAGGGAGGGAGCGCTCAGGACCTCAAATCCTGAATCATTGTTTTCAAGGCCTTTTTTGACTTCCCGCTGCAGCTGCAAGTCCCGAGGATTGTAATTAAAAAGCAGACAATCCCCTTCTCCTGTCGCCCATCTCCTCATTGAAAATACAATGTAGCTTGGGGATGGAGTAGAAATAATCAGGAAGTTTTTAACTGCTCATCTAATTTCAGTGCAGCTCTGAGGGAAAGGCTCTGCAGTGATAGGGGAGCGAGGCAGCCAGCTCTCTGCTCTGCCTTCTGCAATTATCCTTCCCAAGCAAATGGTCTTCCTGGGGAGCGTACTCATTTCTTTCAAGCTTTGAGTTTCCTGAGCCCAAGGAGGGACAGACTCCTATCTCATGTCCAACGCAGAGAGCCCTCTCTGCTGGGCTTCCTGGGGCATGTATAAAATTGAACATGACTCAGAGATGGAGGAAAACAGCAACAAAAAGATTTTCTCCGCCATCCCACTCCTCAGCCTAGACAGAAATCAGCACTTGCAGCTCTCCTATTTGAAATACTGTCAGCAAACAGCTGATAGTCCCCAGGGTGTCAGCTGGAAGTGCCCTGCACCAGCCCAGTGCTACTTTGGCTTTGGCGGTGATTTCCTCGCAGCCCTCAAATCCATACAGCAGCATGGGGTTTGCTGTACTCCTCTGTACTACTCAGCTTGAGGAGCAGGAAGGAGAATGGGCTCTGTTCTGTTTTGCTCTCCTTCATCAGCAAATTGTGCATCCTGATTACAGTGGTAATTGGAGCCAGTCACATCTTGCAAAATATTGTCTAGAGAACTTCATCCAAGTTTCCGTGCTGTGCTTTGATTCCTGTCCACACATACCAGTGGTCCTGCTTTGCTAGAACAGTAGGGGACATCGAGACATGGAAACAGGAGTTCAACAACAGACATTCTCTATTACTTTTTGTGCAAGGCAAAGATCCTACTCTGTTTCTTTAAATAAACAGGGCCATGATAGGGCTGATGCTCAACAGACTACTCCAAAACCAGTGAGTCCCACCTCCTGTGATCACTGGCACCAAGCAGTATATACAAGCCCAGTACATCTGTGCAGGCTGCCATGCAGGGTCTGAGTACCATGGGGCAGAAGCTGCTCATGCCTGGTGTGGTTCACTCTTTGAACATGTTCATTGGTGAGCACTGTAACACCGGCTTCTTGCTTAGGCCCAGCCAGCTGCTGGTGGTTCACAGGGCAGTGACACTGCGAGCTAGGCACATGGCAGGGCTGAGGGAGTCATCTCCTTCCATACATTTTCAGTTTTCAGAACTGATGTATGGACCCACATAGTGTAACTAGAATATACCGCTGTGCAGAAAGTGAGGCCTGTCTCTTTTTGATGTTCCTAAGGAAACTATGAAACACTATGGAACTCCTGAGCTGTACTGCAGTGCTGCCAGGGGTCCAGAGCACAAGAACTGGAAATGGAGCTCAGGTCCTGCCAAGGCTTCTCATGAAACTCAAGGGCTCTTTTCGTGATCCATGTGAGCACAGTCCACAGGTGAAGGAAAACTTTTCACTTCTTGCTGCATCTCTGCTTAAATTCATGCAGCCTTTCCCATTATTTCCTTTTGGTTCATAGCCAATCTGAAGGAAAAAGAAGGATGGATCCAAGCAGCTTGTCTTGTCAGAGCGTGCATCTCACTGCTCATCAGCTCTGGCAGCACGGCATCGCAGGGAAGGATATGATCTCCCTCTGCTGCTGCAAAGAACAGAGAAGGCAGGTGGGACAAGTGCTGCATCAGGGCTGAGTGTCACATCAGCCACAGTCACTTCTTTATCAAATGCCACAGCCCAGAGATATGAAGCTCCATCTCCTTCATAATTTCTTGTTGAGAAGAATCTAAAGAGGATGGAAATGCATGAAAGCACCCTTCACATGACCATATTTTTGTTTCAACATTCTTTGAATCTGATTTCTGCCTCCTTAATTCTCTTGACAGTTCACAGAGATAATTTGAATGTGAGAAGCAGCCCTGACTTGGGCTTTGGCTTGCTCTCCAGAAGATATTACCAGTGCTGGAGTCACGTTTCTTCCTCCTTTCATGCTGGAGGCATCAAGACAGCCACACGTGCTGCCAGACACTCAGCTAGCTGAGACAGGCATGTGGTGTCCATCTGCTCAGCATGCATCCCAGCAGATAAGCTGGCCGTCTCTCAGACTGGTGGAAGGGTCTGGCTCCATATTCAGGGCCACATGATGTGGGAATATAGGGCTACGTCAGCACACAGAGCTCTCTGTGCTGTTCCTCAAATATAAAGGTCTGGATAAAGGACTGGATACAGGGGAAAAATGAGCTGCATACAATTCTCAATCAGGACAATCAGTATCTTCAAATCATATCGTAAACTCCACTCCTCCACTTGAAAGTGGAGGAGCCTTGCAAGATAGGATGCTAAGCAAGCAGCATTGTGTTCTGGCATGCTGTCAGTGACAGCACTTGACTTCCAGCAGCAAGAGGTAACTCTCTCCTCCTTTAAACTGATACAGAATTCCTAAACAAAAGCCTGACAGACAAAATCACAAACACATTTCCCCCACTTCTTCTTTCCTACTGGTTTTCCACCCAGTAACCACTAATTGCTGAGCCTTACCCCAGCTGAGCAGCTGGCAGCAGTTAATATAGAAGACCAGTTCTTGGCAATGGGACTTCACTAGGGGAATATGTCCTACAAACTCTATGTCTGCTGAAATCTATTACGGGTAATCAGAATTTATGCATTCATCTGACACTTGAAACATAGTTTTTGCCAATGCATGGAGACTTTTTTCTTTTTTTTTTTTTTTTTTTCCTGCTCAGCATTGAAAGGAATTTTGCTTGCAATTTTTGAAGTAACATTTTATAAAATAATATTTTTCTCTACAAATATTCCCATGTTTCTAATGGCAATCTGCAAGGGAAGAATGTACTTCATTTTACCAAAACAGAATGCTTCATGTTGACTCAGAATGGCTTCTGGGGGCTTTGCAGTCACTTTTGTTTTGCCTAAAGATAAAATATTCTGCTTTCTGTTTAGTCTAAACATTCCACCGCCGATTCTTTTCATTTGCCTGCCAAACTGAAAAGTCCTTTATTTTCAAAGTCCCATTTCAAAACAAGTGACTTTCTAGATGTTACCTCTGCACCTAGAAGCTTTGATAGGCTACCAGGATGAATACAGCGTCAGGCAATTTTCTTGTAATGCTTTCCAAAATTCCATGACCAAAGTGTCACTTAACTGATAATGATTATGAATGTTTTGAGTGTTCTTGGCCTTGGAGAAGAAAAAACTCATGGGGTTTATGTGAAAAAATGAACAAAGGACCTGAGAAACTGATCCCTCAGACTTTCCAGGTACTCTATTCTTTAAGACACTACTGAAGGAAGAAAAGAAATGGGGAGGGTGTATACTTTCACTGTGTTTTCAGCAGGAACAAAGTGAGAAGCAAAGTGCGTGGTCTGAAGAGTGCACTGAGTGAATCCAGCTGAAACGTGAGAGAATGTTTGGGAATTTGAAAGAATTGAACAGTGGTGCATGACTGCCCTCAAAGGCCACTTAGTGTGTGTCATCTGTGAGCTGATGGATGGTAACTGAAGGGAGAGGTGATATTACCTCCACAGGTTTAGGTGAGATACAAATACCACGAGACAATTTGTCTTCACGATGTACGAAACATGAGCAGAAATGAAAAGCACCCAACACCCTGTACAAAGTCCTGTGCACATGTCTCAGGAGGATGCTCTGAACACGCAGGGGATGTAATGCTGGGAAGGAAGGATCCTGAATGCACAGCACGCTGAGTGTAGGGCTGTAGTGCATCCCCGCAGGGCCTGGGGAGCAAGCTGTGCACTGCCCAAGTGGCTGAGTTGAAGGGACTCATCTCCAGCAGTAATTAATCGTGTCCTGGGCAGAAAGAGAATTTAAACATGAAGGGCTTCTCTGCCTGAAGGAAAGCAATGTTCTTGTAGGCACTTGACCTTTGAGTTGCTTTGTGCGCAGTGTGCTTGATTTTCTGCCGGCCTCCCCCTGCTGCCCTGCCTTCCCTCGGTTTGCTGCGTGTTCCCCCCAAGCTGTGCTGGTGAGCAGCAGCACCCGACCTGGCCGCAGTTTCCTGCAAACCTCCACTGACCTGCAGGGCCGGCCAGCCAGGCTGGGGCCGGAGGAAGGGGCCTCTCCCTCTCGATAAGTCACTCACGTGCTGCAGCTCTTGTCTTTCTTCACATATAATGAGCTTTGCAGCTTGCAGTAAATTATTCTTCTTAGCTGTCCTATGGGAATTTATGGGTGTTTTCTTATGGGTAAGATTCATAGGCCATATTACCTTCCCATCTCAGAAGGAACAAATGTGCCAAGCTATTTTCATAAAGTGTATCTTTGCTAAGAATTTTTTTCCTGGAGTTCAGTGCTGGTAAGAGCAGGGCTTCCAAGCCTTGCATTGCAAGACAGCACCTGCATTTTCCATGACACAGTTCTCTCACTTGTGACAGTTAAGTGCAATTGATTTCCACCATCTGGAGTCTGAGATCTTCCTTGAGGCCCAGGTTATCATTTTTAAAGGAGAGCGACCCTGTCCCTTTTGTTTCAAGAAGTTCTGTCTCTCTGAGGCTTTTTTTACAGTGAGTAAACTGCCTGCTGATTAACTGACGGTGGGGAACGTGTTCGTAAAGCTGGCAGTGACACTCTCAGTGTCCAGCAGATCATTTTTCTGTGCCAGTCAGAAGAGTTTCATGAAGGATTCCATTTTTTGTCTGAGCAAACTGTAAAAGTATCAGCTAGCACTTGATTCGTTCCCTATTCAGTATTTATTCTTTGTCATTTTGTTAAGATCCCAGGCTGAGCCATTTTATATTTGCTTATCTGTTAAATGAGCAGCCCAGCTGCCTGGGAAACGCTCCTATCCAAAGCCTCTCCTGCTCAAAGCAAGAGAAGCTGGCTCGCTTTGCTTGCAGGGCTGTTAGAGAGCTGGAATGAAGCACGAGCAAACTGCAGGATGCACAGCTCTGCTGCTCTGTGCACTGGTCCTCTTTGGGGCTCAATAGTCCCTATAACCCAGAAGCTGCTTTTTGTTGCTGATACTTGCCAAGAGATTTTAAAGCACTATCTAGATTTTAAGTGGTAGTGTGAAAGGCTGAATGTATATATTTTGCCTTTCGGTTCAGACAGTAGCTTATGCTCTGGGATAGTGTAATTCTAGCAACTGTCTAGACATATGGCAATTCAGCCATACGTTAGTTCAGCCATTAAAAGTCAGTTAGGAATGAAATACAGCTTATGCGATATAGGCTGTGAATTCATGCTTCCCTCTGAGGTGTTCTTCAGTCATTAAGCAGTGTCACGACGATGAGGATCTGTTCCATTTACAATTGAAATAAGTGGATTATTTTTAGTTCTGTTGTGAAGCTGAAAATTTGGCAGACGTCAGTCTTGGAGGTGAGGAGAAATGATGGAGGAGAATGGGGTTAAGTAATGGTTTGTTTTCTGTGGAAAGGAAACACTTCAGAGAAATTGTGTTATGTTTTGACTGAAGTGCTTCAATTATTGCATAATTCAGTGTTTTCATATGTTTTAGGATTATTTAACTCTTTTGCTTAGCTACCTTCTTTTGATTTTTTTGCTTTTTAAACAAACATTGCTGTTTGTTCTAAATAGCTGTTTTTTAAACTTTCTAACTTTCAGTTTCTACACAAACAGTGAAATTCCTTCTAAAAATAATGGCACAAATATTTTAAAATTCAGCTGAAGCAATTTGTCAAAATTTGATCCAGATTTGTGAATAGTTTAGCACCAAAAGCTCTTTTTTCATAGCAGGTCTCCTCTTGGTTTATATTCTTGTCTCATCCCTTTGTCACAGGGCAAAGCAGTTGTTCTCTTTTTGCCCATAAGAGGAGAAATAGATAAGAATGTGCTTCCCCTAACACTTTTTTGTACTCTCACTGTTCACTGGAAATGCAAATCTACTTTCTCAGTAGATTTTTTTCCTATAGCAAGTAATCCAAGGACGGGGTCTTCTTGGAAGTAAAAGGACCTCTCATTATTTGCATAAGCTTTAAATTTGCCTGCGAACGTATCATCACATTTGATATATTCCAAGTATGGGTTAGCTGGAGAGCAAGACCTCAGAGGCACTAAGCAGCACTAATGTTCACACACAAACATTAAACACATGTTTGCACTGTAACTCAATATAAGAATGCAGTTGACCTGTTTGGGAAACTGCAGTAGACAAACCGTACTGAGCGTAAATATTTCATATTAGTTTTAGGGGTTGGAACAAGCTACAAAGCTGTAGACACGAGATCAGGTTTCTCAGCTGGAGGCTTGATTAGATCCGATGCCTGCCTAGCCAAAAAGTTCAGATGTGTTTCCAAAACTTCCTAAACATGAGGAGATAAGAGGTCTAGTTTTCATTCTGATTAGTATCTCTCACAACGTTTCTTACAGTGCTTTCCTCCACAATACGTGTTTTTAATACGTTGATGCAGTCAGAAAAAATGAATAGCATGGAATAGAAGCTGACATGAAAAGACATTGCTGGAAATGATAGACTTCATCCTGATTTCTGGTCTTTGTCTTCAGTTTCACTGCCTCACGTTCAGATCAGAAAGCGTGCAACAAGAGCTCTGCAGGGCCCTGCTGGCTCCTTATCACAGCTCCCCACGCTAATCACGCAGCTCTTGTACCTGCACAGCGATCCAAGTCCTTTTGTGAAACAACTCTGTCACGTTTTGACCTTTCTGATAAGCCGTGCCACCATTTGATTTCATCATGACTGAAGCACACAGTGCACTTCAGTGCTAAGAACCCTATTTCCCATTCTCAGCTAAAATTAAGCTGTCAAGAGTACAAAAGTCAACAGTCCCACTATCCTGTCTCAGTCCTTTTCACGCTTCATGTTTTTGTGAGGAAAACTGCTCTGGGCTGTGGAGAGCATGAACTCCAATTCCACATCCGGTTTGTTCTTTGAGATTGATTCCAAATGAGAGCACTCACACATTTCCATGGCATTCCTTAAGCAAGGACTGTTGTCATTAGCAAAGAAATGAACACTGATATCTCCATATGAATGACCTGTTCCCAGACAAGTTAACAGTCATGGGCTAACAAAGACAAAGTGAGTGAGATAAACCACTTCTGTTTTCCTCTGTCAGTGGAGTTGTATTTTGGAATGGACAAGCAAATCCAAACCTCACACTGCATTCAAACTACTCCACAGGTCACCAATAAGCAGCATTGGTTTGTAGCAGGAGATCAAAACTCCCAGAGCTGAGATGATGTGAAGAGGGATGTGCTGCCCAGCCAGTGACAGACGTTTCACTTTTCAAAGCCTAAAAGTCCCTCACCATCAAAACTTAATTTCATGCACTTAAGTGAAATGGTGTAAACCGGCAGCTATAACATAGCTGTAGCACTTCCATGCAGTGCATTTGACCCTTGCAACATACTTGAGCACTTCACTCCTATTTAATGACAGGTAGACCAGCACAGAATACAGCTGCTCCCTGCTGCCCAAAGGGTGAACACTTGTTTTAAACAGAAAATGGATCCCCCTTGATTTGAAGCAAAACACTTTGCCAACAGATGGGTTACTGGAAAGGAGAAATTTGGGAGGCTTCTGCCATTTATTTGAACCCCTTGTCTATAGCAGCCAGAATAGAGAACTCTCAGAAAAGAGTACTTGGAATTTTTAACATTTCAATTATTTCCTCACTAGCTAAAAATGTTAGAGAAATATTTTATCATCTTTTCCTGGAGATTTAAGAACATTCTCAGTTCTTGCAACAGATGAAGGAGACAGCTCTGATACAATACTGCAGGGAGTAAAGGGACGCACAGATAGCCTTACCCTAACACTTAGTTCAACTAAGGCTTTCTTTAATCACAGAACAGCTGCCACAACAGCCCTAGATGCAAAATGAGAGAATTTGCTTAGGCAGAGGGATTGTGGTCAGCTGGAGTGAAGCAGTGGTGCCAGAGCAAGGCAATCGCACCGATCAGACTCCTAAACACAGACTGTGGCTTTGCTTTTTGTGTTCAGGAGGCATCAGGTCAGCCTGTGAGCAGCGTTTACTGAAGATGCTGCACTCCATGCAGCCAGCTCAGACCAGTGTCCTACGAAGAGGAGCCACAAGGAGCCACAGGGGTGTAGCTAGATCCTCCAAGCAATTAATAATTGATTTTTTTTCTCTATAAAAATCCCTCAATATTACATCAAGAATTAGAAAGGAAACACAGCAGGAGGATGCAAGGCTCATTCAGAGGCAGGTCCTAGGCCAAGGATAAGCGGGTTGAGGTTACTGTGTGGCATCCATATACTTTCTTGTCATAGCATAATCCAAAGCAAAATGGCTGGTTGCCTACATTGCATGCTGTAGTCAGCTTTGGATTAGCTGAATGGCATCTGAAACTTTATACCATAGGATATCAAATTAAAGAATTTTTTTTACAAAAATCCTGACTGCTTTATGGTCTCACATTCTTTTAATCTTCTGATGACCATCACTGTATCCATACAATGAAAAATCAGTAAGACTCAGAAGCTTTATTAAATTAAACTACCTCTGATTCTTATTTATTTCTATGATATATGTATATCCTGTCTGATTTACTGTGGCAAATCTGTAGAAAATCCTACAGTTCCCTACAGGTGTGACCAAGTTACTTCTGTGTTAAGTTGTACCCTTATGATAACACTGAATTGCTGTGGAATTCTGACGTGCTGCAGTGTAATAGCAGCTGTGAAAGAAATTCAAAGCATCGAGGAAAGAACTAACCCATGTGCCATGGAGACCTGTGGAGCCAGTTATTAACTGCACTGTTACAGGTGGGGAATGGATAGGAAAGGGATTTATTTTTTTTTTTTAATATGATTGTGCTATGAACTAGCAAGATAAGGTTAAAAATAGGATATTCAAGATGTCACTGGATGTCCTGTCACGTGTAACAGTGGGTTCGGATCGGCAAAAGAACGGTTCTGCACATGAGTGTTCTTCTCTCTGCAGACGACAGAAATCCATTTGTGGAGTTTCACCCGGAGCATCCCAAAATCATCTACATTCTGAAGACTAAGAAAACAGTTGTTATCCCCTGCCAAGTTACTTCTCCAGATATCAGACCCATACTTACTAAGGTAAGTAGCTGGTTTGGAGAAATTCAGACAATTCACAGGTCTGCACTGCCATCACAGTGGGTAAATGTGAAAAATAAAATTGATGAAGCTAGGTATGTTTCAAAAGGAAATAGAAAAGGCAATAATCATCAAATATCACAGTGTATTAGTAGTGAACTGTGCATAAGGCTGTTGGTGGGATTCGGTTGAGTTTATCAAATGTTCTTCACATTTCATAGTTTGATGTTCCTCCATTAAAGCTTATCGATTTTATATCATGAACCTCTCAGAACTGTTGCCCATTTCTGCTTGATTTCAGAACTTAAAACCAAGTTTTGATCTTAGAAATAAGTGGCTACTGCTTCCTTCAGCAGCAGCCACACTTGAATGTCAAGGCTACAGAATGGTCTGTGGAATAAAAATAGAAATTTAGGGTCTTGGGCTTCTTCAGTCAATGGGGATGTAATTGCTCAGTTAAAGAGCATCAGAACCACTTCAGAAATATGCCTATCACAGAATAAGGAAAAGAACATGGGTCTCCTAGCTCCAATCCTGCCTTTTGCCCAGTAGGTGATGTGCCTCTCCATTGCCCTGCTGCCTCTGCCACTGCCCCTTTTCCACGATCTGTTCTGGAAGGGTTGTGGGGTGTGATGCTGTGTTGCTGAAGGTGGTGTGCCAAGAGGGAACACAGATACTGTGATGCCTGGCAGAGGGTCTGAGGAGCTCTGCCTCTCCTAGCTGTTGGGTGTCTCCTCCTGAGAGCCAGCACATGGAACACAGAGGCCTGATACAGAGCTCCAACTCCTGCAGAAACCAATGGTGAATTTCCAGCAGACGTGCACAGGAACAGCAGAAGCCTTATTGCTTTAGTAGATCTCTATTTTTCAGTTTTGTCAGTAGGGATTAAAAGTGGGGGGATAAGGCTGCTCTCCATTTATAGCTTATCACTTCAGCCTGGATAACTGTTATCACCTTCTCCTTGGCTATAAAAATGAAACATTCCCATCTTATGTGAGCCTACTTCAACCAAATTCATTGCTGGAATAGAGTCACACGAGCCTAAGCAGGGCCTTGGAGCTTCCTGATTTATCCCTTTATTTATAGGCAACTCGGCTCTCCTGTGTGCCAGCTAAACTCTCCCCTGGTAATTTCTTCAAATACGGTCCTTTACCTTGAGGCAAGCTGCTGGAGAAATGAAATCTCCACTGAAATCTCCCTGCTGAATTGCAGAGAAAATTGTCCCCCACAGAGTCTTCCCCTGCAACGGGGAGCAGCAGGGCACAGGGAGGGATGGGGATGCTGAGCGCTGCTCCCACAGGAATGCTCTCAGGAGCCGTGTGCCAGTTCCAGCAGCCAGAAAGTCACCTCTAGCACAACCCGTCTGGGGATCCGACAGCCCCGTGTGGAGCCGAGGCGGCGGCTTCCCATGCGCAGGGGAAGCGGGGTGGAGAGGGGCGGAGGTACGGCTGTGGGACCCAGAGGTGAGCAAGGCGAGCGGACAGATTTAGAACATCCTCTGCTTCCAAATTTAATCTCCCATAGACAGCGAACTTCAAAGGGAGGAAAGCCGCTGTGATTTCCTTCAAGCAGCAATGACGTTTTTTGTTTGGTTGTTTAAATATATATTTTTGAATATTCTATGGAGATGTTTAATATGTGTGTAGTGTTGAAAAGGGCCTCCTGAGTAGGGTTATTTTTTCTTCCCCTTCCTCTCGCCATCAGGGAGCGGAGCTGCCAAACCATGAAATTCATCTTTATCACATATTATTATTCTTTTAGAAAATGTACTTTTCCCACCGTAAATTAAGTTCCTTATGTTACCATTATACTTTAAAATCATTGCACTCTCTGGCCCTTAAATATGTATGGGGAAAGGTACCACTCACTAATACCAAACAGATCCTGGCTAACTCTACAGACCATCTCTGTTATTAAGAAACAAGCTAAGACACAAGACTCGAACTTTTAATTTTGCTTAATATGATTTTAATTCTGGACAAAAAAGCATTTTCAATCCTGTCAGATCTGTTTAGTCAGTGATGTGGCTCAGTGTGCGTTTGCCACTTACAGCTTTGACCTTCATGGGTGTTAAAGCACAATTAAGCCCCAGGTCTCAGATCTCGTTCTGTAGCTTTTCCTGAATTTTCCTAATGGCTCTGCACAGCTCAATTGCTTTGAAAGCATTTTCCCAAAATCCATGTTTTTTATGACTGTCAGAAAAGAACCGCTGCTCCAAAAGAAAGCCATGCCTGCCATCCCAAAGCAATGCCCCAAACCCTTACTTCCATGGCCTTTGTTCTGTGTTGAGTGCTCAGTAATAAGGGACATAAAGCAATGCCATCCCAATCAACAGTGTGTTCCCATGAGAGGTATGAGCATCAGCTCTCAAAGCCTGGAGCTGAAATTTCATCAAAAGAGGAGTTTTATTTAAACTGAATCCAATTTAAACCACTCTGCTAATACAGGAATACTGTTTGGTGGCAGAAGAATAAGTTGGGTGTTGCATACAAAAGATGAAGAGCAACATTATGATTTTTTTTTTCAGGAATCGCAGAACAATACAAATATTTGGGAATCTAGGACTACTAATGTCTGTGTTACTATGTTAATCATAGAATCAGAGAATGGTATTTTGAGAAAAATGCATAGTACATACGTGTAGCAGTACACAAAGCAAGATTTTGTTCCTAGGCACTTCGGAAAAGGTTACTCTGCAAAGCTTCCATAAGACAGGCAAAATTACTTCCAATAAAGAGATGAGGGAAACCGGTTTTACAGTGAGTGGCACCATATCGAGCATAAGGTCTGAGAGTTTTGGGGCTACTGAATCAAGAGCCCCTGTTACGATGTCCAAGTTTTGGATTTCAAACAGTTGTACCTCAGGGAGGACTCTCCTATTTATACATGTTGCTGTTGCCTGAGATGTGTGTGGAATGAGACCACCAACCACTCTGAAAGGTCGAATACCTCCCTAGTGCATGAAGCAGAACAGCTTTGGCTGCTTGGCTTGATGACCTGAGGAGAAAGGGAATGTCTCAGCCACCTCCTATTGCCTGCTCTCTTTCAGTATCCTCATCTTGAAAGGCTAGACTTCAAGAAGATGGTGTGGGACCCAAAAAGAGGATTTGTCATCCCCTCTCATTCTTTTACTTATTCTGGAGTACTCGCATGCACTGCAAACATCACTGGAAGTGTGTTCTCATCCTATTACCTCGTACACAAACTGGGTGAGTGATTGCTGCGCACCAAGGAATGACCATAATATTTCTGCTTCATTGCTAATCCCCTGGCTATTATTTATTGGCTAGCCCTAGGAATATTTGATATATCTAATTGTTATGTATCTGTAGCACATCCAAACTGCAACACTTAAAGCAAACTAATTCTTCCCCTTGTTTTCTTATTCAATAGAACTTGCCTGATCCACTCAAATTGCCAGGTGTTGAGGTGGTACAGAACAGGAGCATTTTATTCAGACCTCACCGAGGCTTTGTTTGCTTGGATAGAGCAATATTTACACTAAAGCAAACGCCAATTTAGAATAAACCAAACATTAGATTTCTTTTTGCTTCTGGTCATTAAACACACAAGATCATGGTATAAAAACCTCATTAACATATTCATATATTTGCTTTTTTATCCTGTGTCTCATGGTGATTTACTCTGTCTTTTCCTTTATATTTACAGTTGACCTTCAGCTCAGAATTTATATCCAAATTTGCAGCTACCAATCATTAAATTTTGGAATGCTGGAGATTAATTAAAGTCCACTTCTAATTTATTTTTCCTTTCTTTTCAATGTATTCTCTTTCTTTCTTTGTAATTGTATTTTTCACAAGGAGAGATTGTGACTTCATTCCCATTAGATTATAGCATCCTTCTATGCAATTAGCACTCAGCTTTAAATAACAATGCATTTGTGTGGCAGCCAAATAAAGATCCCGTAAATCTCTCTTTCTATTTTTCTTTCATTGCTGGAGTAGTAATTATTTATTACTAAAATTGTGAATGCAAAGCTAAAAAAAAAGCCACGAGGACATCCTTATCTAGCCCCAAAGCACACCTGCGAGACCTTTCTCTGTAACGTATTGCTGTGCAGTGGTCAGAATTGTATCTACTATGCTGCACCATAGACTGAGGCATGGCCTTGAAGCAGGCTTTTTCAGAGCTGATGCATTTAAGACATCAGTAAATACAAAAGACTGAGATCTGTTGGTCCCATTCAAAAAGGAGAGGTAACTGGCCATCAGTGGGCAGGAGAAATGAAAATGTTGAGTCACTTTGAATCTTTTTTTCTTAGAAAAGAAGAAAAGAAGTACAAGAATAGTATCAGAATGTTTTGGCTTTGAGGGCTGGAGCCAAACATGGCAAAAGCAAGAAGAATCATTCATAAATGAGTGTGTCCACATCTGACCACTTTGATCAGCTGATGTTCAGGCGTTTATACAACTGACCTAGCTTTTCCATTGTGTGGGTGTTTTTGAAAGTTTCCGTAGAAACTGCAGAAGAAGATGAAGTGCTTTATAAACTGAAAAGAGCAGATGCTGGAGGGGCATTCAGAGTGTGGTTACTATCTTAAGTGTCATTTATGCGTAGAGTGCTGTGTGGTTATACTTTTGCTCTTTTCCTTTCAGAGGGCAGAGCACAGAACCTGGCTCTGAAAGCAACTCCCAAAAAACTGCTGGTTGGAGAAACTCTCTATTTGGAATGCAAAGCAGAAACCTTCATCAACGGGCGCATTGAATTCATATGGACGTGTCCTAAGGGGAGAGTGAGTTGATGAGAATTCAGGATTCTGCTTTGATGCAGTCTCCTCCCAAAAGAAAGATGTTCATGGTGCTGAGCACACTGACTACTAGCTGTTCTGAAATACAGCCAACCATTTCTATGCCTACAACTGATTGTATTTTTAGTTTGAATGAATCTAAAATGCATCTACTATCTTGAGCCTGTAAATTAAACTGCAAATCTCATGCTAAATATATGCTTGCAAGAAAAGCCAGGAGATCTTTCCTCTTGGAACAATTTGTCACGTTATTTGTGGCCTCTTCCCAGCTAAAAACTTATGTCTCAAGGGCAGGCATGAAGGGTGCAAGCTGTCAATCTGCTCACCCATCTTGGCACTTATTAAGTAGGGGAAATGAAACAAAAGCCATTTGTATCTGCTCAGACCTCACCAAATAATTCAGTTTAAATTCTGAAAGTGAGTTCTTGAGCTTTCTGTGGAACGCAGTACAGAAATGCTGAACTTGATGTAGAGCCACGTGACACTTTGATGTACTGAAACCTTCCAGTTCTCCTAAGGAAAACCAGAGAGAAGGGGTATTTTCCAGATAAGTTCATTTATCCAGTATAGTACTCATGATTCTATTTGATGTTCAGAATTAAAATGGTTGCTTTCTATTTTAATTCTGCAAAATATACATTTCAAAGGAGCATCTAAGCCTTTTGGAACAGTGTAAAACGTGCCCCCTAAAATTTGATTGTTTTTGGACTTATTTTGTTTACTTAACAAAAGAATGTTTGATTTTGTTCCTGTGAAGAAACTACAGAAAAAATAGAGTTTATGGAAGTTCAAACTTCTAAATTCCTGTGTTACTGAATTCTGTTTCTTGAAACCCACATGATGGAAGAGAGTTACTTCTTCATGAAACCTTCTTAGATTTCTAACATTATAAATGCATAATTTCTTGACCAAATATATGGGATCAAAAATCCAATCAGAATAATAAAATGCTTTCTCAAATTCTTCAGGAATTTGCATTGGCATTTGGCTATCATAATATATCTGTTATTCTTTTGGAAAGTAGGCTTTCTTTCTAAGACAAGAAAACTGACAGTGACCCTGAAAAAGGCACAGCAGTGACCCTACAGAAGATGATGGCAGTTTTGCAGTGAGATCCCTGCGATGTGGGCCATGAGCAGGGATGATCTTTGCAGTGTCCCATTACTTACCTGCACACCCAGCTTTCAGCAGAGACGTGCCATAGTTCCACTGCTTCTTTCTCATTAGACTTGATAACGAGAGCTCACACAAGAGCTCTTCCTGCTGTTTTGCCTTTTATAATATTTACTTCCGTGATGGGGAGATACGATAATTTTGATATGAATCACTGCTTTTCTTAACTGGCAGACTTTGTAAGGGTAAACAAAGCAATCCCAATTATGCCGCTTTCTGACCTCTTTTTTTGCTGACTTCCAGCACCCTTACCCCAGGAGAACAATGGACCAGAGTGAACCCGTGTATAAGGTTGGCAGCAGCCTGACAATTGAAAATGTCACCATGGAAGATGGAGGCCTATACATATGCAAAACATTCAATGTAACGAGGCTGGAAGCTAATGTCACCGTTACGGTGTACGGTAAGTTCTGCAGCTAAACCACAACACTCAAGAACTAAGACTACACTTTTAGTGTAACCAAGTTACACTAAAAGAATAATGCCACATTTCTAAGTCTGCTGATACCTAAATGTCGTTAGGAAGAATGACAACTAGTTAAAACAGACATTAATAATCTGTAATAATTCTGTGAGAGAGTCAGCATCCAGAACCATGTTTTCAAAAAAACATCACAGAGCTCAAGACTGCTATATCTGAGGGTATGGATGAACTGGGACTGAGCTACTTAGGAGGGGCAGCTCTGAGAGCGGTTGCTGAAAATCTGTTGGGCTGGCATTCACAGGACAGCATACCCCAGCACTTAGACATGCTGCACCAGGGGCACAGCAGCTGCTAATTCTCTCCATTAAATAAAAAGTCCTTCATATGGAGATATAATTTACTGACTGCACAGAGCTGTGCAGTCAAACTGGCTGGCATTCCAGTTGGTTGTTTCCAGCTTCTGCACATCTGCAGCTGCAAAATATCAAGGATAGGCAAGCACTGTGCAAAATATGAGACTGTGGCAAATCTGCCATTCCTTGTCTTTCTCTTTGTTTCTCTTTCAAGACAAACCCTTCCTTGAGGTGTCGCACAAGAAGGGGCATTACTATGAGATTACATCAGGACACAAGTCACTGAAACTGGCTGCAAAGGTGGATGCCTTTCCTCGCCCAACTGTTACCTGGTGAGTACCTGGATCAACAGCAGACATGGCCTTGCTGAGGCTCCTGTCTGGAGCAGATTTTCACTGTTGCTTCGCTGACTGCAGGTATATAAGTTGAGAGCACTCACAGCCATGGCCTCACAGCTCACCCAAGGAGTTGTTTCTCCTTTCTCTGCTGCTGTGTGCTCTGTGGAGGTGACAAGCCGTACCTCTTTCCCATGCTATTTTTCCCTTTTAGTTATACAAACAAAAAGGTTCCTACAGAAGAAATAGAGGTTTTGTTTACACTGGACACAGAACTGTTTGGAACAGTAGAAATCTAAGGGGGAAGGGCTGCCAGTTTATTAGCTTTAGTGGTGGCTAGTCTGCAAGGATGCAGGGCACAGCAAAAAGCTGCAGGACACACTATTAACATGAAAAAATATTTCTCTTTTTATCTTTCAAATAATTTACTCCGATTGGGTCCCACCAGCAATGCCAGTAACTCCTCCTAGGCACTGTAAGGCTCCACCTGGACTGTGATGGGTTAGGTGAAAAGCAGCCAACACATCAGTGAGTGCAGGAGACACTCATTTCTCTCATTGCCCTTAAATCACTTGTCCTCAACTCTGCCACTTTCTCTATGCCTCATTTCATAGGGCTCATTCCCAGCCCCACCTCACTCACCATGAGCTGTTCTGCCTGTCCCAGCTGAGCAGAAGGCTTGGCAACACTCCCCAGTGCCCTTCCCTGGCCAGCTGAGTGCTGCTCGGGATGGCCTAACAGCCAGCAAAAGGTGTTGCTCAGGGATGGGTTTGCTGGATTTTCCTAGTAAAACTCACAAGAAATTATCCAATATCAGTCAAATCACTGACCTCTGCATGCCAAGAGCTATTTTTAATTGCCTCTGGTTTTTAAGAGACAGAAACTTTCCTGGGAGTTAGAGAGGGAGCACCCCCTTTCCCCTGCCAGGCTTTGTTCCCAGGGCCCGGCGTGCAGCAGCTCTGTGGCAGCTGGGACCACCAGAGCCTCCTTCCCCACATGCAGCAGATGTTGATGTTGGAGGTCTTTCAGCACAGTTTGAATGACTGCAGAGGAGGCTTTCAGCATGCTCAGACAGCAGGACACGTACCCCAGCTTCTCCTTCCACCAAGTCTGAAGCTCTGTGTGTGGCAAAGTCTGCCCTATTTCATATTCATAACCCAACTGCGGGTTAGCAGCGAGCAGGAGAAGGTCATGGAGCCTCGCCCAACCCAGTGTTAGTGATGGTTCAGGGCTGCAAATTCCTCACTGACCAGCCTGTTGACTCTAAACTCTCCCTAACACAGATTAGCTTTTTCATAAATAGTAAAGGATCATTCATACATGCTGAAAAAAGGTTATGATTAATTAATATCTTGTTTTAAAACTGATGATGCAAATTTTGGCTAACCCATCACTTATTGCACTTAGTATTGCACATGCAAGCTGATGTTTGCAGTCCACAACAATTTGAGGGCAGCTCCATTTGCATTTCTGATAATAGTTGAGCGTAAAAGAAGCACTGATAACTCAGATTCATTTAAATATCATTTTTTCCTGTAGCACAGCAGATGCTACTCAACTGTAGTGTGAAAGAGCATGGGAATAGAAGCCCAATTCAAGCAGGGGTTCCTGTTCTATTTCCAATGCTGTTTCTGAAGGATGACCCTTTAACCACTCTCATTTGGGTACCAGTCAGGCTTTCTGAGGGCTAACAGCCACGTGTGCACATGATGAGCCTTGCTGGGACTTTCACAACAGGTACAAAGATGGCAAACTGATCAAGGATAACCAAACTTGCTACGAGCCAGACCCAGCAAAGTACAGGCTGGGCATAAGGGATGTGAGACCAAAGCACGCTGGGAACTACACCATTGTCTTGAGCAATGCAAAATATGGCCTGTACAAGAACCTCACCATGCAGCTGGTAGTGACAGGTAAGGACTTGATGTCTGTAATGATACTGCTGTGTTTTTCTGTGTGATGCTGTTCTTTCAGTCAGTAGAAAGGAGGGACAGGTCCCACGTTTACCTGCAATGAGCTCCTACAACTCTTATTTAGGAAACACTGATGATCCGTTTCACACCAATCCATACTGAATAGAGGCAATAGAATGGAGATCTGCAATGAGGAGTTAGGCTGAAACCAGGTCATCTAAAACAACTTTCCAACAAGCTGCTGCACCTCAGAAATAGACCGCAGCATCTTTTTGTTGCAGATGGACACGGAAACGGCTTAAAAGCCTTTCAATAGGAGTTTGGGAGGATATCTAGGAGCAAGGTCTGGAGCTGGGGGCATAGTTTCCCAAGAGAAGTGGTGGAAGTTTTATCCCTTGAGATTAAGAACTAGCTTGGGCAAAGCACTGGGGAACATCCTGTTGGGACAGGAAGAATCCCAAATGTGCTGGCGGAAGGAACCAGATGAGCTGTTCTGTCTTTCATGTCTCTCCATCATCCTGCTACAGAAATACTGCCTAAGTCTGTATTTTGTATTTTTGTGTTGTCATGTATCTGCTGGGAGCATTTGAGGCCCGTTTTCAGGAGGATTCAAAGCAAACGGAGTGCAGTGAGGCTGGTTTACTTGTTAGAAAAGGAATACAGACATTGGAATCACATTTACTGATCTCACTCACTGGGATGATGGAAGACAGAGCTCATTGTCTCTTTGCACATCTGCTGCCTCTTTTAATGCAGTGAATGTGGGAACAGAGACAGAATCGTGAGATCCAGCAGGAGTTCAGCATGATAGCTCTGCTTTCTTCTGTATTTCCTGAGGTTTGCTCAGGCAGTGAGATAGGTAAAGTGGTTGATGGAGGTTTGTTTTTTTTTCTATGGTGAATTTTTCTCTCTTTCTCCTCTTGACACCTAAAAATATTCTCAGTTGTCCCGTCTTGAATTACTTATGTGCTGTTGCACTATGGACCTTCCAGCATTTGTTTTTTTCTCATCTCACCTTTCACAAAGGAATAATGCATAACAAATAGAGAACTTGTTACTTGGGCACACTTGGCCTACTCAAAATGCTAAGTGCTTACACCAACTTAAACAACCCTTAAACTAATGTGTGATATAGGACTGTAGAGAGCTGGCTACATGCTCATGGTCAGCTGCTGTAGCTCAGTGATGGGCAGGAATGTGTTAAACTGCGTCCATTTATTCCCTCGGGGTTGTTTATCCATACAGTGGTTTTGCTGTCTTGTTAGAGAACAGAAACATCCAAAGGAAGAGAAAATTAAGAATGATAATAAATTATCTTGTCAAGGTAAATATTAGCGTTTGCGTGCGAAAGAGAATGTTTAGTCAAAGAGCAGCCATTCCACAAATAGGCATATCAAAAACAAACAGAGCTTGTTTGTGGGAGCAAAATGCTATTTCAGGATTAAACCATCCATGCTATTAAGTACAGTACAAGCCTTTCATCTCTCTTGTATGTACAGGCATGTGTTGTTCTGGCTCTCACACAGTGCTTGCCTAGCATGGTGCTCATTGTCAGCCTTTATTTCAGATCAGCCCAATAAAGACTTCAATCAGGAATAATTATTTCATTGCAAAACACCCCTTTCTTAAGAGTATGCAAAGGCCAGCAGGTGCAGGACTGTTACTGACCAGCAAGGGTACTGCTTGCAGAAGCACAGGAAAAATGAACAGCAGGTGCTTCTTTCCTGTTTTTTTTTTTTTTTTTTAAAAAAAAAAAAAAAAAAAGCCATCCCTGAAATGAGACACAAAATGGAAAATATCTGCCAAAGAAAGCCACTGTTTTTAAGCAAATCACTGCAAACAAGGAGGTATTTGCCCAGACTGTAGATAGGAATGACTCAAAACCAGGAAAGCTCTCTTCCTTGCCAGGCTCTTCCCTCTGCAGCACTAATCCAGCAAGATGGATCTGAAGCACGCGACCCAAGGATGGGGTCGTTTAGCCCAGATGCATGTGAGAAGAGATCAAAAAAGGAAAATTTTGTTCTTGAAGCTTATCCGACTGCAGAAAAATGCTTTTTTTCTCATGCTTTCAGCTAGGGAAAATGGATTGCTTCTTTTTCAGATTTGGGCATAATTTGCTTTATATTCAAAAAACAACCTGAATGCAGATTTAAATTTTTCTCTCAACTCCTAAACAAATAGCCTGACACTTAATCTC
Organism: Meleagris gallopavo; assembly: GCF_905368555.1. NCBI lineage: Eukaryota > Metazoa > Chordata > Aves > Galliformes > Phasianidae > Meleagris > Meleagris gallopavo. The sequence goes on from NC_139412.1 coordinate 11,860,950, forward strand.
CACTTCCTATGACTGATGTCCTGGCATCACCTGAACAGATCCAACTGTTTGGAGCTTCAGCAGAAGGAGGCCAAAATGCTTTGCAGATATTTTATGTGGGATTACTTTGCCCACAACTGAAACAGAACCGCCTCTGAGCTGAGAGGGGTGATTAATGTCTCTGCTTAGAACCAGGCAGTCTGCAATTACTGAAGTTAGAATTTGAACACTGGTATTAACAGACTTCATGGAAAAATCCTCTTGGGTTTGCAGGTCAACACGCTGGTAGAAGCATCAGTTTTGCATTATGTGTAAGAGGCGCTGCCTGGAGCAGCCCAGCACCTGCCAAGCCTCATGCCGACTACATGCACATCAAGCAGCTCCCTATTACTGAGGAGTAGCATTTCTTTTTTGAGTAACAGCATTAGTCCCCAAAAGGCAGGGCAAGTCTTTTAAATTTCAGAGCTGCATCTGAAAAAGAAAGTGCATTCTGAACTGTACCATTTAAATAGGCTTTGGAATGTGAAGATAAATGCCATTTGTCTCTTCCTGCAAATAGAAGAAATTATAAGCAAGCATACAGCCCCCTCTCCTGTGAGTCTCTTCAAAATAATACATCATTAGTTCTCCTGAGCAGTGCAGATAGGGAAAGTGGCAGGCTACGTGCTGTGACAAACCCATCACTGTCAATTTGAACTAGGTGTAGAGGAAGTTTAAAGTTAATAGTGTTGTGAAATGTTATCTACAAACAAAGTATAAATAGCACTAGGACTCTTACTCATCAAATTGCATTATATTAATTTTGCAGGGCATTTTATTCTGTAATAACAGCAGCAGAAAAGAATCCCTTAAAAAGTATGAGAAAATAAGTGATATGCCTGAGCCCTACAGGACAGCAGCTTATATGCAGTGTATCTCCTGACCTGCTAGAAGACCTGCACTGCTGCAAGCTTGCTTCGGAATTATCTTCCATATACTTAACTGGCAGCCAGCACAGCACTTCTGGCATCAAGTACTGTATTTGTAAGGTATTTGCTTCATAGTAATGAGCGCAAAAAGTAGGAGCTATTTCCCCACAAAGGTTGATATGACCATAAAGCTGATGAGTATCTGCAGGGAGCAGAGGTATTCATTGTCTCAGCTCTACAGAGACAAGAAGCAAAAGGGCAAATAAGGCCCCGAGCTGCTGGCTGGGAGCTGGGAGCAGTGCTGGCCCCAGCAGTACGCAGAAAGCAGGCACACCAAACCGTGCAGTTGCTGTCTCGCCCAGAGCAGAATAGCACTGCTATGCAAAAAATGTCTCTTAAGAAGTGGCTTAGCTGTGCCTCTGGTCACCCATGCTCCCACTGCAGCTGGAATTTCATCTTGCGGGAGCACATATCTCCCCTGTGGATCCTGTTGGCTCATTGTAGGACTCAAATCCCCAGGAGGCAGCTGACTGCATTTTCAAAACTCTCCTTCTTTACATATTTACACATCAAACACTGTCCAAGAAGCGGCAGGTTGCTGTGTTTTTGTTTTGTTTGATTAAATTCTTATTGAGAAAAGGTTCAAGAAAATAATGTTCTAAAGAATTTGGAGGAAAAGGAGCAAGAAGAAGGAACAATTCTAGCAAACAGCTGGTGGCTGCACATCTGAGCCAGCCAGCCAAGGAGGAGAAACGTGGGAGAAAAGAGTTATTGCAGGCTGAAATACAAAGCCATTTCAGAACAAAACATAAACAAAAAATCCCCAAATCTATTTATGGGGAAGCAGGCTGCATTTCATTCTCACCCTTGCTCAAGTCATCTGCATGTATCAGAGTTCTTGCTGAGCCCTTTATGGGGCAGTCAGCATGCTCTGACCATCATGCTGTGAGTGAAGGTTGTATAGGAGCATAAGTTAATTTGAAAAAAAAATGGGATTAATAACCTCCTTCACCACTTTTCCTTTCTCCTTTGTCCCAAAGTTTCTCTTCTGTGCTCTGTCAAGACTCTTCCAGCAAATATTGCTTTGGGTTCCTGCTGCTCTTGTCAATTGAAATTACATTCCCTTGAAGAGTCTTGATCCCCAAAGCTCTTGCATTGTATCTCTAAGAAGGGCAGTGCAAGCAATAGCTGTACCAAAAGCAATAGTTATTCACAGGCTACCTACAAATTCCCTCTCTCCTGGGCATGGACCAAACTAGGAGACCTTGAGCATGCAGAATTCATGTGTGCATTGCCATGTGCTCCCCATTATGTCACTGAGATGGCTGTCCCTCGATTTCTGTTACTAGGGAGAATTAGCTCGAGCGCTTAATGATGCATGTGTTGTCCTACTCTGTAGTCAGGCCAGCTCTTCATATTTGGTTTAAAATCAAAGACAGGGAGTTCTGTGCTTGACCTACTTTGGCTTGCAAGGGATGAGTTGACATCAAAGGAGTCCCCAGTGATCTCCATAGAAGTTAATAAATACATGGTGATCCATGGGAACAATCCTCTGTCACTTTAACCAGATCCAGACTAGTCTGAAGAGGGAGACGGCCCTCAGGATGAGGTTAATTAATACTGGGCTGTGCCAGGTCAGAGCAAAGGAGTTCTTGGAGGGACAGAGCTCATCTGAGGGCAGAGGGGAGTCACACATGGTCCTCAGTGCATGGAAGGGCCACAGAAATCTCTGTGCTGGACATCAGAGGTGAGAAATGGGAATTTCTTTGCATTAATACTGCAAATAGGTAAAGGATTGAGCCAGATAGTAGAAGCAGCGCTGCACAGAACCTTCACCTTGCTTGCATTCTTCAGTATTCTGCCAGGACTGGCTTTCCATTGTATGTTACATCCAACTCCAGTGTAGCTCCTTGGAGGATAACCCATTCAGGAAAAGCCAGAATAGAAAATTTGATTTTCCGTCTCCTGGGCCAGCCAAGCAAACTTAGAAACCTGCGAATAAAACACAGCCTGTCTCCAACTAGCTGTAATTTCAGTGTTTTCCTCCTCAGGCCCATTCCTTTGCTTTCCTCCTGTGTGCTGCCAGGTCTGGCTGTAGGCAGTGCTCTGGGAGAAAGCAAGTATGAAGTGCTGCGCTATCATACAGTGCTCCAGTCCATCCTTCAGGTCTCGTTTAACAGGCACAGGCAAACAGGATCCAACTGGATGGTTTCTGCGCCATTTGCTTCCACCCTGCTGGTACTCCCAGCCTGCAGCAGTGGAGCAGCAGCCAGCATGCAGCCAGCAGTGTGCTGCAGGGCGGGCTGGAGCCCATAACTGCTGAGCCCAAGGCTGTTGCTGCAGTGGAACCCACGGAGGGTCTTGGGCTGCACACCTCATCCTGGTGCTGGTTGTGTGTAGCGCTGCACAGAGCAAAACAGAACAGCCAACAGAAGGTAACAGCTGGGGTCAAATACAACGTTCTGCTCAGCCTGGAACAAAAGTCATTTTAACTAATTTGATTCGAATAATTTTTCTCTCTTTCAACAAAAAAGAAAAAGAAATGCAATGATCACTTGTAAGCTGAACACAGATGAAGTGCTTTTACTCGGGGGAAATTTTATCCTCTTTTCCCCATATCATTTGACTGGTCTAAGCATGTGTTAATGACCTTCCTATCTGCTTTACAAGTATTCACCTGGCTCAGCTTGCAGAGCTTCTATTTCCATTAAATACCACAGAAAAATAGATGGAATATTCGAAAGTGCAAATTATTTTTGCTTTTGGGAAACAGAAGGGGCAAACTGAAATCAAATGGACACTGGATAGTTTTAATGAAGCCTCGTAGTCCAGCAAAGTACAGCAGGTTCAGATGAAATGCTTCACTGGACTACTTTGTGATGTTTTAATGATTGTTCAATATGAAAACATTTTTGAAACTCAGTTTAGATGGTAGTGGGGGAGGTGTGTAAACATTTCTGTTCAGATCACTGGAAGTAAAGCAAAATATTCTATGTGCTGGCCTCTATATTTGGATGCTCCTCTGGGTGACAACTTCATAATAACATCTGCCATGCATTGAGAGATAAAAGAATCTCTTGCCTAAGGAGTAATGCCAGGGGGTCAGTGTCCCAATCTTCTCCTAATGTTACAGACTAAACATTACACAAGAAAGTAAGATGAGATTTGCATAATGCTGATTAATTTGAAATTCATAGTAAGCAGAATTGCTTTTTGATTGCATTTCACAATGCAGCAGCAGCAAAGTCGTTAGTTATTCGGGTCAGCTCTCACACCAGCAATTGCACCTCTGCAGAGAAGGCTGGGGATACAATCACACTTTCAGCCGAGAGATGAAAACACAGCTATTTTTTGATACATTTAAAGCCATCTGAACATTGCACATTGCAAAAGGAGCCAGAGAGGAGAAAGCTTTTACGGTTTGTTTGGCTTCTGCTTGAGAAAACTCAGTCTGAGGAGGGCAGAGGTCAAGGGATGGGACACAGAGGTTGGAAACAGGCGGTCAGATCTCTGGGGAGGGGCTGGAAACAAGAAGTGGGACAGCAAGAAGTGCTTCAGGTCAGCACGGAAGTGTGCAGTGATGTCCTGCAGCTCAGCACTGCTGCAGGACTGCTTGGGGCAGGAGCACACAGGGAAGTGTTTGGAGAGCCCACGAGGGGCCAGGAGGGTTGCACTGTGTCCGGGGGAGCAGGCAGAGAGCACTGCAGGGCACAGCACAGGGGCAGCTTATGTGTCACTCTGCTGTTGTGGTGCTTTCAGGTTCCAACAGGGTTTTTTTTTTTGCATGCTTAAGGATAGCTATATGCATGCAAATGTGGCTGCGTTTTTTAGATGTTTAATTTAAGGTGCAACCAGAAATAGACTTGGGTTCTGGCAGTGCTTATGATTCTGATCCCAAGCCTCCCTCCACTCCTGTACATGAGCAGAGATGCACTAGAGTTGGTGCATAACCCACCACGCTGCTTTGTAAGCAGATGTGAAAGAGAAAGCAAAGCACGTGTGGAAGAGGGAGAGAAATATACCACTAGGTGTACATTAAGTAATCACTGGCATTAGGTTAAAAATTCCTCAGCTTCCAAGTGCAGAGCCGTTCTGCAGGCAAGGTTACTATAGCTGCCTATTCAGCCAACCATCTGGTTACAGTCCGTGCCAGCACCTAGCAGAGAAGACAGTGAGCCTTACAGGTCCAAGGCTTTCCATCATGATGGGGGCACTTTCTGCAGGTACATCTAGTCCAGCAGTGAGCAAAAGGAACGGAAACGCTTCGGCTGTCCTTAGGGGCACAGTGGTAGGATGGCCAGCACAGTGTGAGGAGCTTCACAGAGTTTTCAGCCCAATCAGTGTCTCCCACCATATTTCACACCGCAAACCTGAGGCACGTGGGAGCCAATGCCAGCATCCCTAACAGCACAAAGAACTGCTTCCAAAACTGGGGTCACTCCGAGGGTGACACCCACCACCACTGCACTCTATGCAGGGAGAAAGAGAGAAAAACTTACAAAAAACCAATTCTGTTTCTGAAAGACACGCCCAGATTTAGCTACCCCCACGCTAACCACGTTGTAATGCACTGCAAGAAAAATGATGGGGAGGGACTTCTAGCCAGCCCCTCAAGATTTAAGAAAATAATTGCCCAAACCTCATAAATACTAATTATTTCAACTGATGAATCATTTTGACTCATTCTAGGTTTCAGGTAATATTTAATAGTGCCATGCAGTGAAGTAATTGTGGAAGTAGGAATTCATTTGTCACTCATGTATGTTCTTATTTTAATTAGATCAAGTTAAAACTTTCTTTTTTAGAAGGATAATTTAAATGACATTCAACTTACTCATCATTTCACCAAGAATAATCTCCTAACATTCAAAGACTGTAATCAAACTTATTTTGTTCCCCATGCTCTTTCAGAGAAAAACAAACACCAGACATACTGTCCCTCTCCCCAGGTGTGTAAAGCTTTGTTCTTTCAGCTCAAAAACACATCACTTGAGTAACCTTTTACACTGAACTTGGGTCTCTATTTCGGATGAAAATTACGCTTGTGAGTTCAGTCTGAACATGCAAAACAAAGGATTTGAGACTGAAAAGAAAAATGTATGAGACCATGAAGAATGCGCTTCTGTCTGCAGGGAATTTTGCAAAATTATTTTCATGATCAGAAATAATTTGGTGGTGGGAAATGAGACAGTAGTTACAAAGAAATTCAATTCTTTTATGCCAAAAGTCTGCCGTGAATGGTCCGTACACCCACAGATCTCCATGCACTTGGTCTGCGAGACACTGCACAACCCAAAAGCTGCTCCTGCTTCCCGATGGGGATGTGCAGAAAGGACCTCAGGCACAGGCTGAAGAGCTGCTCCATCTGCCCCCTGCTTCTCCTCCTCTGTCCCAAAAAGTCAGTGCTGTCCCTGAGGAAAGGAGTGGGTTTCAGAGCCTGGCAGAGCTGCATCTGCAGGCAGACCAAAGGGGATCAAAAGGCAAAGCAGGATGCAACAGCAAAACAAACCAAGGCCTGTCATTTGTATACCACAGTTCACTTAAATTAGCGTTTAAGTGAAATGCTAATCGGGATCTAAGGAAGGTCCTTTAGAGTAGCAAATGTTTTACTATGGGAGTTAGGATATAGCTGAAGCAGGTGAAGTCAATTCCTTTCATTGGGTGAGAAGGAAACCTGATGTATTTCTGGCAATGCTGAGGTCAGAATACCCTTCTGAATCTGACCTGGCAGCAAGAAGAATGGAAGGTGAGGGTCCTGCTGAGACGTGAGGTTGGAGTGGTTGGTCCTTGGGTAAGAGAGGAGGGCTAGAAGGAAAAAAATGAAGAAAAAGGAATAGGGAAAGGGCTCAAGATTGATGAGGTGGGCAGTGGCTCCTGTTTATACATCTGGGGCCTCCTTGACAGCAGAAAAATAAGTTAAACCAAAAAATAGAAATCTAATCTGCATTCACTTCCCAACTTGTCAAAAGCCTTCACGTAAAGCGGCTGCACTCAGCTGGACAGAGGGGTTCCACTGCCGGACCCCAACCAATAAATCTGCATGGTTTCCTGTTATGAGAAGCAGACAAAGATAGGACTAGGGATGGGCAGAGCTGTCTGCACCAGGGGAGAGTCTGTGCTTTCACTTCAATCTCAAACCCACCCTCTCCGAGGTTAGGAAAAGTTCAGTTCACTTTGGAGATTTTTTAACATTATTTCTCATTTTTGCATGTTCCTGTGAGAGCTGGAAATACATGGGACAAAGTGTTTTTTTTTCCTGCTGGCAACAAGCAGCCCTGAAAGTGTCACACATGCAAGTTTGCTCTGGTGAGATTTCCAATTCAAGGGTGTGATCTTGCAGTCCCTCCAGATGGGAATAACGCAGTGACCTTTTTAATGGCCTTGCTATTTCTGTGGTAAGGATTTCTTGGTATAACTCTGCAATTGGTTTCTATCCACCACTTCTTGCTTCCCTTCTTCACCCCTTCACCCAGTGCATGGTACACATGAACAGAAAAGGTAAGCAGTGTTTTCGGATCAAAAGAAGTTTATTGCAATGACCCTGGGGAGAACCTTGCACAATGGTAGTGATACTGCAGAGCAGCAGCTGCTTGATAAGGTTTCTCTCGGGAGGTGACATCAGAAGTCAAGCACTGTGCTACCACCAGTACCTGCGCCAGCAGCCTGATCCTGCAGTCCCCAAGCAATAGATGTTCCATGGCATAACATTTCTGGAAGCATAGCACGGCCACAACAGTACTTGAAAGCAATTCAGATGAACATGGTAGTGCTGTGATGTGTCTCTGAAACGTCAAAACTAGTGCCTGTGTTCCTCTGTGTGTATAATACTTTCAGTATTGCTGGTAATTGCCCTACAACTTCAGCAGCATCAATAAACAATCACTGTTAGTGAGGGGCTACCAAACCTTTGATGAAAACAAGAACACTGCTGCAGATGTAAACTTGCTCTTTTGTACTTATTTTGTTGTTGTTGGTTTTTCTTTAGAGAGACCCAAAATCTATGAAAAGGAAACGGATTTCGATAAGATCGAGCAGGTGGAATTAAGAAGCAAGCACAAAATCCACTGCACTGTAAGCGGGAATCCTGACCCAAAGGTTGAGTGGAAGTGGCAGCCCTGCAGCCTCACAGACACACTGTAAGTGCACGTGGGCAGCTCTTGCTGTGGGGAATGCACTGCTGGGGTGCTGGCTCCACATCACTTCTTCTTTCCAGTACATCTGCTGGGGTGCTGGCTCCACATCACTTCTTCTTTCCAGTACATCTTGTTTCTTTTAATTAGCAATCACAAGCAGTGATTCCCCACAGATTTCCCCAACCTGTTGTTTATCATCTTTTTGGAATCACAGGCACTTTCTAGATTATCAGAGTTGTGTCAAATAAGCTTAAAATGACGACCCGTCAGACTGGATATTCCTTTATCTCATCTACCAACTTTCCTCTGACTTACCAATGTATTTTCTTATCCCTCTTGGATGCAGCCTGTATGGTTAAGGCACAAGATGCCTTTTGAGATTTACCTTCGACAAGTAGACACTTCCTTTGTTCCTATTGCTGTATGAACAGAGTGATCCATGAGGCAGGGCCTGGGCTCAGATCTGAATGGCAGTGTTCTCCTGGCAGTTGTGGGGATGTGGTGGAGTCACCTGTAACTACTCTGGCTGCACTTCAGCTCTGCTCTGTGGTGATGAGGATGAAGGCAGCTTTTACATCCATAAAAAGAAGAAAGTAATTCTAGGATACAAAAGAGAAAACTGCTGGATGGCTCCTTATTTTCTCAGTTTCAGTGCTTTTCCAAATGCTGCAATTGACAGGGAAAAATTACAAACAGCCAGTGCTGTGCCAGGTTATGTGCCACAGCCTGGCAGCAATGCTGGATGCTCTGCCCCAGGCTGGGTCTGAGAAGTGACCCACTGTCCCTGCATGAGGAAAGCAGCCCCTCACCTTGCTTGGCCAGGGAGTCACAAGGCAGCGATCTATAGGCGTAGGCAGGGCTGCTGGCATCTCAGGTAAGCAGAAGGCACACAAGCTGCTGCTTTGAGGGAATTCAAGCTGGAGCAGGGTGGAAATACCATAAGGAAATACTATGCAGTCATAGGAAAGCCACAGAGATTACATGAAATCTTTTCTAGACTTTTCTGTTGAGGGAGAGAAAATTGGTCATGGATGCTGAATAAAGCCAGTTCTGAGTGAGTGACTTAGTGACAAAAAACCTCACATAACCCTTGTTCCAGCTCCCTGACTCTCTGATCTTATCAATTCAAACACAATTGCAGAGTGGCGTCCACCTCTCTTGGCCTCTGGGGTAGCCTTATCTTCTTCCAGCAGAAGCTGTAGGAGGATTCCTGTGGGAAATGACACAGACCCCACTTCCTTCTGTTGTCTCACTTCCTCTCTCTCCCTCTTTCTCTCCCCCCTCCTCACTGGTGTACTTTGAATCCCTGAACTCTATCATTGTTCCTTATAGCTGTGATGTGATTTGCTTCCTTTGAGTTTTTTCCCTTCATCCTCAAGATAGAATAGTGCCTTGCAGGAAGTCATCCAAGGCAGCTTCTAATGAGGCTGTTTTGAAAGCTATAAACCCTCCCTTGACCCAGGGTGTTAATCATGTGTCTTGCACTGATTTGGCAAAGGCATGGCTGATTCACATGTTAGCTTTCTGCAATGGTGGCCTTTGGTCATCACCTGTAGAAGTCTGAGTGCTCCCAAACCTTTGTGCTGCTAAGCACAAAAAGCCCCATGCATCTGCTCATTTATTTGAGGATTGTAGTTAAAGACATTAGAAAAGCTCTTTACCTCGGATGGTGCAGATGTACACCAATACAACGTGTGCTACCTACGCATTTTGAATTTTGAAATGCATTGCACGTGCTCAAAACAGAATGTAAAGAGCCATGACTGCGTGGAGCTGGACTCTTACTAGTCAAATTAAACTACATCATTTAATTAGTTGGCCAGTATTTGCTGGTTTCAGTCTTCAGAAAGTCTGGGGGGTTTCCTGGCTTCTCATGTGCTGATCTTTGTTCGTCTTTGTCAAGTTGAGTTCCAAGTAATTTTGAAATGCTGTGATGAAGGAATACAGCAGTTTTCGAAGGAAACAATGATGTTTATCAGCAACACTTTTTAGAAGTTTTTTTAAGACCTAACCCTACTGCTGAAGAATGACATTCTCCCACTTTAGTAACACCTCCTTGCATTATCTGCAGTGACTTAGGCTCCTGAACACCACTTTTGCTTTTCTACTTCCAGATGCAACCCTACAGGACAAAAAATTGTGGTTGAGGAGAACATGTTCATAGGCAACAAGATCAAGAGCATTGAAAATATAACCATGAAGCACGGGGACAAAAGAAAGGTTTGTGTCTGATGAAACCTGAGTGTGATCCCTTGGAATAGCAGGGAGCTTTATGGAGGGATGCTGCAATCACACAGAGCATTCTGCCCACGGTTCCCAAGCTGCTGCTGGTTGTTTGCATGCTTAGAATTCCACAGCTCTGGGATCATTTTTAGCTCTCTGCTGTTTGTAAATGCTGGGATTCTGGCAATGATGTCACTTACCCCATTTAAAACGCTCGAAAGAATTTTGGGTCAAGAACCTCTGTCTCCTTCAGTACTGAGGAAGTCTAAGACCAGTTCAGAGCAAGAGGGGTCCTGTGAAGCACACGCAGCTGACAGGATGCCAGGTTGATTAGAATGATTAGCACTTGGAGAGTACTTTGTACTGCCAGCCTTGCCCACTCTTCCAGCAGCAGGAGCTAAGCAGCTGCATGATTCCAGAGGCCAGCCATGGCCAGGGGTAGCTGCCCTGATGGTGAGTGTCAGGGTGCCTGTAACATCTTTCTGCCTCAACTTGAGGCATGGGCACTTCCTCACCCATTGGGGTCCCCAGCCATGCTGCTGAGCTGAGGAGGGCAGGAACATCTCCTTCCTTCTGCACACCTCTGCCCACTTCCCCTTCAAGCAGACAGTACTGGGGCACGCTTCTCACATGAGATGCGAAGATCTCAGCAATGAATCTGCTAAATGCCTCCCAGGCACCTGCGATGCTACCGAGTGATACTGATTACACATGTCCATGCTAATCCCTGAGAAACTGCCAAAGCTGTTCTGCTCTAGATTCACAGACAGACAGTTGGCTGCACTTGGAGAAGATGCTGTGCTCTGGCTCTGTTGTTTTACCCTTGTTGCACTTGCACAAGACTGTGGCTGTAAGGGCAGTTTTGCAGCTGCACGTGTTCCAGGGTGGCTGACTCAGATCAATTAGTGCTCAAAACTGCAAGGTGCTGAATGTTGCAGGTCAGATCCTGGTATACCTTTAAGCATATGATAATTCTTGGACTATTTGCATGCTTAAAGTTAAGTGCAAAGCTAAAGTGCTTTTCTGGATTGGGTCCAGACTAAATCAGCATCTGGCAGAATCTGTGCCTCAGTCATCTGCTCTTTCTCATGGAGACTTTCCAGTTCTAAACCTAATCTAAAACAGAGCTCTGAAACGTAGAAGTTGGGCTGGGATGGAGAAAATCAGTGTTCACAGTTCGCTCTTGAGTTTTTCCATTGTTGGAAAATACTGGATTTATTTAGATAGCATAGTGTCCCATAAGCTCTGTCTTTAATGTACACTCTATGAATTTTAGATCTTAAGTAAAAGCAACAATTTACAGAGCTCTCATTGCAAAAATGGGAAGTCAATGACATGTACCTCCACACTTTCCTCCTTTTCTAAATCTTCCTGTTAGCAGTAAGGCATGACAAGAGTTTCGTGGCTTTTGTGGCTACTGTTTCTGTCCATTTGTACAGCCTGTCAAAGTACATGATCAGGTATCCAAGAACTCAGATGATCAGTCTTTATTTATGTTATTTCCCATATGAAAGTTAAGACTTTCACTACTACTGTGACTCAAAAACTATCTGCTGGCTGCTGAATTGACCCATGTGCTGGGATAAGTGAGACACCCAATGATACAAAATTAAAAACACTTTTGCTTTGCTTTATGCTTATGTATACGTACACTCATTTCTTCTCTTCCCTACTTTGTTGAGGCAAGCATTTTGTTTGATCACGAACTTAATCTGGCTGCAATCTCTGTGAACGAGGTGCTTTAGTAGTTCTACAGAGCTCCTGGATCTAGTGGGGCTAAACGCATCCCTGCTCCATGCTGGTTGCTGGTCAGGGACATCTGAGCTCTCCCCTGTCACCTGAGTGCCACACAGAGCCCAGGCTGCAACTGACAGCACTGCTCAGCCATCCCTGCCCCTTCCTTAGGCTCCAGGCAGACTGAAGTATTCATCTGTTAGACATCTTCAAAAGCTCGGCCCACACTCTTCAACTTAAGCTTTTACATATTTCATTATTAAAGTTTCCTAAAAATACTTTTTTACAAGTTACATAATTTTACAGCTCATAATATATTCATTATTTTCATCTTCTGCTGATCCACTGGTTGAAAACACATTCTGAGGCATTTCCTAATAATTTTTATGTCCTTATTAAGATTTATTCAAAGTAATAAAACTAGGCTTTACGAATCTCAAATTTCAGCATTCTGCCTCCCTGCTTGTATTAGCAGACAATTCCTCTCCTTCCCCCTTACTGAAGTCCAAGGCTATCTGTGTTAGGTGGAGCCTTTAGATAATAGACTGTAATTCAAAAAAGAAAGCGATGAAATCCTATAGCCTTCAGACTTTTCCTTGTTTTTTATCAGTCATTATTTCAACCAGAAATGAAATAGACAGGAAACAACCCAATCCATTCCCACCATGTCCTCACAAGTAATTCATCTGCATTGACTAGCCACATGAAATAATAAAGACATTGCAGCCTGACAGAGCATGGCTTTTATTGACTGTGCTATGAAGCTGGGATTAGCTGAGATTGGTTATTTTTCCTGTGTGATTTGAGGCTGTCCTATGACAGCCCTCAGAGCAGAAGGTGAATTTACCTAGTCTCTGTGATATTATCTGTTGTTCTGTGTCCTGCTGTTCACTCTCGAAGAACTGTAGCAATCCATGTTTGTTCAGTGACATTTGAAAAAATGCATTAACTTTTCAGAGCTGCCAGGAATATGGGAAGAAACCCCCAGAAATTCCCAGATCCAAAATCTTACTTAAAAACAAGCTTGCAGTGCAGTGAGGATTTTTCCAGCAGACCAGCAATTCTGGCTCACATCAAGGTCTTCAGGCATCTTTATGCAAGTGGCATGGAAAATTAAGGTCTCTTGTCATCTTTGTCATCATGATTATTCCATTATTATTCCAAGATAGAGAAATGAATCTCACCCCCTCCTGTCATCCTAAAGGCTGAGTTTCATTCCTATAGAAAAGCATGTGGTTATCACTACCATTAAGAAGTAGCTTGTACAAATTTTGGTCAAGTATTGGTTCAGGCAACTATATCACACCAGCTTACTTTTCCTGGTGGTTTTAAGTCAATACTAAAGGAATCACTCTGTGATTTAAACTGCAGTGTATCTACCTCTGAAGACTGTTTTTTAATACTAGGTGGAACACTCTTGATCTCGTGAATTGTGTGAATTTCCATTTCAAGTATAAAGCACTAGCTTGTTACCTTATTTTCTTTTCTGTTAGTAAGCTGAACATACTGGTCTGAGCTTGGGAGACAAATAGAAAAGAAGAAGAAGACCTACACATAATTCAGTCCTCCTTGGGGGCTTCTCTCCGTTCCTCTCTCTCATGTATATATGAGAGAATACCCTGGCCATGTGGATGTTTTTGCAATAAAACTCATGAATCGATTTTGCTGCTGAAATTCATAACCACTCAAGAAAGTTGATCCAAAACCACCAGGTTTGAACCTCCTGGATGATGACATTAAAGAAGTGGAACAGGTTTGGTGAAAAATGTGAACATCTCAGTAGGGCTGCTGAATGCCACCTGGATATGTGCATATTCCAAGGGAGAGCCAGATAGCCAAGCCATATCATCTCTGGCAGGTAACCCATCGCATAGCTGGGTCTCTGAATGTAGCATCCGCAATGCAAGAGAGCAGCCCAGCAGCAGCACATGAGCTGCACTGTCCTGGGCAAGGCTTCCTGGGAGAGCCTGGGGACATAAGAGCGAGCCCTCTCATCCTGCAGGGAGAAAACCTCCCTCTGCCAGAGAAGAGAGTAAAACCTACAAATTCCCAGTCAGCTAGCAGCCTGATCTTCTCTCTTGCGCTCAGTCCATCCTTTGGCATATTTGGAATGGATGAACTAAGAGCATGGCTCAGAATTGTCAGGCTATAAAAATAAGCATTATTCTGTGTCATTCAAGTAGATGGAATGGGAGCTAGCTGAATATTTTCTTTGCAGGATCTCTGATGAAGTTCCCTATTAATTTCATCTCCCTCCAGCCACCCCCACCCCAGCTCTGCCACAGTTAGACAGCTGAGAAGTTTTCCACCCGCTTTTTCTGCTCTTCATCCTCGCCCACATACAGCTAACGAAGTGAAAGAGAATTGTTAACTAAAGCCGTTGGAGGGGGAGATTATACAAAGGAAAGAAAAAGCAAGGAATCTCAAGATATATTAATTTGTGCTGAGTCCAGCTTAAGAAAAGGTCTCACTGCTCTGTCCTTACTACAAGATGTCTTAAAACACTCACAGTGTAGGGCTGTGGAATGTTATTTGGCTGCTCCTAAAATGGCTTGTTTTTACCAGTTTGAGAACATTACAGCATAAGACATGTGGACTTTATTGAGCTATTCCATTATGGGCTTTTCCAGCAGCAATGTCTATTTACTTGCCATAGCTGTTCTTCAGAGATCAGTCATTTCATTTGTTCTTGAGCTTTAAATTCGGTTTATTCTTTCATAGTAATTATTTATTAGTTAATAAGCCCTTCCGTGGGCTCGCAGTATTGGGTGGCCTTTAGGTTAAGTAATAGGAAATGGAGCCCTTTACATCCAAATTCAACACAGGCAGTCAAAACTGGTTATTGTCTGAGGGACGTTTAGTGTTTGGCATGCAGTGAGTTCACTGGGTCTCAGGTCAGCTCCCACCAGGAAAATGTCTAGACGCTACATGCCAATACTTTGCTGTTAATCCCACTGGTTCCAGTGCAGCCTACACAGAAGCAAATGACTGAACAGTCACAGTTGGTGTGCCACTCATGGCAGGAGACAATGGCAGGGGTTAATGTGTCAGTTAGTTTGAACTGCTCCTGGTCAGGAGATTGCGTGGAAGGTAAACTAAAAAGTGCTAACCTTGAGGCTGTCAAGAGCTCATGTGTAGTAATTTCACTGCAGAGATAAAAACGTTTTGGTGTAATTGCAGACTTCTCATTGGTTTCATTGATTCAGGTTAGCACAAAGCACTGTGCTATCTGGAAGCCAAGTTTTCTGAGAGGAATGGCTGAAAAAGTTTTGAGACAAGCCCTGCTTTGAGTGAGGGTGGGAGACCACCAGAGGCCCCATCCCGCTAAGTTCTTTCTGTGTCTGCTGCAGCAAATGCCAGCATTCTTAACTTTTCTACCTTGGCTCTGAATCCAGAATGGAAAATACTTTGCAGGTGCATGGACTAAGTACTTAAAGTAGATTATCCCCTCTGAATTTTTTCCAGTGCATACTGAAGGTCCCCAAATGCTAGGGCCATGTCACTCCCCTGAGAGAGAAAACTCTGCTAACAATTTTCCCGTTAGTAATGGAAAAAAGATTCCTATTCTCAGTCGAGTTCAAATTGTTTTCTCATTCAACTAGGTTTTGCACACATTTGTTGCAAATTTGAAAGTGTAGTGGTGGCATTTGGAAGATCCCTACTTACTCCTACTTCTTACTCCTACCAAGCACGGACAAATGTCATGGGGTGATGTTTGTTCAACTTGGACTGTTTACAGTAACAGGTGATGAGCAACTGCCAGCACATCTGCCTTGTGAATATCAGTTTGTGGGTTGTTTTAACATTTGGGTTAATAGGGTCTTCTTGTCCATGGGTTATCCTTTACTGATTTGTCCAGATACTACAAAAAGCAGATATTGCTGCTGGCTTCCTAAATGTTTCTTTCGGGTTCATTTTTGCAGAAGCCAGAACCATGTGTCTTTATGAACCAAAGAAGGATTTGGATGCCCTTTGGTATTACACGTGTGTGTTCCAAAGCCTCAGACTGTTGAAGACTAAACCAGGATTAGGGCAGTTTGGCGGCTGAGGCTTTAAATCAAGATGCTGCAAAAATAATTGGACTCCCAGTCTCTGGGATTTACCCAGGAGCACATGGCTAGAGTGAAAAGGTGACATGTAATGATTTCAAAGGAGTCATCTTATTACAGGAAAATCACTCCAAATCATTCATTTCCCACTCTGAAACCACACACAGCGCTCTGGTGGATGCTGCCAGTTTGAAAGCCACATTGTGGAGATCCTGGGAGATGCCAGTTCTAATAGAGAACACTGAGCACTCCTGTGCTCAGCTGTGTATCAAACTGGTTATAATCATGATTTTGAACACACAAACAAGAAAATGACTTTCTCTTTTCCACAATGGATTTTTCAAAATAAATTGCCCCCCAGGCCAGGCTTGTTTCCCTCCATCAATTTAGCATCTTTTTCACCTTCACATCTAGACATGTGTGAGATTAGCTTGGATGAGTTCTTGGTATAGCTTCTTTTTTCTACTATCATGTCAGACTTTTCTTGAGTTACATAGAGATGGTGGCATTTGTATGTGCTTGAGCACGTGTGCATTTACCTCTGGGCCACCAATTGCAGTATGAGGTATTGCATCCATTTTTAGAACAGTCACAATATCACCTCTGAAACTTTGGCCATACTCCAGAATAGATAATTGCATTCCTCTTTATGATTTGAACGGGTACTACAGTATTATTCTTGACTTCCCATCTAGAGCTGTCACTGTGCAAGACTAATAGCTGCTAAGTAGCTGTCCAAATTTATCCCTTCTGTCCTTGATGAATCCATTTCAACACATGCATTTATATTGACTTTTTCTATTCCCAAATATAGAATTCTAAGATCCAGTAATCACTGAAAGATCTTTGTTCTGATTCAGCATTAGTTCAAAAGGCAGTGTCCAGTGCTTAAAGACAGGAGTAGTGCTCTGAACATGTGCTTGTTAATAACCTGTGGCATTGGGCCCACTGCTGCAGGAATAGAAAAAGGAGGAGGGACGAGCTGCTTCCCTGGGAGATTTAACATCCAAGTCAGAGCAATTTTCACATCATAAATAAATCAGAACTGTGCAGTTCTTTCTTTGGTGGACACCAGAGGGAGCTGGGTTTACTGGTCTTCTATTTTCATCCCTAAGTTTGTTTATCCTCATTTTTGGTTAATTTCTGTGTTTGGTAACCATGAAAACTAGATAGTTTTCCTCTTCTACTTACCCGTTATTTGTGAGGTGAAAAGGAAAATGTTCCCCTTTAGAATTTAAAATGCACAGGGGATCAAAACCTTTAAAACTCATTTCCCTACAGGATTTAAAGTGCCAAAGCTCAGAAAATCTTAAATAACTCAAATAATACATCCCACACAGCTATAGACACATTCACAGTACAGCTTTATAGGGAGTAAAGGAATGTCTTGTATGCATTTAGTTTAGGATATTAAAAAGTCCAGAGATGCTTTTGTGCACTTCAAAGGGCTCTCTGGAGATAAGGACAAATGGCCAGAGGGTGTTATAAGTTTTGATCCTCAAAGTCGTTAAGAGAGGACAACAAATAAAGTGATATTTGTTCCAAATGTGAGGGCTCAGAGTTCCTCAAGTGTATGGCTGCAGGGAAAGCAAAGTAATCTTGCAAAACCATCTCTGCCATGGTGGGCTAGATCCTCTTTTCTTCCTAGTAGTCCAAAGGAAGTACCAGCAATAATTGAAGCCATGACCTGTGAACAGTCTTCAGTGAGCTTGTGATGTTGCATCGTGACAGGGAGTGCCATTTGGCCAGCTCCTCATCAGCAAGGCCCTATGCAGAAGAAGGGGCTTAGGATGTTAAAGAACACAAGTTCTTAAAGAGGTGTATTAATTCAGCCCCCAGGAGAAACTGAGCTGCTTCCTTTTTCTGTGTGGTGAAGCTCAGGACAAGTGCTCCCTCCTTCCCACTTGTGAACCTCCTCTTTATTCATTTGCCAGTGCCTTACTGCAAGCCTTCCCCAGGGTTTCTTTCTGCACTGCACAAGTCCAGAGAAACCCAGAGGAAGGATTATAGAACCAAGGTACTTCCAAGGACAATTTATAAGAGTAAGCTGTGTTCCAAAGGGGCTGCATCACTCCTTTTTCTGGGGTTATATCAAAACAAAGCAAATCTCTGTAATTTCTTTACATTACATTCATACAAACAGCCTTCTTCCCACATAGTGACCCACGGACACCATAACTGAAAGGCAGAAAACAGGTGAAAGTGTGGCTCATTTACAGCGTCTTAGTTGAATTTTCCAGGTCCTTCCCTTTGTGTCTTTGCTGACGCTGTCACACTCAGACCTTGGCTGAGGTGTCATGGGAAGAAGGAGAAGGGAAAGAAATGAGGAGGGAAGAAAATTAACTGGGATGAGGTGATGCTAGATGAGAAACCAAAACACTAATGCAAGCACTTGTCTGCTTATGAGCTTCACACACTGCTGGAAGCTCTTTTATTAACTGTTTTTCTACCATAAATCACATCCTTGTCCACTGTTCTCAAACCTTTCTGCTACCTTTTCTCTTTTTGCCTGGCAGATTGTGAGCACACTAACAATGGAAAACAGCAGCACATCAGGAATCTATTACTGCGTGGCCTCAAATAAGGTTGGTGAAGAAGAGAGGAGCATTGAGTTCTATGTCTCAGGTAAACACCACAAGTGACTGGCGCTATACAAAACATAGATGCTCATCACGTGATCTACCTTACAGTTGCACATGCCTGGGGAGTGCTGGTTAACGTTTCTGAGAACCCTTAGATGTTGTGTTTTTAAAGCACTCCAAAAGCACTGTCCTTATGAAACCGCTAGCAAAAGCTAAGCTAAGTTTTTTGCAGACTTCCAAAAGCTTGAGATCTCTCCCTGATTCAGGAAAACAGCTGGCCTCCAGTTAATTCAGTGAACATAGCAAAGGTGAGCAAGGCCAATATTCAGACCTAATTCAGGGCCAGTATCACTGGGGGCTGTGGTGACATTAGATCCCTGCCCAAGCAATTAGCCTTTCCAGAGCCCTTTAAGGAGGGAGGAGGTGGACATGCTATTTCTCCAAAGAACACAAATCTAAACAAATATGTGCTTAACCTTTTAACACAGAAATTCTTTGGTAGTGAGATCATGACCTGCATCATGCTTTTAGGAGAAATGGGAGTTTAAAAAAGGCAAAGAATCTGGGAACAGCCTTGTTCAAGTGCTTTCCAGACTACACTGAATCATTTCTGTGCTCACTTACTGGATGAGTGGATGCTGGCTGGCAAAATTTGCATCAAAATAACATTTTTTAGAACAAAGAGTGCAGAAGTGCCCTGGAAGGTAAATGTCTTGTCCTCACCATTTTTCTTCCCCTTAAAGCCAGTTGAGGGCTAAGCTCATTTGTGGCAATGCTCTGCACTACTCTGCCTCTTGTGTGTCCTCCATTGACTCCATTGCTCTAAAGTAGTTCAGTACATTACAGATCAGACTAGTCAACAAAGTGCTCGCTGAGCCTCGTCACCATTCTTATTGCATGGACGTACAATAATAATAATGGGGTAGAGCTTTCATCTCTAGTTACAGCTTCTGTGTGCCACCTCAATGCCGTATGGATTCAGAAGGGAGTTTTAAGACTCAGATGTCTTCCCAAGCCCTAACTATTTTTATCTGGGAAAAAATCCTTGAAGGTTCTCTGGTGAGAAACAAAGCACAGACATAAGAGATCCACAAGATTCCTGACCAACAAGGGTTGAAGAACAGTTATTAATTTTACACTTCACTCCTTCCAAGAGTGAGTTTCATATGGGTTTGTTTCTGCTCTGGAGTCTGTGAGTGATCATGTTTGGATGCGTTACTCAAAGCAGTATGTTCCCAAAGCATCCACTGTACTTCGTAATATCTAGGAACTAAAGCCAATGCTGCAGCAACTAAAGAGGCAACTTGCATAAAATCACACTTAAAGGGCTAAGACAGTGCTTGCACTTTACGTAACTATGTCTTATTTTCATTTTTTGCCTTTTGGAAAAGATTCTTTTACAGGAAAATACTGAATTGGCACATTTTTGGTTTTTCCCCCACAATGAGCTAATATTTCATATTTTATATTTTAAAATCAATCTAGCAGCATCTTGAGACACAAACGTTTTAATCACACATTTTTAATCATGAGGGAAATGAAACCTTGGCAAAACTGCTGACACTGGTTCTGGTGGAAGCTTTTCATTTTCACCAAAACAGACTACAATTTGAATAGTGCTTGGGGAGACATCCTTGCCCACTAAGAAAAGACGGAGTGTGTGTCATTGTGTGGAAGAGGCAGATGCTAACTGAGCATGACTGACATGTATAAATGGTGTGTTTAAAAATAGTGCTGTTTATGGATTAGAAAGAAACACAACCTTTCTAAATTTGGCCATCCTGGCCCTAAAGTCGGTCATGCTGCAGTGGTACAGCAACCCCAGACTGACCTGCTGCTGGATTGCTCTCACCACGTGGTCTGCTATTGGGAGGATGTGCAGGGAGAAGTTTGGAGCTACTAAATGGGGCAAGTTCAGAAGCAGAAGGCACCAAGCAAGCTGTGTGTGTAAGCATTGCCAAGGTAGTAAAAGCTTTGCTGTGACAGAAGGGGTGTATGTTTGGCAGAGGTGGTAGAATAACCTGTAATATGCTGTATCATGGATCCTGCCTCAGAATTCAAACTTTCACTTTTCCTGATACAAAACTGACAGTTCAGGAACATCTTGATGAATAGAAAGTGAGAATAAAAACATTTTGCAACTGCTAGGCTGATTTATTTTATGCAGATTGAACCTAAAAGCTGAGATGAAGGCTGAACCAGACTGTCAGAGCACAGAGGTGGTGTAGGAGCCTTCAGGTCAACATCCAGAAAAAGGTTCCCAGCAGCTTACGGTCAGCCACTGAGCCTTGTTCTCTGCAAAGCAGCTGCAAACTGTGGGGCTCCACAAGTAGTTCAGCACTTTGTTGGTTTTAAATACATGATTTCCCTTTATCTCCTACTGAAGAACAATCTGATGGCTTCTGAATTGCTTTCAAACTTTTCAGCTGAATTCAGGTTAATTAACTTCTCCCTGCTAAGAAACCTGAAAATAGGTTAGCTAGACTCTCTTCTTTCCTCAAAAAACTTGTTCCGTAGGTCAGGATAGAAGTGCTTTGTCAGGACACGGCTCAGAGTTACAGGGAAACTCAATCAGATGTTGCCCAGCTGCATCTGCTTGGTGGGGAAATGTCTTCAGCCAGGTGCTTACACGTCAACATTAGAACGTTCCGCAGAAATGTATTTATCCCAATGCAATAACTTCAACAGCCATTTTGTTCTTCCACTGCAAAGACCCCTCAAAAACTCACAGACACTAGAAACAGCACTGGAATCTATTTTTAAAATCTTTTCTTTGCCAGTAAAATTTGTTCCAGTGAAAGGTTATCGGGGTTTGGAGATGACACTGAAACCAAACCATATAGGGGGCCAAGGAGATGTGAAACCATATCACCCAGTGACCATGCTTCCAATTGTCTGCTCTGCACCTTGGAAAGAGCAGCTGTGTATTACCATAGCTCCACAGTAAGTCAGATTCTATCTCTTGAGCGATTGTGCTAAATACAACAAAACAGGATCCCACCCATACTAAACTTCCAAATGTTCTTAGAATATAAATGAATTATGCTAAGAATAATAAATAATAACAAAAGTCCTTTTTCAACCCATATCTGATTGCAGAAATAATTCAGAAAAATTGAATGAAAAATTTCTACCAGAAAGAAAATAGTGTATTACAAACAGGAGATAAAAATCTGCTATCAGATATTGGACCAGCGAATGAACTGGGCCTTTCTGGAGCTGCCACTCTCACTTTGTTTACTCCCAACATGCTTACAGAATTTAGGAAAAGCTCTGTGCTGCTTCAGATGGCAGGGCTCTGCCTTCCTATTTCTCACTCTCCCTACATGAATGAGGCTGGCGGAGCCCCCTCTGCTCTGACAGGCACAGAGATGGAATCTGGAAAGGAGCAGAGATTTGAATTACACTGATTATTGTGCAAAGCGCAGGAAATTAAAACCAGTTAATTCCTTGTAAATAGAATTGGAGCCAGACTTTCTTTTGATTTATGCTGACTTTTTACCTTCTCCCAATGGCTCATTTCCCTATTTTGTCGTGGAATCCCACACAGTTGAGAGTGCAATTCACGGCTACTACACTGTAACACAATATGAAAGACAAATGTGTGGTGACTGCTGATAAAAGAGAAAAGGCCCCACAGAGCATTTTTCTAGCCCTCTTACTGGGAGTCTTACAAAACACTGTATCTGTTCAGAGAGAGGAAGTCAACCACTGCTCAGGTTCAAGATCATGTAAGCAAAGCAGTGCAAGGGGGGAACTGCCTTACAGCTCCCAGCGCTGCAGCCACTCCCAGACAATCCAGGTAAGGGAAGAACAGAGAGGAGGGCAAGAGAAACTTTTATTCCCTTTTTCCTTCCACTGTAATGAAAATCAGTGAATATTCTGTTGGAGCTGAAAGAGCTTGAAAGGCTAACAAGATGGATGAGAATAGCACAACTTCCATCTCAAAATATTCAAAATGCTAAATAAAAAATGTCCATAAGAGAAAGGACAAGAAAAACTGTGCTTCTACTGCTCCCAGAATGTTGGCAGAAAAAAAAGCCTGTACTACTGAGGTTCAGCGGGAAGGTGACACTGTTGAGCACCATGCCCAGGGCAGTGCCTGCACAAGAAATGCAGTACTCCTGGTGGACTTTTCCCACAGCCACTCATGGTAACACCCTGCAAAACAGATGGGGCTACGAGTTGTGAGAATTAGTGCTCCTGAAGAAGATCCTGCCTGAGGGGTAGAGGAAAGAGCAAAAAGGGCTGCAATGCAAACCTCTTTGGGGTAGAGTTCAGTCTGCCTTGCAGGCTTGCAGGGCTTCACAGTGTTTTACTCTGGGAAGCATGTCCAAGCTCCAAGTTCACCATTTTACCTAGAATCCATGCATGCTTTCTCTGGGATCCAACTCTAAGGATAATTCAGGCTGGAGAGGATTCCAGACCATTGAGCTTACCTAAGGACCAAGTCTAATCAAAAACCCACCTGGTTCAGTTCTACAGCTCTCACAGGAGATCATAAAAAACACTGAGAAAAGAAAGCAAGAAAAAGTCAGCTAAAGGGGGCACTTTTTCTCTGTTTTGGTTTGATGAATGCAAGGGATGCAGCTCATGCCACATCCCACTGTTTTCACTGAACCTTAATTATTCCTATTTTGAGAATTACTGCTCACCTCAGACTTTCCCCCTTGTTGCTAAGTGTCATGTTGATATGTAGGAACCACAGGGCATCAGATGGAGGATGGATGTGTTACACAAGTCAGCTTGAGTGTGCGGCTAGCACTAAGAAAGGAAGCAACTGAGCCTAACAAAAAACTGCATAAAGGAAGCTGAAATTTCATTAAAAGAAAAGGAAAACAATTTCCACAGCTGTGGCCTGAGGGCTCTCTTCTCTTTTTCGGAATTTTTGTAAAATATTTCTGGAGCCAGCCTTTAAAAATCACTGAGGTTATTGGTTATATTCCAGATGACTTGTGAAGAAGATTTTTAAATCGTATTTGAAATCTCCTTCAGGGCTTTGTATCTCATAGAATATATAGTCTATTATAAGGCAGATTGGTTATTATAACATCCTTGCTATTTATGCTCAATTATAGCTTCAACAGAGCTTTTTGCAAGGGTTTACAGTGTGAACCCCTGGCCAAATGCCAGCTCCCATGTGGAATTTGTCAGACTGCAAACGTGACGCATCGTCGCTCCTCTTTAACTGATGTCCCCCTCCGAGTGCCATCCATTGGAGAAAGCATCTTATTAACAGCTCAGTAGTAAAGCAGCAGTCTATCATCAGATTTATTGCAAGCAAGTGTTCAGAAGGTAAACCAGAACTAGTGTTCTCAAGGTGTCCCACCCCAGTACTGTGCCAGGTGACATTTTTAAAGGATTCTTCCCAACTCTCCATTTCAACTGCTTCTGAATCCTGACCTAACAGACAGAAGAACAATCTCAGGCCACTGTGGTTATCAAAGCACTTTCATTCAAGTATTTTGGGTGCATAGATTGTGAAACTAACAGAATAAAATGAGCAAAGAATATTTTGCAGACATAATTTAACTGCAGGTCCCTGGCAGCTAAAGCAGTAATAGGAATTGTCTGTAGGCCAGATTTTGGCATTCTACTCAGAAACATTTTTTCTTGTCTTCAAATTGATTCAGTTAGGCAATTCAGGAAAATTGATTTTTTTCTGAAATGAGAAGTTACTAAAAATATAGCAAGAAACTGCTTATTCATTTGTGTATAGGTTGGAATCTGCATCAAAGTATTGCTGTGCTAACTATTAAAGCCTCAAGGACTTGTACATCATTAGACCAGTTTGTCCATCCACAGATCAAATAAATATCCATGTGAAAGAGGAGAGAATTGGGAAGATTGTTCAGTGGTGAAGAAAGAGAGTGTTACTTGTGAGAAATGGGAAGAGGTTTCTTTACTCTAATGCAATTACACTTTCAAGCACTGATAGCAGATAGAAAGAGAGGATGTCATGAACGCATTTATCTACCTGCATAGCAGAGTCTCTTGATTAAACTCTCTTAGTTCATTAACTACTTCTATATATAAACTTTCAATTAATTACTTGAAAATGTAATGCCTCTTTGCACAAGCAAATGCGGATCTCATTAGAGTGGCTGGTTCCGTTGGGGCTGCTCACTGAAATCCAATCATCAAGTTGCAAATGGGCACCCAAAGTCATTCTCAATTGCAACTTAATGGCAGACATTTTCTTTTCCTGCAGATGTGCCATCAGGGCTGCAGACGGCCCCACAAGTCACAGCCATTGCAGGGAGCACTGCCCAGCTGACCTGCCGGGCCTCCAGGTACATCTACAGCAACCTGGCCTGGTCCTACCCCTCCGTGGGGGCGGCTCATGGCAGCTCTCTGACCCGGAGCGCTGACGCCTACTCCATTTCCCTGACCCTGATCATTGCAAACGTCACAGAAGAGCACAGCGGCCTCTACAAGTGCCGTGCCCAGCACCAGCACAACGGCAGCGGCACGCTGGAGCAGCACACACGGCTCCTTATCAGAGGTGGGTGGCATTGTCCTGCTGCTGGGGAAGCAGAAACACTGGGCTCCCTCCAGTGCCCCTCAAAGCACAAGGTGGGCAGCATTTCCTAGGGACAGCCCTCGTACACACTTTGTGGTTTTTCATATTTTTGTGTGAGATTTGACACCTAGCCATGAATGCGATTCATCTAGCCATTACTGGTTTTGTATAAAATGTTCCCCTTACTCAGAAAGGTGATTTCAGCAGCCTTTATCTCCCTGGAGATAAAGGCTGGATACAGGTTTAGTCCTGACTGAGGAATAAAGACACTCCCACCACATTAGCAGCAGCACAGCTCTATCTGTTGGAACTGCAACCCCAGGTCTGGGGGGCTTTGGGAGGGCTGCCAGGATGGTACAGATACCTGGTGTAACCACAGATGTATCTGGTCAGGTGTACAAACTAGGGATGTGTACCACTTGTTCTGGGTACACGGGATGCACTTCATTATAATAGCATTTTCTTACATGCACTCAAACCCCCGTCTCTTTTATTTCCATGAAAATAGTAGTACTGCAGATCCCAGAGCCATGTTTCGTTGCTCTGGCTGTAAAGGACCAGACACTTCCTCCAGCACCACACACAAACTCACTAAAATGAGTGAAATTTCTTCAGCTTCATAATAAAGAAAATGAGAGGGATCAACTCGAAACCTTCTTACAGAAGAAGTGCTGCTGAGAAAGTGCCTCATGCTTCTAGTGAAGAAAGGTGAAGAAAAGCCCAAAGCACTGAAATAGAGCAGAACTGAAATAAATGGCAGCAAGCAAGGGCATAGCAAGCAGAGTGCTTTAGAACTAAGTTAGTGATTTCTAAACTGGCTTCTCCACTCTCATTAATGAGTGATGAGACACCAAAGTGGCAGCTCTGTGGCCACGAGCACTTGTCACCTGCCACGAATCAGGCTGTGCAGCACTGGCTGCACTCCTGCCTACAGTGAGGCATGAGCGCTGCCCCATCCCACAGCGCAGAGCAAAGATCCCACGCCGTATGGCAGCACTCTGGCATCTGCCTTGTCCAGAGCCACCACCAGCATCACCTGCCACGGGGCACCAGGATCCCTTTGCATTCAAGCAATGCACTGCTCTCTCCTCTGGCAGATATTTTATTCATTTAGTCAAATTTCCACCTACGCAGACACCTACACACAGTGGCTACGAGAAAAACACAGTTAAACTGGGAATACAGCCATGGGAGATCTGCAGTCTTAATCACAGCTTTGTGAGAACTACTGGGGTCTGTTGTTTGTCTGGCACATGTCAGAGATGCAGTTTTTCTCAAAAATGTCCACGGAAACACCTCTCCAAACCAGCCCTCCTTCTCCTACAGAAACCAGCTCTCAAATTTGTGTTTTTTTTTTAATGTACCAACGCCCATCAGCTACTCCTTACTGACAAAAAATACGCATTTTTTATGCTAGAGATTTTATTCAATTACTTTCCCATATCTTTTTTAAGTGAACATAATGTATTCTATTCTGTGGAGGTTAACACACTTTGCAGTAAGCAGATAACCCCTCTCATGATGGAGACAAAATCCTTAGAACAGATCCCTCTTTGCTTCCTCCCTTCTTGTTTTGCACCCACTTTGCCCTTGCTCTGCCCATTCTCTGCTCTGCTTCCTTCATAGGATGAGAAACTTAAGGAGGTTCCAGGTTGAGCTGAATCTTTGGTTAAGCAGCTTAAAAATAAGCCAGGTCAGCTCTTTCCATGATTGTATGGGGGAATTTTGCTACCCAATCTCTGCAGCTGGCCCCAGGGGACAAGGTGTAGGAGATGCCTCTTGGAATCTTACTGTGTATTGTTTTCCTTTGTGACTGCAGCAAAGGCAGCTCCATATGTCCTACAGAATCTGACAGACCTGGAGGTTAATATCAGTGGCAAGATCATCCTGGAGTGCAGAGTCAGTGGAACACCAGAGCCACAGATTATATGGAGCAAGGATGGCTACCCCATCTCAGCAGCATCAGGTGAGCACACTTGCTACAGCTCTGCTTTAACTCATGGTGACAAATTGCTCTGTGGGATTGCCACTAGAAGGGACCTGCAGCCCCACAGCTACTGCCAGCGTGGCTGAGTGGGGGTACCAGACATGGCACGAAAGGAAACATGAGCACAAATCCAAGCACGTCGGACCCCTGCAGCAGTCTCTGACTTGGACTTCAAGGGCTGAGCTGCCAACTGGCTGCCACTCACTGCCTGCTCATGCAGCTTTCCTCCTGCACGCAGCAGTGTCTGCAGTCAGCTAGCCAATCTGAGGACATTAGCATAGCTTTAGTGAGATTGAGGAGTACAGTGTGCTGCTGCTCAGTCTGCTTGCGCTAGGCAACAGTTTGTGCATGAAACTGTAACTCCCTACTTGCTGGGAGGCTCTGAGAACACAGGCCTGAACTGCCACATCCCTGGTGCTGGTCACAGTGCACTGCCATGAATTTATGCCATGCAGTTCTATCCAATGGCCAGGCCAAGGCTTGCCGTGGTATCACTCATCTGTTCTTTATCTCTTACAACACAGAAAGGAGAATGGTGCAGCAGCTGTTGTGAGCACGGGGCAGGGCTCCTTCACCTGCACCTGGAACTCCTCGTCTTTCTGTCCTGAGATGTCCTCCAAGTCATGAAGGAACCCATGTCAGTAGCTAGTCCTGTAACTTTAATTTTGCATCTAGGTAGGAAATCTAGGATCATACATAATTCAGATCTGAGTGTTCTGAGCAGAAACTCTTTATAGCTACTGAAATTTTATAAATAATTCTAGAGGGACAAGCATGTAACATCCAACCAATGGAAACATAAATAAAATATTTGGAAAAAACACCTCGGGGTAAATATTTCAGCAGGGCACATGGTAAATTATGTGGTACTCTTGTTAACAGGGACAGAATTCATGGGCAGAACACCCTGCAGTGCAAAATGCCCTTCCCAATCGGATTCAGAGCTCAACATGCTTCCCTGTTTTTGCCCCAAACACATCCCTAGTGAAACAGATAAGATCTCAGTTTTATACCACAAAAGCAGGTAAATTAAATGTGGAGAAGCCTCTCATAGGTCATCCCTAGGTCATGTCTCTCTTGGCAGCCCACCACTAGCTCCTGGCCTTCTGTGAAGCCAGGATTTTTCCAGGGAAGCATACAACCTGATGACCACATTCACATGGTAGAACTCCCACCACTTCCCACAGCCTCTGAGATGCTGCCTTTCTCCAATAGTTTCTTTGAGTTCCCTTTTCTTTCAGTATATAATGTTGCTCTCAGAAAACTTACCTTTTCACCACTTCACTAAATTCCATAAAAGTTTTGTCAGGCTCTGTCTATTTGCAGTAAGATAACAGCTGCATTCACTGTAGGATAAGTGATGCCCAGCAATCTAAACTGGTGTCAGGTTGTTGCCAAACCACAGTAAGGAACATGGCCTTAAAATGATTCCTGACAGCAGCATATAGGTATGGATGGGAGCTCATCTTCAGTGCTCTGTCTCCTAAAAGCATTTGGAAGAAGGTAGATTATTGTAATAAAATTCACCTAGATCCCTCACTGCAGGAATTTCCATGGAAAATAATACCCTGGTCATTGAGAGAGTGAAGAAGGATGATGAAGGGCTCTATGAATGCAAAGCAACCAATGACATGGGCCAAGACAGTACATCAGCCTTCATTAAAATACAAGGTAAGCTCTAAGCTAAGGTAAAACTCATACATTGTGCTGGACTGATGAGAATTATTGATCAATCATGGGCTTTGGCTATATTTAAAATCTGGCTGTATGTTTAACCTACAGGTTCTGAAGAGAAATCCAACATTGAAGTTATCATTTTGGTCTGCACTGGTCTTGCAGCTACCCTCTTCTGGCTCCTTCTGACCCTTTTCATTCGGAAACTGAGAAAAGTAAGAGAGCTTCCATATTGCACAAAGGTGCTGAGGTTGGACTCCTTTTATGCATAGCACCAGCGTTTAGGGCTGCAAGTCATGTGAATGTTTGGGACAAATAGAAAAACTGTGATGATTGTTCCTATAAAATTTAAGTCCAAGATTTCTGATGACAGTCCCCTGCCTTCCCGGAAGATCACTTGTACTTGTGAGATTTCTACCCACTTCCACTGTATCATAAAATCAGGCTACTCTTTCTTTTATGTGCCAAACTGCCTTGCAAGACTTGCAGACAAAACATTAAATCCCCTAAAATGAGGGCTCGATTTCAAAAGCTGTCCAGTAAGATTTCTCTGAAACACAGATATTGTAGGGAGCACTGTTCAAAGAAAAATTCTAGGATGAGCCCAAACCACAGAGTTTATTTTATCTCCATGCACTGGTATTCTTTTACCTCTCTTTGTGACTCAGAAAATTTTGAGGAATTTTACTCTGTTTCTCCTACAACAAATTGTAAACAGAATGGCAACCACAGATCTCTGCTCTGAAGCTCACCCAAATACAGTCCTAGTGCTGATACTTGATACTTGAATAAAATTTCTACTCTTGCCACAAATACAGTGATTAAATTAATGTTTTTGCTCCTTGTCCCAAATACTGTGGAATTTGCTATTATACTTCACACCCACCTGAATCTGTTCACAGGTTCTACCAAATCACGATTTCTCACTGAGCAGCATTAAGAGTAACGATGTTCACCAGATCTCAACTAACTTTAAATTCAGAGGCCACTTGGGAGCTTTCAGACCTTTTACAAGAAAAGATGTCAGTGGTTCCACCAACACAGCACTGCTGCATGCCTCCTGGCTTCACACAAACTATACAAACCCCCCAAGTTTCCACCTTTAATTTCATAATATTCAGTATCTGAATGACAATCTCACCAATGACGCAGACAAACAGTTACACAAGAAAAATTCTGTTTTTGACAGAATACAGCCATAAGAAAGTAATAGATTTTGTGTCCTCAAAGTGTTTATCAACATTAATCCAAGACTCTGCCCAACACTGATGAGTGACAGACATGCATAAACATTTATTTCCCAGATAAGGAGAAAGGAGAGGCAAGAAACTGAAGGGATGGATTTATGGTTTAGAATAAATTTCAGAGCTAAGACTGCAATACAGGGAACTCCCCAGCTTGTTTTTCATCTTATAAATGACAGCTCTCTCCCATTAGAATTGCAAAGTAAACACTGTGAATAATTTTTTCCAATTTTTAGCCTGATGCCACAGATATTAAAACAGGATACCTGTCAATTATAATGGATCCAGAGGAAATGCCTCTTGATGAGCAGTGTGACCGTCTTCCCTATGACAGCAGTAAATGGGAGTTCCCAAGAGACAGACTGCGGTTGGGTGAGTGGTTTAGTGATCATTATTATAAAGAATGATGGTTTCTAATGCTTCTCAATTTCAGTGGATCTGTCGTACAATCCAAGAATCAGCCTACTATTTAGGGCTGGCATACTCCCATCCTTTGGTGAGAATTGGCACCAAGTCACAGAATTCATTGTCATTCTTAATCAAAGTGAGACAAGAGTTTGGTAAGGAAAGCAAAGATGTTGTCTCTCAAAACAGTTATCACCTCTTACTGTTCCTTGGAGAAGTGAAACCGAACAGGGAAGGGAAGGTACCTGCAGGTACTGTGCCTGTCAAAAACATGGCTTCCCGCCTATAGAGGATTAGGAAAGAGGAGTGAATCTGGAAGGTTATGGTCTTACAGTGAATTTTTCTTTTGAAGAATAATCAGTTATTTATCAACCATTCAAAGTTGGCTTTGAGCTGTAAAGAACTATCAAGAAAAACAAACAAAAGTTTAGCTGAACTCAACTCAATGGATGATAAAGCAAAGAAATGTAAAAAGTAGACTGTGTTTGCTTAGAGAAATAGTAACATCTGTGTGCTGTGTGCAACAATGAGTGCAGGGAATATATGTGTGTATGTGTGTGTACTCATGGTGATCAAGCTGGAGAATGGAGAAGAAAGCGGAAGACAGACAAAAAAAAAAAAAAAAGAAGGTGGTGGGACATGGGCTCAAACTGGCAGAATGAAAGAGCCATACCACAGTGCCCAGTGTACCCTACTGCGTTATGGGTCAGAGCCCTCAGAGCACACTAGGTGGTATGGGCCTGAAAATTCAAATGGATGTGAAACTATGAAAGATCATCACCTGAAATTCCATTTAATATAGTTTTTACTTCAAATAACAGTCAATAACTAAAGGGTCAAAGGGTACTGGCTGTCTGAGTGCCTTAGCAGGCCATCTCCATGACTGTGATTCATGAGAGATCAGTGTTCCACAATTCCACATTTAACCTGATTTTCCAGGGCTTGAGGATGAGTGTATGTATTGTTTTTACCCTTAAGCCATATATATATGTATTCAGCCTTGCCTTCAGCTGAATCCAGATTTATTTATTCTACTCTGTTCTATCACATTCTGTATTGCATTAAAGTCATATGGATATAAATCATACTGTTTATATCCATATACTGCAAATATGTGATACAGGCTTTTGTCAGCTGTCAGTCTACATTGTGCCTGGGTGCTGGAGCCTTGTATTTCTTGCACAGC
Source organism: Meleagris gallopavo (assembly GCF_905368555.1). NCBI lineage: Eukaryota > Metazoa > Chordata > Aves > Galliformes > Phasianidae > Meleagris > Meleagris gallopavo. Next base: position 11,892,577 of record NC_139412.1, read on the forward strand.
TGAGAATGCATGATTCCCTCTTACCCGATGCAGACTGTTTTAAGCCCCCTTTGGCTCATTCTTGACTCTTGCTTCTCTAGGTAAAACACTGGGTCACGGTGCTTTTGGGAAGGTGGTGGAAGCGTCTGCTTTTGGCATTGATAAATCTTCAACCTGCAAAACAGTTGCCGTAAAAATGCTTAAAGGTACATATCCCTCTGAGATACTCAGGAGACTCCTCAGGGAACATGTGGGCAATAAGGTTTCCAGTTCTCAGCTCCAAACAAGTCTCAAGTTCATTGTGTTCAGAAGGGAGTGGGTTTGCCATATGGGAGCAATTAGTCCTTACAGAGTGGATGTTAACGTGTGGGAAATGACAAGCGGGCTCCATGCTGTGCTGCTGATAGAGTCTGGTATCCCTAGAGGAGGAAAACAGCAGCTTACAGGTCTGTGAGGTTAGAAGGGAAACAGATTACAGAATGTAATTACACTAGATAGTCTGGAATTGGATCTAAGCCTTCGATCACAGCCCTTTCAGATGCACAGCATTTCAAGGGGCTGAGAAAAAGCAGTGCCAAGAGAGTAAATTAGAGACAACTTGCTTGCAATTATAGAAATTAAGGAAAGCTTTTACCATTCAGAATGAGGAATGATGAACTTGGAGACTATTCTTTCATATTACATTTACATATAAAGCCTCTGCAGACAGCTTATGAATAAATGCATCAGTCAGCACATTGGCTTCTTGAGCTTCAGCTTTATAGGTGCTCATGTAGGATTTTTTCAAGGGTGCAGTCAGTGCTTATTGGATAGCTCACAGCCCACATTGCTCAGCATTGCTGCTGCATGACTGTATTACTGCTGATTAACTCCTGCAATGCCATGAACTGGGAAATTCTCTTCCATCACAGCATTTGGCTTCTGTTGCTAGCTGCTTCTGATGCTCTGCTACTTCCCATCTCTCTCGAGTGCCAAACTCATCAGTTTATCAGCTCTCTCTTCTCTGCATTACTTTCTAAATCTTCAGATCATCATCTTTTGTTCTCATTTCCTCTGTTCCACACCCATTCCTTATGTATCCTAGAAACCACTCATCTAGCCACACTCCATCCATACTGCCCTAGATAGCTCTGGGCTTTCATTCACTTCCACGCTGTGCTTCCCAGCTGATCCTCATGTCAACTCCACCCAGCCCACACATATTCAGCAAAAACAGACAGTTTCTCTATCTAATTTTACCTTTTTCTCCCCTTTGGGGGTCAGCCAGCTCTAACCTGGCATTCCCAAACTAACATGCCCATAATTCATCATGTTCCTGAATAAACCAGATTCTCTAGCTTAAGTCAATGGGAAAGAAACAAAAAAGAAACAAAAAAAGGCTTTGGAGATGTTTGCATTACTGTAATTCTCGTGTATCTGTCATTTCCTTGAAGCTGACTAGTGTCTGTTCTGGTTTGAATGTTATATGTTAATGTGCTAGATTATCTGAAGCATTTCAGAGGCTGCTTTGTTTGGCTTTTACCAGGCGTGTGTTCTGGCTCATGCTAGTGTAAATCAGGAGAGGTGCCACCCCACACACATCCATGACACCAGTGACTGAAGAAACCTTGGGCTTGGAATAATTCCTTCTTTATGATGCACAGTTTGGTGAAAATTTGTTTATGGGAATTCTACCAACAGATAAAGAAGTTATATTTGTTACACCAACTGATCTGTTATGAAACTATTTTTTCATTTTTAAATCTTACATGATTTTGCTAAGGCAAAAACAGAGGAAACAGGATGCAGCCCCTTTTTCTTACAATGTATTTTGACCATGACAGTTTCGGAAAGAAGGCAGAGGAAACAGGTCAGCATCTGAAGAGCATTCAGGATTGAGAATGTCTTTCTTAATTTTGGCAGCAAAAGAGAATGGAAATACAGTATGTATTACTACATACAGCTAACCAGTGTTCATGAAGTGTGGAGGTCATGGTTCATACCTAGAGACCTTTCAGCTTGGCTCGAATATGTGTTTCTAGGGTCGATGAGATCTCACAGGACTGAGATTTATTAATGCTGTACATTCTTCAATACCTTTTGGGACTCATCTTGCAGATGTGGGGAGTTTCTTCAACACATGCATTGGACTGATGTTTAGTACTGCAGAGAAATATATACAGAAGTATTGTAAAGAAGTACTGCTAAAACTGCACATCACTGCTACCAAAAGAGAAGTACATTATTCTGTTTGTTATTGCTGCTTAGAATGATTGTTCCTTTATTAAGCTTGCAAAATTCAGTTCTTGCAAAGATTCTCTGGGATCTGATTTAGGTAGGTTACTGTCCCCTATAGGACAGTAACCTCTGTAACCCATTCTAGAGAAAGAAAGGGTCACTCAAAAGATAGTGTTATTCCACTTCATAAAGGTCACCAGGAAACAATGAAGCAGCTGAATTATTATCTATTTGAGAGTCTGAAAGGCAGAGATACTGCAAGTAACCTGGTTGGCTTTTGTTTCCAAGTATAAACAGGATCTCGCTGTGTCCTGTTGAAAATATCCTGTTGTGTAAAGACGATTTTTTCCTGTTTATCTTAAGCAGAATGTGCAACTACTAATGAATGCAAGGCTTTAATGTCTGAACTGAAGATCCTCATCCACATAGGACACCATCTGAATGTAGTCAACCTGCTGGGAGCTTGCACCAAAGCTGGAGGTAAGAAGTGCTCACTAAATACAAAGCAAAGAAGAAACCCTTCTCAGTTACAATGGTATTTCAACGTATCTGTGGTGCAGTGCCCAACTCTCATGCACACACTGTTAATGGAAGCACAAGGAGTGCTTGTACTGCTGCAGATCTGGCCACATCACATAAATGGCTTCTGAAACTTTTCCCTAGCCAGAGGTGTCACTTCTCTGCTGTCTCCATCCTCTGAGGAGCTTTTTCTCCTAGGAGCTCCTCAGTTTCCCAATGCAACTGCAGACTGAAGAAAAATAGCTGTGAGCTCTCAAGGCTGACACTGAGATAGAAGTTACTATTAAAATGCCATTGCAGAATATGGTGTTTTTTCCTTCCTTGTTAGGTTTTATATAACCATACAACAGTACTTCTGATGAAGACTGATATTAAGTATGCACATACATTATTTTAGCAATATAACAACTAACAAATTTTAACACTTTGGCTGAGCGTCTGATGCTGAGCACTTAGAATTAATGCACAGTATATGCTTTACAGTGAAGAAATAAAATACAGAGAAGTCACGGCTGGAAACATATCAAAGCCATGTATAAATCAGTAACAGGAACTACAAAGCTGTGCTTGAATCCGCATTTGCTTGGGGCATCCATGAGAGCATTTGACTTTGGGTTCTTCAGAGAAACATCCCCCTAAGATCTCCTTGCTCTGCCAGACCCCAGCACTCCAACTGGGGCAAGCTGTGTGCTCAGCAGCAGAACCACCCTGACCTGAGGCTAGCTGTGCTCCTGCAGACACTGTGCTGAGAAGGTTACAGCTCTGGTCAATAGGATCTATCAGGGATCCAGCACACTTTCATTGCCTCCACAGGCATCAGCTCCACCCAAAACAAGCATTTGCAAAGACAGAGGATGCTGTGATTCTGTGAACACAATAAACAATCAGTAACATGGAGGAGTGCATATTCTTCTTTATAATTCTGAATTTTACTTTGCCAGTGTTCATAAATACCAATGTTTATCATCGAATGGATAAAAGAATCAGTTCTGTATTTCCTTCTTTCTGTATCTACTGTTCATTAAGTGCTTCTGGAGTGTCACTTCTCTGTTTCCTAAATTCCTCACCTATTTAACAGGAATGATAGTATTCACCTGTTTTGAAGAGGATTTGTGAGGATAAGTTAACATTAAATGCTATGCAGTTCTTCAGAATTTATTTGACTTTCCTTGTCTTTTTAGGTCCTTTAATGGTCATAGTAGAATATTGCAAATATGGAAATCTGTCCAATTACCTACGAGGAAAACGAGGAGATTTCATTGCATACAAGGTAAAGGAATGACAGTCATAAGCTGAAGAACTAACAACCACTGACCTCAAGTTCAGTTTTTTCTGAGTTCACACAGGGGGGTTGATATTTATATAGGCTGCTTTCACACCACACTTCAATTCATATGAGCAAGAAAAGGACATGGGCTTCCTTGGACCTCACTCCCATCCTCTTCCTCTAAACAACTACTAAAGAAATAGTTGGAAATACCCAAATACTAGTGCATTTGAGACGGAAAGGGAACTTCTTGTGATACACTACCCAGCACAAGGAGGTCACAAAAACTGGTTTGAACAACATAAGCCTAATTTGGGGATTTGTGTTTGGTAGCCCCCAGTTATCAAAACTAGCCCACCTTCTCCGCCATGTGCTCATTCCCATCTCCTGCACTCTCCCTTCTGTGCCAATCCAAGAGCTTGTGCAGCATGCAAACATGGTGCAGTAAAGCAAACCATGGTTGTGTTCCCAAAGGGTTGTGTCCATCCACACAAACATTTGTGCTAGCACAGATTGGGCTGTGATACACGGGAAGACACAGAAAGTCAGGAATCAGCAATGAGGAGAGGATGGGGCTACTTTCCCTTCATGAAAACATAGTGCCTTGGGGCTCTCTACACCAAGCCCTACAAGAACTGGAGCCTCTGCAGAGTTATGGTCTATCTGCTCATCCATTAGTCTCATCTAGCCTGCTTCTACCTAACTTTCATGGTTGATAAATGGGAGTAAGGTGTATTAATAAATAGGAAGTCAGGGAACATCCTTTTCAAACATGGTTTGAGTGCATCTCCAGGGGACCTTTTCTCCTCTCTGTATGCCATTCCATTGCATAACTGTCAATACCTAGTTATGACATCTTCGAATGCTAAAATCAGTTTTATACCATTTCTAGTCCCAGGAGAACTCTGGCCAAGCAGAGAAAACCCTGGATGAGTCCAGCAGCGATTTGACCGAGCTGATCAAGAGACGCCTTGAGAGTGTAGCCAGCACTGGGAGCTCTGCCAGCTCAGGATTTATTGAAGATAAGAGTTACAGTGACTCTGAAGAGGATGAAGAAGGTAAAAGAAACCCACCCAATCCCACAGCTTTCATTGTGAAGATTTCTGTTAGTTATTTTTCTGTTGCTTGGTCAGTGCCACACACACCGCTGCACACTTTACAAGCCCTTACACTGCATGATGTGCTTCATTAACCGCGGATTCTTTCTCCTGCCTATGCCCCACTCTGCTTTCTCACAAAAAGAGATTTGCAATAGCATATGTATACGAAAGCTGCTCCTGCTGTGTAGGATTAACAGCAGCGTTTTACCAGAAGATTTGTTAGTGCCAATCTGTCCCCAGTCTCTTCACACACTATAAATAGTTCCCCTCTCTTTTATCCCCAGATATTGTTTTCCCCATAACTAAATGATGTGAATAATGTTAAATTGAACTCTTTTAGCCATCTGGTCTGGCTCTAGGTCAATGATGCCAGAACTGTGACTTTGGTGAAGTCATAGCATTTTATACAACTTGTGAACCTAACAATTCTCAGATGCAGGACTGGGATCATCAGTGTGGCAGCAACACCAGTGCCCAAAAGCTCTGGACTGCTGCTCTAGTGTTCTGCTCGTCTGTGGTCTCTCCTAGATGCTGAAGATCTGTACAAGCGGCCACTGACTTTGGAGGACCTGATTTGTTATAGCTTCCAAGTGGCAAAAGGGATGGAATTTCTCGCCTCCAGAAAAGTGAGTTCATCAAAACATCATGGTTATCTGACGTGAAGAAACTCAAATAGCTTTTGAGCCTGTGTAATCTGTTATTTGATTTTGTAGTAGTGTTGGAGATCACCTTAGCTCTAGTGGTTAAGCAGTCAGTAGCACTGAAGGAGCTCTGAAGGAACATCTGTCATGTTCTGGGCTAGGAAGGTGTGACTACAGACTGTAAGGCCATTCACAGAACTGACTCAAGCAAATGCAGAAAGTTTATGTGGAAAAGTTCTGGTGTGGTCACTAAAGTGCTGCTGAATAAGGGAGAGGGACTACACAGCTGTTTGTTGAGCACGTCAGTTATGGTGGAGACTATCAACAAAGCTAGCACATCTTTTGATAGGAAAAAAAAGTATATTTGTAACCTGTGGAAAGACTTCTTTTTTATAAATGAAATGTAGTACATGTACCAAAGTATGAACAAAATTGAGAGCTTGGACTTAGAATGAAGCTATGTGGGTAAGCACACAGAAATTACATGAACAGCAATTGCCTGTGTGAAATGACCCTGTTCTCACACATGCTCATAGGACTGCATTTGCAAATGCAGCTCCTGCTGCTTTTTGATCTCTCCTAGATTTGCCAAACAATAATTAACTGGAAAATAGCACTCCCTTAGTCTCATCATTACTATGAACATATTTCATACAGAAAAAATCTGAACTGCAATACTTAGTTTGTTCCCCAAGTTATTTTCTCCCTCTCTTTAACCTTCTCACAACAAAAACACCTTTTTGGATGTCTGTCCATCTCCAAAGGAGGTCTCATGCTTTCAGCCCTAGCTGTGACCTGCTGTCCAGGCAGACCCCATGATGTTGCCTCTCTTCATTCCCTTGCAGTGCATCCATCGGGACTTGGCAGCAAGGAACATCCTTCTTTCTGAGAACAATGTGGTGAAGATCTGTGACTTTGGGCTAGCCAGGGACATTTACAAAGACCCTGACTATGTACGGAAAGGAGATGTAAGTGGAAAAAACCTAAATGCTAATCTCAGACCTTTATTCTCCTAGGACTTGAGCAGGTTGTTAACAACAGTTCTGGCAATGTGTTGTGTCTTTTGCATTCGTAGGCAAGACTTCCACTCAAATGGATGGCTCCAGAAGCAATTTTTGATAAAATTTACACAACACAGAGTGATGTATGGTCTTTTGGAGTTCTGCTATGGGAAATATTTTCTCTAGGTAAGAATGTTTTTTTTTTCTCCTAGCTGATGACTCTATGGTTACTATGAGAAACTTGACAAAAGATAGTAATGTGATGTCATCTTTCTATTTCAGTTAGTACAATTGCACAGTGCATATCTGGTATAAAATAAAGTCAACAAGAACTCCATCTGGCAAAGTGCATGAAAGCAGCGAATACAGGGGAGCAGGGGCAAGAACCAAACAAAATCTAAAACCCTGGACTTGACATCTGTAATAACTGTAACCAACAGAGCACAGAGATAACACAAGCCTCAAATACCAGGAGTGAAATATTTCTTTGAGAGCAATGAAGAACTTTCCCCATCAAACTGTATTTTCCCTTAAGCTCTCTGCTTCAGGAAACCATGCAGCCCAGAGGTTGCAGTAGATTGCACTGCTGCTGACACAGTGGTCTGATGTTGCTCGTGGTAGACCAGGAAACCTTGAGGAGTTTGCCCACATTGCATTTTATCTCAGTCTATTATCTTTCCCACAAAAACTAAGTAAGATTTTAAGTAAGAAAAATGTACTGGCAACAGCTGCCATCAGGTTGACATGAGAACCAGTGCTAGAGTCTGCTTAAATCATTTTGGCAGCAAGCAGGTAGAATGCATACATTTCTGGCCATATTATTTTCAAGCCACAAAATTTTTGAAGGGATGGCAATACTGTTCTTTGTATAGATTTAATCTTCTGGTGCTGTTAGAAGTCTCAGCTTCACTGAGACCTGGTTACTGTCCAGTAGATAAAGCCCTGAAATGTAGACAAGCAGTCTTACAAGGAGTTGGATTTTACTGCTCTCAAATTCTCTTTATGGAGTAGCAAGACTTGTTTTCCTGAGGGAATTTAGGAATGTCAGCTCTGCCTTCTTAATCAGCATTTGCAGACAAAAGAAAACAAGCAGAATTGTCAACTTAAGCTTCTGAATTTGAAAGCAAACTGTAATATCCTACTATCTTTGGTCCATGGATCAATTGCAATTAATGATTGGGCTCAAGATGCCAAGTCCAGATCTGAATGCAAAGTCCAGAGGTGTTTGTAACTCAAAATTTATTCAGGGTTGTTTGCAAAGAACACAACCTGATTTCAGTCAAAGTCTTTGATTTGGACTTTCCTCTATTTTATATCAGCTTGCAAAAGAAAGTTCACACTCAGTGGTTAAAGCAAGTGGCAGGTGTTGCTTTCCCCCAGCCTAGCTCTTTTTATTTACAGGTTTGTTACTTTGGTGTAACACTTCCAGGACTCTGTAATAGGATCGTGCTGTGTGTGAAACACCACAGAAAGATGAAACTCCAGAAGAGCTGGCAATGCCCCAGTTTTAACAGAGGGCTGCAGGAGATGCATCAGCATCAGCACACAGAGACATGCACAGGGGGGTGGTCTCTCAATTGGGTGTCTCCAAGGAACCAAATGGACTGCACGCTGGTGAATGGCAAAGACGGCATTTTACAGATGTCAACTTTGGGTCATTTGGCCTTCAATATCAAAGACTGATTTATCTACTGATTGTAGAAATTACAATTTTTTCACTGAAATTCATTTAACCACTTGGGGGAAAAAAAAGAAAAAGAAAAAAAAAGCACATATATCTGCTTTCTTTTCATCTTAGATAGCCTTTTTTCTTAATGAAGGTGCTTACTTGGGACAGCAGACTGTCCTGTTCTGAATTTAGGGAAATCTACCAGCTTCTTCCAAGGGCTGCCATTTGTAGAACTGCTGCCCTCACTGTGACGTGGATTCAAACTGCTTTCCTCAGTCCATGGCATAGACTCAAAACCAAGTCATTTTCTCCTAAGAGGGTTTTCATTCAGATCATCCAAGCATGCCTGTGGTTTGGCACCACTCACATCTGCAGCTCACACAATAAATATTTAATTAAGGATTTGTGTCACTGATTGAACTCTCTTATATAAAAGTTTTACAGATATTTGAGAGCCAGGGAAAGGAAAGTTCTTTGTCATTGCTACAGGGCATGCTTTAGCTTCCACTTACAACTGCTGTTTTTTACAGGGTCCCACAGACTTAGCACCGTTGAAAAAAATACAGCTTCTGACTAGCAAAATGCAGAGTTGGTTTGGACATGGGTCCTGCCAGGGTCAGCAGCTGAATGAAGCATGATAGGCTTCCTCTTGACAGGCTGGCAGACTGGGTCTGCTTTGGTGGCATACAGGGAAATCAGAACTGGAAAGACTGTGTATTTTAATCTGGGGCTGGGTTTGCATTGAGCTCAGCATTATGTAAATGAGTCAGCACACCTCATGTCAGGTAGTGCCAGCGATTCCTAATAGATCCTGAAGGCATTTACAGAATGGCAGTGTCCCTTGGAATTTAAATATGCACTGTTCAAAAGGTAATCAAATGTAATTATGTAAACAAGTAGTGCCTGGTTGTATAACATCAGCAGCTTATTATCCTACTAAAATAAAACCAAGATCAAAAGAGTACTACTATATCAAATGCATGCCACTTCTTTGAGCATTTTGAAACAGATTTCCCCCAAGGAAAATGTAATGTTTAGATTTTATACCGTATGCCTCAGCCTACATTTCTCCTAAGCTGCCTCAGCATCTCATATCCAAGTTCTGAGGTAGTCTAGATGAAGTATAATGGTGAGTGGAGGTGGGAAAGGGAGATTTCCCTGCTTTTGAGATCTGAACTGCCTTCAGCTAGTAGGAGGCCAGCAGTGGTCAAAATATAAACTAACAAAACATTTTGCAGTCATGATTCAAGGCAGTTTACTATTGCATTCCCTGCACTTGGTCTCACGAAAATATTGCATTTGCTTTGATTAGTGATGTGACCATGAATAGGTAACTCAAATTGACTTACTTGACTTGATTTACTGAAGGAACTGGGGCTGTTTAGTCTGGGGAAGAGGAGACTGAGGGGAGACCTTATTGCTCTCTTCCAATAACTGAAAGGTGCTTACAGCGAGAGTGAGGTTGGTCTCTTCTCACTGGTGACAGGACGAGGGGAAATGGCCTCAAGTTTCACCAGGGTAAATTTAGGTTGGATATTCTTCTTTACAGAAAGTGTTGTTAAGCACTGGAATAGGCTGCCTATAGGGAGGTGGTTGAGTCACCATTCCTGAATGTGTTTAAAATCCATTTGGATGTGGTGCTCAGGGACATGATTTAGCAGAGGATTGTCAAGGTAGTATGGTTAGGTTGCAGTTGGATTTGATGATCTTTAACATCTTCCTCAACCTGAGCTATTCTATGATTCTATGACAGATCAAATGGAATTCTCCATCCTTCCTCACTCAGTTCCACTGCTTTATCTTCAAGGTTTCAGTCCCAGTCAACCTATACAGATACAAAGACAAGCTATGGATAGGTCAGGAGATGTACAAATGGCAGTTTAGTAGCTTGGACAACAGTCAGTGCTTCCAGACCCTATACCTATCCATGCCATTTTCTTAGATTAACTGTGGATAAACAGTGTCACAGTGCCTGTCTGTCCGCTTAATTGGAGAGATTATGAAAGCTGATGGAAGCATGTTTAGAGATCTTTGGCCAATGAGTGATGCCATGTAAGCTGAACATTATATTAGCAAGTTATTATGATCATAATGACAGAACAAAGACAAAATTAGGAAGGAAAATTAAGATGCAAAGCAGAAATAGCTTCAGGGAATACTCTTGACACTGTGATCTGATACTTGCACATCAAGGAATGTTCTGTGCCTCCAAACTTTGAATGCCATCAGAGCCTATTTGCTGTGTTGAGCTGCCCTCTTATGGAGTTCCCTGGACTTCTATCCCTGCATAGTGTTGCAGATTGAGCGGTCAGATTCACAGAATAGAATAATTCTAGGAACAGTCGCATTTTGGAATCCTCTTCTCTGCTTTCCTCCAAAAGATTTCTGCTGTGCTTGTGGTACCTCCAAGTGCAAAGCACTCGGTGATGTTTCCAAACTGGGGGGGAAATTACAGGAAATAAATACATAGGAATGCTGTAGACAGTAAATCATATACAGATTCCTCGAGGGCTGGATGCAGATCCAGATTCCATTCAATCCTCTTTGTTAAGACTTGATTAAATTTTCTTTCAAATTCACCATCCAGCCTGTAGAATGCCAAAATGAGAAAGACAAGGGCTGAACTACAGGTAAAGCTTTTGCTGAGAAGGAAGGGGAGAAACATTACAGATGTTTCAGGTTTATCTCCAATAGGTTAAGAAATTTTTCAAACTTCAGTACAGACATCTCTCGAATTTTACCTGTGAGGTTCAGATTACTCAGATGCCAGGGCACTTCCACAAATTATATGTCTGCTTCTGCTATTTATGGTGCATTGTAAAGTACAGGTGTCATAAAACAATGATCATAAGTTCTGATAAGCCCTTTTTCTCTAATTAGTTGCAGAGAACAGTACATTCAATTAATATATATACTTACTCCTCTGAAGATAAATGAAATCAGTCTCCCTGGAAAACCATACATAACTAACTGCATGAAGTAGAAATCCCTTACCAAGAGGTTATCTGAAATCTCAAACTAAAAATGTTTATTTCTCTTCTGCCATGTTTTACCTTGGAGTGATCCACCCTGTGTTACAAATTCAGAGGAGACTGTGTGACTGAAACCTCTAAAAAGAAGGAGTGAGTCTGTAATGGGTTGCCAACTGAAATGTTCAGACAGTTCCTGGTTACAACTCCTTCTTTGCTCCAGCCTCTTTCACTACAAGACTCCAGACGATCTCATTTCTCAGCAGATGTCACCAACTTGTATTTCATTCACTAAGCACCCTCCTTACATTTCCCACCAGGTGCCTCTCCATACCCCGGAGTGCAGATAGATGAGGACTTCTGCCGACGGCTCAAGGAAGGAACCCGGATGAGATCACCAGAATATTCTACTCCAGAAGTGTAAGAGCTCCTGGTTTTGTATTGAGAGATGCTGCACGTCATTTAAGTATCACAAAGGAGATTATAATAAGTCGGGGGGAGGAAGGAGACCTCATCAGATGATAGTTGTATTTTGCATTTTGTTTTCAGTAAACATTGTAGTTGAGCATATGTTGGATCTCCTGATAACACAGATAGTGAAAGGCCATGTCAGCTCAACCTCTGCCAACAAGAAGATGAACAGATCTCCCTAAGTTTGTTGTAGTTCATAAATGTAAACTCAGGAAATTTTTGTGTTCTGGCATGCATACTATGACTTATTTCAGCAACATCAGTAGGGCCTGTCAGTCAAATCAGTCTAAAGCTAGGTGAGAATAAAAAGCCTACAGGCTCTTTTGAAACAACAGATAGATTAAAAAATGTTCCATGTGAAACTAGAGTAGAATTTCAGCACGTGGAGATTTGAACACATCTTAATCCGAAACTGTCCGAAAGAGGACGAAACAATCAGTAGCAGAAAAAAAACAGTTTGGATACAAAGATTGTGTCATTCCATTTTTTCAATACCTGTGGTTTTTATCTAGCTACCAAACAATGCTGGACTGCTGGCATGGAGTGCCCACAGAGAGGCCCACCTTCACTGAGCTTGTAGAGCGCTTAGGAGACCTTCTCCAGGCCAATGTACAGCAGGTACAGCAACGCAAATATTTCTTCAGTGAACACGGACCTATACAAATGTGTGTGTGTGGATATGTATGTGCCTGTACACAAGTGAAGACTATGCTAAGCAGCAATATTAGATTTGATTTCATAACAAAGGTCACAAGGAAAATGGCTGCTGAAATGGGTAAAGAAAATGTTTATTATTCAAAAGGGCTTATATTTCAAAACTAGAAGTTTATCCATATCTAGTAAGAGAAACTTGCAGTACATTAATTTTAATTTTGGCTCATTTGCCCCTTAGAGGAACAATGGTGCTTTACCTCACAAATAATTTTAATTAGATTTCAATATAGTAAACAGCTAGTTGGGCTGAACTGTCTCAACTTCTGATCTTATGTTCATCAACGCTCTTAGGAGCTTTAAAAGGATACAGTGTGAATCTCAGAAAGTCAATTACATAATTATTAATTTCATAATAGTTAACCACTTTCCTTCCTCAGTGAAGACAACCTGATCCACTATGTAACTGTCAATTTACAACTCTCCTCCCGCCCTTTCCTGTTTGTAAATAAATTTAGTGAAGCCAAGTTGAAGAGGGCCCAGTTTGCAATACGAAGAGCTTGTGAGCTTTGTGCTGAAAGTGAAGTAAATTAAGGAAATATAAAAATCATGATAAGGGAATAGGGTACTAAAATGGTTCAAAAGCAAAGGAAAATTTGGACAAATAGTTTTAGGGCTTGGTAATTTCTGATGATTTCTGCAGTGATGTAAATGACAATGCGGACCTTATTAATATGTGAACTGAATTGCATTAAACTTGTGGCACCAATTTCTTGTAAGGATGAGAAATAAAATCCTTTCAGGCTTTTCGAAGGACTGGCTCTTCTTAAGCTGCAACTTCTTAAGCTGCAACTCCTTAAGCTGATAATATGCAAAAAGTCTCCACGTAGGCAATATTATTTAACCATATTATTTAACCAATTCCAAATTCTGTTAAAATTGTGTCAGCCATAAGGACTTTGTGTCTTCCTGCTGCTTCCTTCCTCTTCTAAAATTCTTTACTTTGGATTTTGATGTCCCTAACACTGGCCCCTTGAAATTCCCAGCACAATGACAATGCAGGGTATTGCTTTGAGGAAGGGTAAATCAGTGAAATTCCATTCCCCTTCACCGGGGCAGAACAGCCAAGCATCTGGAATGCAGCAGTGATCACAAGGAAATTGCAGCAAACTCACCAAGGGCACTGCTGTGAAAGGCAGCAGAGCCAGCTGCTGGCTGCACACCCACTGACCCCTCTGTGCGCCTGGCTCTGCCATGCCATGTGTGAGGGATGTCTACAAGAGCTGTAAGTGCTGTGAGAACTGGGGGGGCAATAGCTCAGACAGGTGCCTGGAAGAGAAAACAGACCAACTGCAGATGACCACTGGGAAGTTAGAGAGTTTTCAATCTTTTTATGTCACTGATTATGCAAAGTGAATAATTTTCCTCATACAAAGCCTTCCACACAGTAAGTGTTGTATAAAGCTGCACATTCTAACTTCTATGTGTTACGAAGAACATTAATGATTGCTCTACACAACTAAAATAAAAAATAGTCCTTTCCCAGTGTAAAGCCCTGTATAATATGGTAACTTTTAACATCTGAGATGGAGGATAAAATGGCATTACCAGCTTTGTGTTCTCTTATGCTAATTATTTTATAGGATGGTAAAGACTATATCCCACTGAACATTACCTTGTGTCCTGATGGAGAGCCTAACTCCAAAACTTGCCCAGTGGAGGAAAAATTGAACAACTGTGTTAATCGCTGGAGTGCAGTGGAAACTGGGTAAGAGAAATACATGTCTGAGCACGGGTGTGAGGGAGGGGGAGATTTGATGTAGCTGGGTTGTTCTCAGTGTGGCTGTTCTAAGTGAGTTGGACAAAAATATTTGTCAGTGTTGTTTGTTAGTTACAAGAGATGACAAAGAAAGACTGGGATGGGAATGGAGCTGTGTCAGGGCTACTAGGTGAGCTACCAGCATCTGCCTGGGCCTCATTCCGCCCTTCAACTTTCTGTCTTTCAGCAGCAGCAGCAAAAGGCGCCCTCTGAGTGTGAAGACGTTTGATGAAGTTTCAGTGGGAAAGGAGAAGGTGATGCATGAGGTAAGCAAGGTGACTGTGTCCTTCTCCACTAGGAACACTGACCGCTTGGCACCAACACCAAACAGTTATCGGAGTGTTTGAAATCTCTTTGGTCAGAAAAAAGGTTTAAATCAAGGGGAATATTTGGCCCAAGCATCTCAGACACAGGTCTGTGCGACGGCAGAGAGGAACCTGCACTTACTTTGACAAATAATTTAAAGAGAAGCTCCTGTGTGAGTAGACCGACTTTGGTCAGGCTGCAGAGCTTTTTGTTACAGCCAGACAGGAACATATCTCAATATTCGTTTGTTTTTTTCCCCATAAGAAAATGGCAGCTTACTGAAACTGAGCCTTTGAAGAAAATGTCCCAAGGAGATTCCGGCTGGCTGAACCAGGCAACAGCTGGATGGTGAGGGGGTCAGTTCAGGAGGAACTAGACCAGGATTCAAACAGTGGCTTTCCTTGATTCGAAGGGCTTTAGCCTGCAAGTTCCCCAATCTAGGTGGGCATTCTTATAGATAACTTAGTGGCTCTTAGTGGCTCTGCATGTGGGAGGGTGTTGAAAGGTTTCATTTTCACTCCAGTGGAAAACAGAGATTTGTTTTGTTGCAGAATTTGTTGCTTGGCTTGTTGGCTTCCCCCGAAATTAAGGTTCCGGGGTGGAGTTTTTTTCTATTTTTTTACTTCCTTATTTAAACAAAGAAAACAAAACAAAACACACAAATTTGCTCAGGTAATAATCAGCTGCAGCACATTCCACTTGCCTCAGTGACAGATCCTGTGCACTAAAGAGAGACCTTTGTAATGCGTGATTGAAGCAAGTAGAAAGTAGAAGAACTTGGGTAGAAACTGAAGAAGGCATGCACCTTCTAGGAGCAGGAAAAGAAAAGAAGAATGTGTGCAGCTACCTGCTGCTGGGGACAGCCCAGCACCCTCAGTCAGTGCTCCCTTGGGAGAACAGAATTGATGCTCACTATTCCCTAGCATTCTGCCGAATGTAATTTCTGTGCCTTTATCAGTGCATCTTCAGGGATTAGGGGCTTAGAATTTCCTCTGGTTCCCGCATCTCCTTATGCTGGATAAAGATTTGTTCCTCAGAATCATGTGGAGATATTTAGTAGATAGATCTGGTGTCAGAAAGAGATTTTTGCTGCCAGCACAAGTGTTACTTTCCTAAATGTTCTTTCTTCGTGGCATTTTAAAGCAAGTCCTTACATGGAGGGAGAAAAGTTGTTTTTTTAAAAAAGGGTAATGCATTAACAGATTGGAAGTGAATGTGAGATATCATTGAGAATCTTTTGAAGAAAATTATGGTATGATCTACTTTTGAACTAAGTAAATGCACTTGGATTACTACAATTATCTTAAATACCAAGGCATTAATGCTGATTAGGCCATTATTTCAAAAAGTTGCCCAGGAACTCTAAAACTCTACCACACCTTCCTGCCATTCTGTTGATTTTATGTAGTATCTTGTTAAGATTTTTTTTTTAACAATTTCTCTGTAAGAAAATTGAAAAGGAACACTGAGATAAATTATTTCTAGAGCATGTTATTTTAAGGAGAAATAATAAAGATAAAAGACAGAGAAAAATCCAGGCTAGATAGCTGCATAATCAGGACCAGCTGGCTGAAAACTGATAATAGTGGCCCTGATAAGAGAAAATTCAGAAGAATGGGCTTAATTTCCTATACCAACTGGACATATCTGTGTTAAGCATGTCACTAGATAGCACGCAATTGAAAGTTTCAATGCAAACATGTGCCTTGCAGGTTGATGGCTGGTGTCCAGCTCTCCCTGGCAATGCCTGTGATCTTACAAATATGCAGAGAAGCTGGTAGCTCCTACAATAGTTCCAGTTCACAAATATCAACATATAACACTGCAGTAACACATCTACAGGTGGTCACCTTCCTGTTAGTACCTCCCTGATAACCACGTGGACAGGAAGCTCCAACCTCGGCAGGCCACAATGAGGGAGAAATTGGATTCTCCTGCCCTTGTTTTGTCTGCTCTGTAACTGGAGACGATTTTATGAGGTGAAGTTCTGGGCCAAAAGCTGCATCGTCACAAAATAAAAGAGCTAGAATTTGCTATTTTTACTAGTCCTTGGCTTTCCTTCACTGACTTCAGTGCTGGTTTAGTTTGATTTCCCCACACTCTCCCCTGGGTATACAACTTCTAATTTCAGAGTCCTCCATGTTGACACTCTGCTGATGTTCTCCTCCTTTTGCTATCCAGGAGTCAGACAGCGGGATGGTGTTGACATCAGATGAGATAAAAAGTCCAAAGAGGCTGGAAATCCGCTCCTGGCCTTATGGGATCATGGCACTCGCGTGAGTACTTTTGATGCATTTCTTTTGAAGCCAGTGTTCCATTCAGAAAAATGCTTCCAAAATTTACAGTTTTGTTTCTGGTTTCAAAAGGAAAACATTTACACTTTCTAAACAAGTTAGAAGGAGAAGCAACTCCGGATTTCAATACTGTAACAGAAAGGTCATGGTTAACTTATTTTAAGATCAAGAAAACTATGATATGAACTGTTTCCCGAAAGAAGTTGAACATAAAAGACACTTCTGCGTCTCTGGAAGGGATGCAGCAATGCTGTATTTATACTACAGGAAGGTTAATTAATGTGAAAAAAGTTGATTCTTGTGATAAAAACGAAAACTCATTTCATCAGCTTTGAACACATAATGTCTCATCAGCCAACTGAACTCCTTTTGCCAAAGTAAGCCAAGTTGCTTTGCAATTATAAGTCACATTCAAAAAACAGAAGAGCACTCTCTAGTGAAGCTGATTTCTCCTGTTCATGCTCTAATCTGCTAGGACAGAATATTCTGCTCATGACAAATGGTAAGAGCAAAACAACTTAAGACATACACCTCTACTTTGGCTTTTTCCTGGCTCCTTCGTAGTGTTCTCCTTTACTGGTGGAACAAAGTTTGGAAAATGTGAATGATTAATCCAGAGAATAATGTTTATTATTATACCAGTAACAAAGCTCTATCTAATTTTAGATGCACAGGACTGGCACCTTTGCAATTGGTGGGATGTGGGAAAAATGAAGAAGGAATGTTTAGTAAAGGACAGTTTAAGCACTACAGATTTTTGTAAGGTGCACTTACCAGTGCTGTGAGTTCTTCATTTGCTGTTTCACAGCTGTCATGACAGTCCTCCAGAGAAGACTTTAATCCTACCATCTACATAATCCTATGAATTGCATTTTTGTTGTGTAGTTTACAAGTGGAAGCTGTGCCAGTATTTGCTGTATGTTATCCACTCATGGTACAGTCCATCAGAGAAGAACAAAAGCAGATGATTTCTTAGCTAGTAGTTCTTTCTATTTCTGTAACAGTCAGGCAGAGGCAGGAAGCAAACCTAGCAGTGAAACTGGTCTCCATTTTTACCTTTGTTAAAATGAATAATAGCAATAATAACCCATGTACCGATTCAGATGCCAACATGTAGAATTTCAGAGACAAGTAACTCAAAATATTGTTAAAAAACAATTCTAGAGCAAAGTATTCCATACTATTCAGTTAATTAAGCTAATTGTAGTTTAATTGAACTGCCTAGAGTTTCCTCTGAAATCCGTTGATGAGATTGTTGGTTTCCTCTGCATTAAACTCAAAGATTTTTCCCATCGGAGCAATTTCTTGTTTTGTGTTGAGTCACAGTTTGTCACATTAAAGAGAGACAACAGATGTAAAAAAGGCTATCAAATTCCTGTATAGTATGGGAGAATTGGTGCACAGTGAGAGTATAAAAGTATTTCAAAGGAGGTATAATTCTGAAGAAGCTTGCCTTGTCTTTTCAGACCTTAAAACTACATATTCCTATATGAATACTTGATGGCAAGAGACAAGCAGAAAGTAGAAAAGGGGAAAGGTTGCCTAACTAAGGGTAAAGAGTCGTGCAGCATTAGTAGGGAGCATTCAGATGCTGCAAAACATGAGTGTGCCCTTAGGAGCCTGCTGCTCAGCAGCAGTGTCTGCAGCACACACCCTGGCACAGGACTAGCAGAGGTTGGGATTGGGGTTCATGTATCTGTCCTACGTACACGCTGAGGGGATTTCTGCACAGTGCAGTGCATTGCTATGGAAACCAAATGGCACTAGCTCTAAAAAAAAGCTGCTCAAATGTCAGGAACTGTATTGCCACATTACTTTACCTGCTCTGATTCACCTCTCTGCTGCATGATGTCATGCTGACACAATTCCAGCACATACGCACACAACACACACAGCCTCCCTGGTAAAATCTGACCAGGAGATTTCAGCCACCTCTGACTGCACTTCCCCTACTGCTTTTCCACCCTTGGGTATGAGGGAACTGGGGAAGAGCAAGGCTCTCTCTTCCCCTTCTAAGCTTTCTGCTGAGAACTCAACATCCAGCCAGATGCAGAAAGACAGAAATCCTCTAGCAGTCTGTTTTTTCAGGATTTCCAGGAAATCCCTCTGAGCTGCTGTCAGGTGAATGGGAAGATGTTTTTCCTTGGCCAGACCTTTCACTGAGTGTTTGAGGTCCAGCTATTTTGCCAGCTTTTTTTTTTTTTTTTTAACCTTGCAGACTGCCATTGGCATAAAGAACACTTTTTTACATACTTGCAGAGCATCTCAACATCCTCTCATTTGAGACATGACACTCCTTGCCCCCCTGCACTGCTAACTTGGAAAAAAAAGCCTCAAAAACGTGGAACGGTCTCCAAATGTCTAAGAAAGATCAGAAAGGGATTCTGGTTTAACAAGGGAGATAAAGTTGTTAATTGTGTATGTCTCCCTCTCAAAAACAGTTACCCTGGATCCTTTTCAAACAGTCTTTCTTTTATAAAACAAAACTGTTCAAAGGCTTAGCATGTTTTCTGAACCAGGATGGCTACATTTATTATTTTGCCAAAACCTTGTTTTATTTATCTATCTTCTATATTTCTATTTGTCTTATCACTTCTCTGACAAGTTTAAAATTTGGCAACACTACACACCATAGGACGAATCTTCAAGGTGAATCTGATGGGCCTGGGACTGCTGTTGAGCTGCACTGACCATATCTGAGCCTTAAGTATCTTAGTATGCTACTTAAAAATACTGCTGCAGTGCAAAGCTCAGAAAGGGACAGAAGGATTGACCAGGACAGTGGCACTGCAGCTGACACCCAAGGAAGTGCATCCAGCCCAGAGGGATTTAATGATATCTCTGGTGTCAGGCTTCATCTGACAGTGTTAACAGGGTACCGCCTAGCACTGCTTTCCAGTTCTCCCTGAGACTCTATCATCAGGTTATTGTTTAAAATTACAACTTGATATCTGCTTAGCTGTCCTCCCTCCACCCTCACCCTTCTTTCTCTCCCAGCCCCAGTTGCTCCATAATGCTGTTTCTGGCACTGGCCAGGCTCCACAAGGCTCAGCTGACACTGAGCACTGATGCTGTACCCAGGGGCCATTGCTGAAGGCTCTGCCTTTGTCAGAGCCCAAGTGGACCTAAGGCAGATTACCAAGATAGGAACAAAATGTTGCTGTGCAGGTGCATCAGACATTTATGTCCAGATGCAAGGTGTTCAACAGCAATGCATCCCAGCTGATGTCTTCTGATGTAACAGAAAAATGAGGCATGGAAATACTTTTACTCCACAGCAGAACTTAGTTTCAGCAGATTTTTCATCTGTGATGAGCGCACTGAAACAGCAGAAGTACTTGATGTTGTGTCATGTAGAACACTGCACAACGACCCAATATGGGCTCCTCAAATGCAAGGAGCTTTGAGTCAGTACCTCCTGGGAGAATTATGTAAAGCCCAGTTTTCGTAGTATCACACTATATGCTTGTAGCAGCACGGACTTCAGCTTGGTTCTAACTGCAGTGCTTTTCATCTCACCACCTTCTGAGTGCTGGAGCTAAAGTCAAAGGCTTCCAGTCTGGGTGGTTTGAATTTCAGAGAGGTGACCAGCCTTGTGAGGGGGCATACACAGAGTGGGTGATTTTCTCCTGTTAGAACTTTATTCTAGCTGTGCTTTGTGGTTAGAAATGCTTCAAAACAATTAATTCTTGATTTTAATCCCTTGAGCTTTCCTTGCCAGCAGTTACTGATTGCAGTGGTATACAGCCAGAGGGGTCCCAGGAGTAAATTCCTCTGCTGTTGAGGGTGTCTTAAAGCGAACAGCAAACAGACAGCAAACAGCTATTAGAGGAAGAAATAACCCTTTCATTTCTTTCCACGCAGAAAAAGTAAAGCAAATTAATCTCTGGTACCCTGTGCCTCATCAGACACCTATGAAAGCTGTTATAGGACCATGAAGCTCTCACATCTCATTATGAGATGCAGCCAGGAGACAAACTGCTCTGCTTGGCAGTGCCCAGCCCAACCTCTCAGCTTTCCTAAAGCATGGCTTCCAAACAAGCCCAGGATTTCCACATAGATGCAAGTGTCTATTAATTTCTCCTACTGAAGGCAAGATACTTGGGCACTTGCAAAGCAATAAGAGCAGCTGGGTATAAGTGCTGTCCTTGTGCTGTCAACCCTCAGGGACACACGATTTTCTCACAGCCATCTCCTTCCGTGCTCCTCTTCAAGTCACTGACCCTGAGATTTGAGCTGTTAGAAACTGCTGCCCTCTAATATAGACACAAACAGCCCCACTGATGCTTTGCCAGCATCTTGGCAACTACAGTACATTTCTAACTCTGACCAAGAAGCCTGGTTCTTACAGAAAGGTGAAAAATTTTCATCAGTTCCCTCTGACCTTCTCATTGTTACAGCATTACCCTCTGTGGTATTTTCCAAACAACTTTGACACCTCTATAGAAAACTTTAAAAAAATATTGTGAAAGATTACTTAATACTCAGGCTAAGTTTTTCTTCACCTGCTTTCATTCCTAGACTTTTCAAACTTCATCAATAGCAGAAAATCTGACATAGCACAGTTAAAATGGTACTGAAAAGATCTCACTACCCCACCACAGCACCACACCAAAAGGCATTGTTCAGGTTGTGTCTCAGCCATGGGATTTGCTGACAGCACTGGGGCCTCACACAGCCCCTTCACGTGCACAAGGTCATGCTACAAACACAATCACAGACAGCAGGCTTCCAGTTAGTGGCACTGGGTCCATGAATCCCATTAGCACCAAGTCTATCCTAGTTTTGGTTTTAAATCTGACAAACAGCACTAGCTCCAGGCTCACTGTAGAAATACATCCCAAAGTGTTGCAGGATTTTCTGGTTGCTATGAATGTCATTTTTAGTTCATTTGCTGCTACCCATTTGCATTCTTCTCATCTTTCACTATTGGTTCCTCCAGGGCTTTCATAGTGTTTGTACTTCTTCCATAAACCTCCCTAATTTGCAGGTATCTTTCTGAAAGAGAGGAGTCAAGTGCTGTGCCCTGCGGTCTCAGTACTGCCAATGAAATGAGGCTGAAGCCAGCTCACTACATCTGCAGTGTGTTTCCCCAACCAATACTGCATACAAGTGTGCCTATTATGAAAGAGAGTCCTTTTGGTTACAAAATCAGTTTAAGGATAGGAAATGGCAGCATTCAGGTTAGATTTTTAGATTTTCATCTTTCCCTGTGCCCTGCCAGAAACAGTACATGCTCTGGGAAGGACAGAAAAGTTTTCAGGTTGGTCTTTGTAAAATGTGATCAGCCTGGATCAGTGGACAGATGTGTTTCATTGATGTCATACCTCATCCTCACTGTTTCACTGACTGTCAAAGCATTGGCACACCTCATCCTCACTATGTTTCACTGAGCATCATAGTGTTCACATACCTCATCCTCACACTGTGCTGGGGGCAGAACACTGACAGCCACACAGAGCTGGATGGCACAGTCACAGTGCTGAGCAGGTTTACCCAAACTGAACATCTCCTTTGTCACTTCCTGTGCTGCAGTTTTCAGAAGTTAGGCAAAATCAGCATAAGGAGATACTTTAGGGGCAGCGTAATGCCAACCCAGCAGGGCTGAGTCAAATAATGGCTAGTTTCTAATGAAATTATTTAATTGCATATCCACTACTAACTTTTGTAGCTACATAATTGTGTGATTAATCTAATGACGTCTATCAGAAAATATTTATCTGTGGACTCAGGGAGAATTCTTCTACCTTATCCAGGACAGTACGTCTGGCTCAGGGCACAGAGGGGTTTTTGCTCCCTGAGGCAGAGCATTGAGCGCTGCCAGGGGCAAGGCATAGCTGCACTGACTGATGTGGTGTGGCAGTTCACATGCAAAAAATGAGATTTCAAGGATAGACAGAAAAGAGAAGCTGCAGTCTGGTTTGCCAATATACAGTCCATGCATATGTACATTTCTCTGTGTCTGAGCACAAACAGAGCAGATTGGAGTGACAGGAAGCATAGAACAGAAAAGGGAAAAATGCAAAGACACTTGCATAGCTTCAATTTAGAAAATGCATTTAGAAAGAAAGGATAGTTTCTAAAGTTAATTGCATTTTGCTGTGTGATAAGATGCCTAATGACAAAATTTGCTTCCAACCTAACCCATTAGCTTTCTGCACTCCTTGAGACATCCCTTGGCCTCAAGGGCAGAAACCCAACAGGAACACTTGTTGGAAGGCTGCGTGGTTCTAAAAGTTTCCCACTGTGTAGCCAAAATAACAACATTTCTGTTCTCCAGCGCCCTGAACTACACAGGCTGGGGCCAAATTACACAGGTGCTTCCAAGCTTTGCCTTGTCTCCAACAACAGCTTTAATACCTAGCAAATGAGAAGCCAGAGACTTAGATTGTGAAAGCAGAGCATGGCATGTTTCTGTTGAAGCTCTCAGGGTTACTATTTATTTTAGAATTTGGTTTCAGAGCCCTGTGCAAGTCTAAGTGCACAATAACATTGGCTTTAATCTATAAACTGTGTCTTTGCACTTAAGAAGTCTTAGAACCCAGATTTATTCTGGATGTGCAGGAGGTGGTGGGCTGGCTCTTACCTCTCTGATGTCTGTGTTCAGCTCCTCAAGACCCAGCTAGGGACACAAACATCCTGTGTAAAGCCAGCACTGCATGCTAAGACCAGGCCAGCCACAAGGCAGCCAGTCTCCCATTGCAGCTGGCTGAGACTGCAGCAATCTGCTCTGCCTGAGTCTGGCTGCAAGCCTATTATTGCTAGCCTCGTGCACTGGGATGCACACAGCATCACCTGCTGCACAGTTCTCTAAGAAAGACCTACAGGGATGGATAATTTACAGATGGACAAGCTCTTACATGTGATTGTGGACATATTTCATAAAGTAGTATTCTACTCTACCAATGCGCTGCACTCATGACCTTTCCAGAATTAGCAACATTTTAAATGAAGGCATTGGCTCTAATTGAGTCACTCAGACTATTTGCAGCTGGTAGGAAAACCAAAGCACTCGCTAAGTTCCAGATTCAGAGGCAGGGTAATACAAGTCCTAGAATCACAGTGGCATCACCTGGCAGGTCTGAGCACAGCTGCATGCTGCAGTTCTGTCCTGCCCAGAACCAGTTGCTCCTAGGATTGCAGCACTTCTCTGTACTGCATCTGCACAATACAACAGCACACATAGATCCTGATCTACTGCTTCCACTGCTCATTGTATCTGCCCCTTGTCTTCAATTTCTGTATCTGTCTCTTTGCTATTGCTTTATGTTTGGTGGAGCAGGAAATAGTTTCACTTTCTTTGAACAGCATTCAACACTCCCAATCTCTGATTATCTGTTGGGGACTGCAGTCACTGAAACAGTACAGATAAAATAAGTGTAATGAGTCACACAATCATGTGATGACTGTTGACTATTTTGGTTTGATTTAGTGTGATTATGAAGTAGCATTACTCTCTTTTAAACAAATCTGTAATACATGCTCAAAGTGCTTGAGCACTGCCTAGTTCTGTGTCTTCCAAGGCACACTCACAAATCAATCTGAGCCAAGATGTGCAACATCATAACCAGTCTTAAGTCATGAGAGACTTACTCTAGAGAGGTGCATGTTAACGGTGTGTAAGCAAAGAGAAGAGGTTCAAAAGCCATTCTCAGGTTGGGATTCTTACCCAATTCCTAAATTATCCAGCTCTCTTCCAAGAATTTCTCAAATGGAAGAAACCAGGTTTAACAAAATAATTTTTAAGGCAGCCTACAACACAAGTACCTTTTTTTCCACAATGCTTGCTGTTCCTCAAGGTCACCTTGTGATACAAATTCTCCCTTGGGTTCTTCCACTTTGGACACTGAGGTTGCTCTGGTGATGTAAGCTGCCTCTCTCCCAGCACCTGAATCGCCTGTAATAGGAGGAGATAGTAGAAAATGAAACTTTTGATAGAATTGGTTACAGGCCAGCAGCTGTCACACTGAGCATCACTACCACTTGGTAGTGTGCAGCTTAGGAATTTTACTGGGCTAGAGAATATCAAAGAGATCTTGCCCTACAGTGCTTTTAGTATCATTTAAAATTGGAGTCTGATATGATTATTCATCAATTCATCCTTTATTACAGTTAAAGAAAAGCCATAGCCATAGTCTTCAGTTCTGCTTTCTGAAAAATCAAATATCATAAAGAGTGTATTACTGCATGTATAAGACAGATGCATTTATAACTAAGACATATAGAGTACACTGAAAAATATAAAGCTAACCAGAGAGGGCACTGGGACTCCTAGCTTTACTCCTGAATCTGCTTACAATACACCTAATTCTTAAAAAAAAAAGACAACTTATAGGGAGCTAAAGTGTTAAATTGAAATGCTTTATATATGTATATGTTTATAAATAATTTTGACCATGAGTAACACAGATAAAAACCTATGGATCCATATGTCATACTGCTTGTTCTCTACAGGCGGCGAGCTGTTAGCAAGAGCAAAGAGTCCATCTTATCTGACCATGAACGTGAAGCTGTCAAATACCTGCCCGCAGTGCAGGTTGAAGAGGACACCATGGACTTCCCACTAGAAGACTCGGTGCTCCTTCCTATGGATCCAAGCCTGGAGTGCCACAGCCCACCTCCGGATTACAACTCTGTTGTGCACTGCTCTGCACCCCCAGTGTAACCAGTGCTGGTGCAGGGCCTTCGGTGCTTCATTTGGCCATGATGGATTCCATAAAAAGGCTGCGTGCCAACAAAGGGGGAACTCAGCAGCACACTGGTTCTTATGTTTCATCTGGCACATCTCTGATGTGAACAGAAAATCTTTAAGAGCATCCCTTCTCTATCTTTAAAGGCCTATTGCAAAATATGTGGTAAATTAGAACACTGCCTATAAGAATTGTTAATAGGAGCTGTAACCCGGAACTGCTTCCATCCTTCCTCCCTTAGCAGGGATTGTTTATTAACCATATTTTACACCGTAAGTCAACAAGAGTCACCATTCACGATAGCTGTGACAATATTGATCCTGCTGGTCCATCTTAGGGGTTGCTTGGTGTGAGGCTGGAAGGGATCAGCTGTTAATTACAGCCATAAACTCTAATGTTTTGTTTTTGAAGAGAATCCAAAAATTAAAACATTTATCTTAACTTGGGAACTCACCTTCAGTAAATGTTTCTAGAATATTTTGAAATCCAAAATATGTTTATTACAATTTGTGATCTAACAATTTCCACTGCCAAGAGGATCCACTCCCCAAACGACACAGCAGAGAAGCAGCCAGCATCCATGTATATATATATACATATATATGTATATATATATATATACAGTGTTGTTAAATGTGATGCCCTGTTTTCCCTCCTTGTTCAAACAGCAACTTCTTTAACATTATGCAATAGGGAGCCATGATGGAGATGCATCTGTAGTGATTGCAAGGCATCAGCACTGCATTAAGTAAGAACCTTAAGCTTATGCAGGAGGTATTTCCCAGCACATGTGCACATCTGTGTGAATGTGCATAAAATACTCATCCACAATATGAGAGTGACACATGAACGCACAAATAACCTTGAGGCATCAGCAGTGTAGCAGCATTTCTCTGTTTCCTTTCTGAACACAGATTATTTAAAATTGGGAAAAAAAGCTCTTCCTTTGAATTCTGTGGCAGATGCCCAACAGTTTGATCTTGGAAATACCAGCCCATTCTCAGCTGTGAGCATATGTAAAACACACTTGTCTCCAGCTGCTTGCCAAGGTAAATACTGCTACGATATGCCATGCCTTCTGTATCTAAACCCTTCACGAGTGCTGCAAAGATTTTTGGAATCCACTCATGCCAGTGTGAATGGATCACAAATTCTCACATCTGAGAAATTCAAAGCGTGTTATCCTTATGCAAAAGCGGCGTGCAGCAGGGACTGCTGGCCTACAGGTGTGCACACCAGCTCCCACGCACACCCCGACCATCCTCACAGCAACCTCAGAACCAAGCCACTAATCCTTGTCATTTAATGTGCTGGGAAAGAACCAGTGCTGACACTAGAAATCTAGGAGGGGATAATGCATGGAGTTTTCAGGTAGAAAAAGCAAAGATAAAAAAGATGTATGTTGACAGCCGAGCCTATAACTTCCTAATACAAACCCAGACCTGGATATGACTTTGTACAGTTTATTTCAAGGTCTGCATAACCCTTGCCTGTTCTTTTTTAGAATTGATACTCTAATTAGACTTCTTTAGAGAAAGAAATTTTGTTCTTAACTACAAACTAAAATGATTACAAATTAATTCTTTTCTAATTCTTGCCAAACAATTATTTTACCTTGGTGAAGACAGCCTAAACGCTCTTGCAGCAATGAAGACAATATTTCTGGAAGACAGGTTACAGTTGGTTGCATTGAAATAAACAGAAAAAGCCTCAGGTATGATCAAAGGGGAAAAATCCCCAAAGCCCATGCCATCCTAACTGTGAATGCTAAAGCATCTGGTGGAAGGGCTCTTGGGAACCATGTCTTGTTCTCCTCAGCCTCAGATTTGAGCTGTTTAAGAAATCACCTGCAGGAGCCCATGGGCCATTGCTCATAGTGAGCCTGGCAAATAACTGTGGTCTGTAGTTGCTTTATGGCCATTTTTGCACTTCTTTGTATGTTAGTGTCTATGTATGAAGTAAAGTTGGTCAAGTAACAGAATACTGGGAAATAATTCATCTGATAGGTCACAGAAAGCTCACTGAATCAGTTTTTCATGAAATAGGAAGTTATTTATAGCTCTGATCAAATAACAAATCACTTATTTGGAAAATAATTTGTTCAGGTGGCAGAAAGAAAAAGAAAGGTGCCTATGGTTTGTCTGGCTCTGCTGTTACTGGCATCAATCAGCATGAGGTGGTTTGTTGTTGTGCCTTGTTGTGTAGCAGAAGAAAATGACAATGTTTTAAAACCTCTGCTTATAAACTTTGAAATAAGCACACGTAGGAAAAACAAAAAAAGTGCAACTCTGTTCTCAGTTTTAAAAAAGATTGGGAAATGCTGCTGTTTGAAGTGCCTTCTTCCAAGAGAGCCGAGCACACTGCCTTTCCTCCTTAGCAGGGATGAAATGTTTATTTTAAGTTGAAGGTTTTTCCCCCTATGGTAACTGTAAGAAGCAAAAATATTACCTAAAAGTATTACTGAACATACGTGTTTTCTATTTTATTTACTAATATTTTGTCTTTTTCTCTCCTCCCTTAATTTAATTATTGTTCTTTTCTTACAATGATGTATATAGTTTACCCAGTAGGAAAAATGTAGTGATTCATTTATATGGTAATATTTGTAACATTTTAGTCAAAAGATGCGCAGACATAGCAGAGTTAAGGATCTTCATAAAGCATTTCACTGACACTTGCAGGTTGCAGCACTCAGTGGTGCCAGCTCACGGCGGTGCTCTGCTGGCCCTCGTGTCCCAGCTCTCACTTGCTTTCCACATCAGTCAGTTTCAGTAAGGAAGCAGGGACCTCCAGGATTCCAGCAGGTTTAGCTCATTCCTGAAAGTGTCACTTTGCAGCTCAAGGCAAAGGGGAGGGATTTCCACTGTTTCTGTTTTAACTAAAGGCTGGTGTATCAGCTAGAGCATCAGAAGGAGCCAAGTTGTCTAAGTGAGGTGACGTTTAGTAGTTTTTCAGATGTCTCAGGGATTCTTATTCAGCTCTTATTTGTCGCCTGCCTTTTCTAATCTCACTGAACTCAGTGGAATCGAATATTGAGAAGTATCTTTGTTTCCTTAAAGGACCCCACTGTCCTGTTTTTCTTCTTGTAACTCTGTATAATTGGGGCAGAGGAGCTTAGAGCTCACAACAAATGTGCTCTCTCCTCCCAGCAGCCTCCAGCCATAAAGTCTGCCAAAAAGTGCCTTCCCCTGTGCACTATGAGCAGCCAGGTGGGTTTGGCAGCCTGGGCCCCTACTTCCTTTGCTCTACTTGTTGTCTGTGTGCTGGTATTTACCCATCACAGCTTGATGCTTTCCTCTTTTGAGTTAGGTCAGATATAGAGCCCATCTCACAGTGGTATTTTGTGCATCCTCTGTTCTTGCAGAGGCTGAACTAGACACACTGAAGTAAGCTTTTTTCCCACATCAAAAATGTTTCCAATATAGGCACAGTTTACTCTGATGTGCCTGGAAGCATCTCTGTATCCTTCTCTGAATGAGAGAAGCTTTTTCACTCTTCTAATTTTTCAATTTTTGGTGTCTGTAGAGAGATGAAGTTTGGTGTCTATCTATATGAGCCTCACCTTCCTCTTAGAGCTTTCTCAAACAATTTGATTTCTCTTTGGTTCTTACAAATTAACCCCATCAGAAGGGATGCCAGGGTGCTGGGCCCACACCATCTGCACAGGATATCAAAGAAGGCCAGATAAAAACGTAAAGTCTTTCTGAATAACGAGCTCAAACAAAAACACTGACACTTGAACCCCCTGAATGCTGACGATGCAAACATTCACAGCTGCCTGCAGGCATAGCTGCTCTGCTTAGACATTTCACTAACATGCTCAACTCTCCAGGCATCCAGCCTGCCATCTACCTAGGGCAACCTGGAGTGGCCAGGCACTTCTTTCCTTGCATTTATGCATTGTATACTGTAAAAATGCTTATCAATATGTTAGCTTGTAACTGGCCAGTAATCAGCTTATGACTTTGCTTCTCAATGACCCTTCATGTTGAGCACTGGTTCTGCCTTGCCATGCACCATCCTGCTTTACAAATTCCATCTGGCTCAATCCCAGCTGAAAGGATGTTTGGGACCAATGTCTCTAGCTGTCACTAGCACCAAATGGGTGCTGCCAGGACTCAGCAGCAAATAGGAAATAGCTGTACAACAAAGTGAGGCATTATCGTGTGTTCCTGAAACCAGGAATTGGCCAGGATCACAACTTGGATCTATTTTTTTCTTTTGATAAAGTGAATGGAAAATACAGAAGGTAGCAATGTTTCTTTTGTCCTATCCTACAGATAGTAATGACCAAGACCTGTGATCCATTTTCCTGGTTTTGTGCTGTGACACATAAAAGAAAAAAGGCAGAAAGAATTTTGGTTAAGTACCAACCTAGCTAGTAAAATTCAGGGAGGACTTCTGGATTTGATCCTATCAAGAGTCAGTCACTGTATAGGATATAAAGGTTCAGCACAAGCACTGACTTCTTTCTGTGATGCATGTGTTGGTTTCATATTTTCTTAACATAGACTGATTCACTTGGGACCCCAAGCAAATGCAGTGCCCTAAGGGCATTGGTTGTAGGAAGACCTGTGTGGTGTGCAGTGAGCAGTGTTCTGTTGTCCTGCTGGCAATCCTGTGCCACAAGAGCCAGCACATACTTACTGCTCCGGTCATTTCTTCTTGGATCTTGAGCTGTCAAAGCAGCTAGTGAAAACTGGGGAAGCCCAGTAACTGAGGACTCAGAGAAAATAAACTAAGTGCCATGTAATACTCAAAACACCAAGGAATGTATGTCTGCCCTGTTCCTGTCTGTCTGCAGAATGTATGCACTGAAAACAACGCTTTCTTATGTAGTCAAAAAATGTACTGTATCTATTAACCAAAAAAATAAAAAGATTCTATATTTATACAGCCCAAGGCTCCTTTGTGTCATCTCTTGGCTTGAAAAGTGTTGTCCTTGAAGCAGAATATAAATAAATAATGCAACAGTTTGAGGGATTTTTACAAGGCATAGATCTCATTAATTTCTACAGAAGGTTCAACAGTTAGGACATAAACCTGCCAGACTGTCATTGCCTGGAGGTATCTAACTGCTACATTTGTTTTAAAAAGTCAGGGATCTGGGAAATGGCTGGCCCAATTTGCTGGAGAATCTACAGATCTAGCTGCTGCCAAAAACAGCCCATGAAAGACAGAGATTGCTGTCTTGTTAAAAAAAATCAACGGGACTACTAAGGCAAAATCAGAGTTAATGCTTTCTGAATGAGATCCAGCTTCTCTAAAACACGGAAGCGTGTAAATATATGAAGATAATTTGCAGAGGATGGTGGGATTTGGAGTTTGCTGAGCTTCAAAATTTTAGAAGCAGTGCTTCATTTAATTTACCACAATTACGTATTTCCCTATACAGAGGGAAATCTCACTTGAGTGAATCTGCACTGCTAAAATACAGAATATCCCATGCTCATATTATCCCCAAAATAGTTGACTGCAGCAAGCATGCCACTTTCTTTACCATTGGCTACCTTACCGTGGCTAATCTTAGTGAAACACGACTTCCCACCCCTCTTTCCGTTATGGTGGCACAGCAGATAACTAGTTGCAGAAGAAATTTGATATCTCAGCAAATTTTTACATACTGACAAATACTTACGTCTTAAAATAAATACCATTATTAGTAGGGAAGCGTTAGCATTTCAGAGCCAATCTTCCATAAGCACAGTCTTACAGGTTATTGTCTGTGTGTTTCACTGTCACATTAAATACCATGAAGCACTCAAGTCCCTTCAAACATTTTAAAGTTTCTTTTTGTTCACTGTTCCAAACAGTCCTAGAAATAAGTGTCTAAATTATACATGTCATTTGAAATACAGCAATCTCCTTTCATCCACATAATGAGCAAGAACATTCTTCTCTGTAAACTATAAAATGTTTCAGTTACTTACATAACACATGAGTCACTGAATGCTAGGCCTCCTTTAAGGGGAGACTAATGTATTAATTGGTAGTAGGAAAGCATACAAAATTAAATCTGATTTCCTTTTAGCACAAATTTGAATTATCAGTCACATACCGATTGAGTTACACTTGTGCAAGGTACCCTGTTTTGGCACCCCTCAGAAAATAATTTGGGGTAAAAAAGGGAAAAAACTAAAAATCAGGAAATATCTTTTCTCTTAAGTCTTGGCCAAGGTACATAACTTCTATGTCCCTTTTGGCACATACAACATAAGAGCTCTTTGTTTTTACAGCAGCAGCATATAGAGATGCAAGACAAGAAAATCTCAAACTAAAGTAACAAAACTTGGTGGCATGAAGGGACAGAAATCCTGGGAAACAACAGGGACTATGAAGAGGAAGATCTAGGAATAGGATGAACAGATTTTTCCCATGGTCACATAAGGAAGCTAAGAAGAGAATACAGATTTCCCCAGTCTCCAATCATGTCCTTTTTCTTTCCCTAACATTGTGAGACTTAGGAAAGTTTGTAATGCACACAGGCTCTGCCAGATGTGGAAAACCCTGTTATTTTTATATGGCCAGTACAAAGCGAGGCCCATAAGCAGTACAGAATAATTTTGTCTCAAAACCTACGAAGTAGCCAAGTCTTTCCTAGGATCCCAGTGTATACTTTATTGCTAGCTATTGCATGTTTAAAATGGCACACTCAGTGCCTGCTGCAGATCGCACTGTAATGAATTTGCTCTGCGTAAAGCCCTACAAGGGCAACAAGTAGAGCTCATATTTTGGACAGTGCTGAAGCCGTTACAATGAGTTGCAATTTTTATTAGGACCTGATGAGCACTCGTTAAAACTGAGAGAAGATAAACTGTTCTGTTTAAACTACTTCCTTCTGCAGGCACTCAAGATGCAGACTGCAGGAAATCTTAGTTCTGACACTTCTCCTCATCTTTCCTTATGTGTCCAATTCAAAAATTCATAGATTGTTTTACAGAATTTTCTTTAATTTGATGCTATAATTGATTTAACAAGATTTAATTTTGGGGAAGTCAAAGCAAAAAAGCATGTGGTTATTTCAAAATACAAAGCACTGAAGAGATAAACAAGAAACATGCAGAGGAACACAGCTAGTTCCACAAGAAAGGCAAGAACAAAATTCAGCAGTGAAGCATGAAGGACCTTGCAGCATAGAGATCAGCACAACTAGAAGCACTCTCTGGCAGAGGAGGGTTGTTGAGAAGTCTGGTTCTGCTGCCCTAGGGAGAGCGGGGCACTGGTATTCCCATCTGAGTGCGTGGGAATGACACTGTGGATTAAACTCATCACTTGCATATTTTCTGGGGCAAACTGTAGCCACTCACAAAGACTGATATTAGTCATTAGCTAATCATGTCCACTGTGAACTCATTCTTTGTGAACTGTCCATTTCCCTGAATTTCTTTCAAGATCACATTCTTACCATAATCCTCTGGAAAAGCAAGTCTCTGAAATAAGATCAAATAACTAAAATCTTTATTAAAGGTTTTTTTTTAAACTAAGTTTTCTCCTTTGCAGATAAAATGGAAACATTATTTCTTTCAGGTCACCACAGGGACAGAGCACTGTACATCTATCAGTAACACCCTATTCCTTGTCAGAGTCAGATGTGCCTCTGTTTTTTCCAGATTTGTGTTACTGTTTTGAAAAATTTGTCATTTATAGTTTTCCCTTTTCTTTCTTCTTTTCAGAGTAACATCGCTAAAGGAAATTTCAAATCTGACAGCAGACCAGATTAAAGAAATAAATAGCAGAATGCAATAGCTCTTCTTTTCCCACTGAACTAAAACAATTTAGCCCAGCAACTTCTGCCCTTCCAGGCTGCCAAGGATGAGCAACATCAGCATAGCTGTTTAAAGCTAGGACTGCATACTTTGCAATCTTCAGGACCAAGAGAATAAATGTGGGCATCTCTAGACACTTTACTTAGAGTAGTAGTTGTTTATATTTAAGCTGGACCCCTGTCATAGTGAATTCCTCAAAAACCCAAAGGTTAACTTGCTTTTCATAGCTATGCATTAAAGAAAAAAAAGAAGAATTTTATTCTTTCCTGGGAGAGTTCTGACCTTTTATTCATGTATATTTTTCAAATTCTGCATTCCATTGTTTATGCTCCAAGCTAGAATGTCACAAGCTATCTTAGCACAGAGCAGACCTACAAAGACGAGCAAGGGTAAGCCAAGGAGAGCAGGTGGAAGGAGGTGGGGATTTCAAATGTGGTGGATCGAGGTAATGGGTTTCCTTATTCATGTCTGCTATGACATCTGGGATGTACAGAACAACTTTCCTTTACTTCCTCAAAGCTTTTGAAACCAACTGCCCTCGTGATATGATGTTAAGATAGAAGCATATGATTTTATAACCCTATGTGAGGTTAGAACCGTGGACTGAAGTCAAAGAATTACCTCATCAAGCTTCAAAATAGGTAGATCAAAATCTGAACATCACAGATGATTTCTTGTCTGATGGATTGTTTCTGAACGTAAAAATGTACTGGAGGTTACATCAATAATTCCTGCTATTGTCATGATGACTCATAGGAGGATCAGACATTGCACTGACACCTACTGACTCAGCATCCCCTGCTGCTGTATGGTGTTTGTGCCAGTGCTGATGCAATACTGTTTTGCTTCCATGTTAATCTTTGATGTTGTGAGATCCCATATATCTTCAAGCTTCCTTTGTGGAAAGTGGGACATGCCAAGAGATTGCCTAGAATAACCAAAGTCTCTTCTCTCTTCCTGATCAAGAGTCTTTGTACCACTATTTCCTTCCAGAAAGAAATTAGGAATTTTGAAAGTTAGGAACTGAGGAGAAAATATGGGCTGTTCTTCCAATGATGCAGAGAACAGTTCAGGAGCTGGACATATCACACTGTTTCCCTCTATTTTGCGACTAAAGTACCTGCTTCTTGCTGATGCTAGGTCCAGCTTTTCAAACACCAAGAAGCACTGGTCTGGCAGCGGACTCCAGTCTGTGGCTCCAACAGCCAACATGCATTTGAGTCAAGGGAAGAAAGAACATCCCTCACGGATAAAGACAGAAAGCCAGATTACAGATGTACTCAAGAACAATTTTTACCTGTTCAAAGTTCAGCCGTATTCTTTTTCCTGGACCTGAGCAAACCACAGTTCATTAAGCAAAACCACTGCATAATACTGCCTTAAGTCGTGCCACATAGTTCCCTCCTAACACTATCCCAAAACTATTTCCCAAGACTTCAGTTTGCCTTTAGGTACCAAAGATTTTTCTTCTTTAAACAAAACTGATGTCTTTCTTTTTTCTGTTTTACCTCCTCTAAGTTAAGAGTTATGGTTTTTAATAGTCTTAAATACTAAGTAATGAGTAGTTCATAAGTAAAAAGAGAGGAATGGACCCTAATACAACAGAGCCTGGCAATTCTTTTCATACTGCTCTATTCCAAGCTGATGTAACACAAAAGACCTAAAGAGGGTGGGGCTTCATGGGGGTTAGAAGAATGGACTGCGCACTGACAGCTTTTATTCTGAAGTATTCAAGTGCTCCTTTTACTAAGGCTGAGTGAATAAAATGCGGGAAGTACGCAACATAGTTTGAAAATCTATGCAAGACAGAAGAATCTTGGTACTGTGGCAGTTATAAATTTTTCTTGTGTAAAGGATTCACTTAAGGCCTCTCGGCACTTAGCAATTGGGCAGCACTAATATGTGGATTACTGTACAGTTGGACCACTTGATTCTCTCAGATACACTCAAAAACTTGCCCTTCAGAAAATTCACTCCATATCTGTTTCTATGCAAAGTGCTCAGCAGTCCTACAGAACTGGTACCAAGTAAAGCGAAAACCAGAAACATCTCACAACTATTTTCTCAGCTGATAAGTGTCTTCTCTTTTGGTCCTCCTCTTTCAATAGTCAGACCTTCAACTTTTACTGATGACAGAATTTTCTGAGTGCCTTCCAAGGATAGTGAAAAGTACCCAAAGAACTGCTCAGAAGAAAGTACACATAAACAGAACCAAAGCAATGTCCCTGATGGGCTGTGGGAAAATAGGAGACTGGCAGGTAAACAACAAAAACAAACAAAATGCATTGATAAGTAGCTGGTGTCTAATGCTTTTTAGCTTGTGGAAAATTCGATACAGATGTGAATGTATGTGAATGTATAATACAAGAGAGGTTTAAGGAACATTGTGCAAAACCAGAACAGTACAGGGTATTCAGTATCAAGATAACAGTAACAAGACTATTTATCTGTTATTTATCTGCTATGTATCAGTAAGTGTGAAAAGAAGTCCATTGTCTTGTAAGGAGCCTTGTAACTTTCTCTAAAGATCCTGTTTCCTTCTCAATTCAGGTCACTCCAACGTGATCTCTTCAAGCCCAGCATTGGCCAGTGAAATCCCTACTAAGGGGCACCTCCTGGTGCATCACGACGTGTGGCAAGTTGCTGCAGACTGAATCAAGTTTCCAAGGGAATTTGTGATTCCTTTTCTCAGGGCACTTAAAAACTTCACGGAGCAATCAGGCACATGGCAGTTCAGATGAAGAGCAACAAGAGATGTATGGGGAAAGGTTACACAATGTTTTAAGAAGTAAAAACTTTGTTCTATTTTCCAACATACATCAACTAAATATGTTTGTCTGATTAGTTTCATCTTGATAATAAAGAAATAAGAATTGTTTGTTATTTTTCTGTACAATACTGTTCTCCTACAAACAGGATTATGCCACCACAGCCTATCATTATTAAGATAAGACAATAAAGAAAGTTTTAAGTGAGATTTATAAGGCTCTGATAGAGAAGGACCCTTGTATTCCAACAAAAATGTTATTCCTACCATGTAATATAATTCTTAATAAAAGAGAAGATTAAACTCCATCTCTCTCTCTGCCTGCCTTGCATATATTCAAATAATGGAAGACCATTTCATTACTCTAGTGCCCTGCCATGTATTTTGGGGTTTAGGAAATTCGGATGAAATGACTGTGCTGGGCACATACTTGATCTGCTTTAAAGGAAAAGAAAGGCTGGAAATCATATACAGTACAAGTTATGACAAAATATATGAAAAATGTCTGGCAAAGAACAAATCCCAACAGAGATTCAAGATCCTCCCTTTGTTTCTGAAGTGCCTGAAATCTGGGAGGAACCACTGTATAGGCTGCATTTCACGGAACTGTATTTGCTGTTGTTTATATTCCCACACTTCAGATGTTTATTATCTCATCATTTCCTGTCATTCCCTTTGGGTTGAGCTGGGTCTTAGTTGTTGCTCTCGAGAGATGGGACATACTGCTGGTTATTACTAATACAAAAAAGTATTTTCTTCTGATCTGTGCTGATGTTTCAAGCAAGTAAATTATGTATAATACATAACTTATATTCACATTAAAAACTAACAAACAAACCACCGCCACCAACAGGCACAGACAAGTTTAGGAGGTCAGGAAAGACACAGACCATGGACAGTCCATCCATGGCACAGGTACAGGCTTACCTATACAGGCAAAGGGCAGAGGTACAAACCAAGCCTTCAAAATAGTGTCACCTCTGATATGAAAGGACATAGAAAAACATGCCTGAGGATTCCAATAAAAGCACTGAATCACCAAAAGACCTCTGAGTTAAAAAGAGATCCAAGCTGAAGACACAGAAGGTGACCCCACATGACAGCAGTATTGCTGTTCCAAAGCAAAACAAACTGCTGTTCCAAGAGCCACCGCAGAGCCCATACGGGTCCCCATCTTCCTCCACTTGCCTCTGTTGCTGTAAGTGGCTGCCAGCAGGGGTCTAGCTAAGTCTGAGATATTTCTGCAGCTGGTTAATTCTTTTCACCATTGATTCTGATTTGTTTAGCAACAGGGATCCTCATCAAGATGTCACCATGAAGTCTAGATTACCAACATGAAATTCTGAAAAATCTGTTGCAAGAAGACTATTGGAATTAGGTTGGCCAAAGTATTTCTTATATATAGAAAGTAAAAGCTCTAAACTAGAATTTTTGGCATAGGATGACAGGGGTTATGGAGGAAAACGTTGTTTTTCCAACATGGTCACATACTTATGCTGAAATGAGTATAAAACGTCTTGCAGATAAAGGAAAACTCCAGTAAGGACTTCTCAGTGCTGCATTGTCATTTTAAAAACTAAGTTTCAAAAAGTGACATGAAGCAATGAAACAATCCCAGTATGAAATTCCAGACAACTAAAAGAAGTTTATCAGACATGCCTGTATGGAATGCTTGTTAGAACTCTATTTAGATGAAAGATGAAAGGGATAGCAAAGACATTCAATGAAATTTTAACACAGCTTCAATATTTACATTTACTGGGGAACATAATTTGCTTACAGAATAACTGGAAATGTATTATTGACACTTCAGATTTCAGTATTTTTATTTGCCATGCAGATAAAAATGTGTAAACATTTGCAAACTCATTTCATTCTGATATCACTGGTTCATGTGTATTACAAAACTGAGAAAATAAGAAAAAATAAGTAAAAGTTTGATCCATTTAGAGTAAACTAGTTGTACACAAGGCACTCATCTTCAAAAGCCAGAAAAATGGCCATACCTCTTTACCAGAATGTTTGGTTATTGGTTTATTAAATTGCTAAGACGTGTAAATTGTTAGGTAGAAGTCTGTTGATGGGACAGTTTGCTTCTAGTTGTATTTGATGACATAAGAGAAAAAAGTCCTTTAAAAAAGACTTGCAGAAGGCAAACAAGACACATACCTGCTGAGTTTTTTGAGGAAAAGATATTAAAATCGTGAATACTTTAGGATTCAAAATCCAAAATGAGAAGTAAACTTATTTATTTTTTAATGTATGTAAAGTTTCATCTCAATCACTTCAGTGTACATCTAAAGGGAAATACAGTCCTTTTGCACTTCAGGCTTCAGTAGAACTGTCTGCCTTCTGAGAAGGCAGTTTCACTGAACAAAATTGCCATGTAATAGTTTGGAGCACATCATTTTTAAAAGCTGAGAAATTACATTAATAATTATATTATTAATGTAATTATTAATAAGTTCAGAAGTAAATTATGAGAAATACTGAAATAATTCCTTTTCTGTTAGGCTCAAGTATTGATGTAAAGATTTTAAGGCATGAAAGAACTCTGTGATCTTGCATTAGTCAAATTCCCTATGGCTTCTGCTACTGATGCTAACAATTACTCCCCAGATTTACAATTGGAGCTGAAGAAGTCATTCAGACAGGGACAGATCCACTCAGCTCTGTGAATAACATTAGTGATCCAGAGCATGCCATCACTGGACATTTCTGCCCTGGAACAGATTTTCCTCAGATCTATTACCTTTCTTTATAGTATTCGAACACATTTGGTCACTTGTAAACACTTACTGCCAACTGTTCCTCGTTGCAAAAAGGACATGGCAAAAATGAATCCAAGAGTCAACAATGCTGTAGGAGAATATTTCAAAACTCCACACCTTCACTGAAGTACCTTGATTACAATTATTTTTTACTTGCAATGAAGAACTACATGTCACTGTAATTGTACTTCTTAGTAGTAACACTTGTTCCAATAACCATCTCACCTGGGACAGTTACCTAAAAGAATAAACGTTAAATGGGACAAATACTGTTGAATTCTTATGTAGCTAGGAAACAAAATAAAATTGACCTTTATCTATACATTACCAACGTGAATAAAACTTTTTAGTTCCTACACAGAATTTGAACTGGATTCCATTCGTTTCCCTGCTTATGATATGTAACAATGTGGTGCACAAACCCCGCAATAACTGGAGATAGAATCTGTCATCAGTTCCCCATCTAAACTGCTGAAGTATGTCACTGTGAGATTTTTTCAAGCACCAGCATGCTTTGTCACAGCTCTAGCATAACCCTGCTCATGTATGGAAGCTTCATCCCACTGGTAAAAACAGTTGTTCTTTTAAGTAAAAGCAGCACATTTAGAACAAGGTCCTAGGAAGATTCTGCATAAGAATTTTAAGAATATTAAATTCTTTCAATAAGAAAATCCCACCAAGCTGACTTCATCTTGATTTTTGGGTTATATTTTATAAAGCATCCATCCACTTGGTTGGAACTTGGTCAAGATCATTTTTCCCCAGTGCATAATAAAGATTTCTACAGTGCAAATATCCCTGCTACTTTCTGGGAGCTCTGATATATTAGATTTAAATCTTGGAAAAGAAAATGAGCTTCAAACACAATCTTGGCAGCAAAATAACATCTAAGTTTATGTCAGCTATCCAGAGCCCACAAAATAAACACAGGCCTAATAATCTCATTAGGAACTAAGTCCATGAAGCAGTCATTCTAGTGATGACCTCACTGACAAATAACTCCAAGTATTTACAGCCCACTTGGACTGGAAGGCAGAAATAATAGTCAAAAAAGAAAAGGAACAGGTTCAAATTACAGTGCTTTAAGTTCTACCACAACAATACTACTGCTCTGTTGTTTTTATAATCACCAAAGCATTTTATTTCATTTTGCCTAAGGTGAATGGCACAATGCATGAAGAATAAAATGATTTTCCCCTCTTTACAACTATCTTACAAAGTTATTTTAATAGATGAATTCTAGCAAATCTCTTACCTTCTGCAAAGGTAAATCTTTCTAGCTCTTCATTCAACTTTACAGTGCATGCATTGTTTAAAGAAAAATAGCAAATT
The DNA here is from genome assembly GCF_905368555.1 of Meleagris gallopavo. NCBI lineage: Eukaryota > Metazoa > Chordata > Aves > Galliformes > Phasianidae > Meleagris > Meleagris gallopavo. The sequence goes on from NC_139412.1 coordinate 11,932,806, forward strand.
TAAAAACAAAGTGCACTATAAAAATAGTCCTGATTACACATGCAAACAGCAACGTTACTCAAAGGGCAGCATTTATTCAAAATGTCCATTTCTATTAATTCTTTTTAACAGATATTTCCTCCCATTTCCTTTCATTTTTTAAAACGTTGAATTTGTTGTCTTCATGCATAGCAATTGGTCAAAATCATCACTCATTCTGTTAGCCTAACTGATGCTGTTGCTGAAGTGAATGCTGACCTGTGACCTTGTTACTGACACATATGGCTACACAACTAATGGAGCATTGCAGAAAAAAATACAGATCCATAACGAACATTTAAACAGTTAAAACAGATAGGTTTCAGTGAGAAGATAATGAATTCAGGAATACGTATTCTAAGATCTGCCAGTGGATAACAGCATTTACCTTGTAGGGCTTTGTCAGGGCCTAAGGCGTTTTGGCACATCCCAGTCTCAGCAATGAATGGTGAATGTTCCTGTGATTGAAGCTTTACAGAAACATCTCATCCTGTGTGTATGCAGTCACCAAGAAAAGGCACCCAGCAGCCCTCAGCTGGTGCACCTCCAGTAAATACAAGCACAACTGGGTGCCTTCTGCCATAGGACACAACAGCACATGGCCCAGCACGAAAGAAGCAGTCCTGCCTTAGCTTTCATCTCTAGATAACAAAATAACCTTTTGCAAAATGTTATCGATGATCCTCCGAAGACTTTTTTTTCTGACATGCAAGTTTTGCTTCTTCCTGTACACAGCACAGTCACTCCGTGCTGCAAGCTCAATTTCAGGCATACGCAAACTCCCACTCAAAAGGTGACCTAGGACAACATTTAGACAATGTTTGGGACTGGCAAGCAAGTTTGTTGCCTTCCTGATCTCCCCATTGCTTCCCACACACATAGTCAAAAAGGAAACCAGCAATCCCCTGCACACTGGTCTTCCCTACAAAGCCTCACTTAACTCCTAGAATTCCTAAGAGCTGCCACCATATTGCTGGGCATAGGGTGAGGCAACACTGCACACAGCATGAGGGCAGGGCAGGAACTGCTGCAGCACAGTGGTGGTCAGAGACATCTCAGAGTGCAACCAGTGAGGGAAAGTAGTGTGCTGCAGCTCTGGGAGAGTGGGAGAGCTCCTGCTTCAAATCGACAGGATTAAGGCTTCAGAGCACAGACTTTTAGATAGAGGACTTCCTTTGCTATTTTGAGATGGGATATCGAGTATTATGAAGTGGTATCAACAGTTTGTGGGAGCATGGAGCAAAAAGAAGAAAAATAAAAAGCACAGAAGCATTTCTGAGAATTGGCTTCCAGGTGCTTTGCTTAGCCTGAAAAATATACAGGAACATCCCACACCCTGCCAAACCCACCAGAACCACTACGTCCAAGTGCTGGGGCTAGATCAGCACATTTAACATAACCTACATTGTCTATGTCACTCCACAAGGTCTTCTTAACAGCTGCCCCACCAGCGTCCTTCTGACATTGTGTCCCCATCCCATCAGGTCACTGCTCAGCCCAGTGGTTCCAATGTGATCTTTTTATCCTCCTTCAAGAGTCAGTGTGATCCAGACCTGAGACTAATGTCTGGCAGCTCAAAAGGAAAATCTGATAGATGATGGCCATTCTTGATACATAGAAATGTTTTAAGAAAAGAAGAAAAAGTTGAGAAACGAGAGAAAGACAAGAATACTGAACAGAACTTATTTCACTTCCCTTACTACTACAGTTCTGTTGAAGTTACCTATTCCTGAATAAAAATAAATTAAAAAAAAACAACACTTAAAATTTTTAAAAAAAGGAAGAACTAAGAATGTTAGCCTGATATTAAGTAGCTCAAGTTCAAGCTCTATCATTTCTCTTCCTTTGCCTTCATTCAAATAAATTCCACCCCCTAATACAGAAGATTTTCTAGCCTGCTCCTCCCACAGCTTTACACAGGACAGACAAAGAGGCACCACACATCTAACTGATAAAGGAGCTTTGTGCTTTCACAAGTGTTCTATTGACTGTTCCTTCTAAAACTTTTGGGAAAAGAAGTAGAAATGAGATTACAGGTTTAGAGATATCTCCTTTGTTGAATCAGTTTGGAAACCCAGCTCCCCTCTTCTGTGAGCAGGCAGTGGAAATGTCAGGTATGAGCTTGAGAAGAAAGGTCCTTTTAATTCAGAATATCATTATGTTTGAAAGTCAGGGTTTTTGAGTTTTGAGGGTTTTTTGTTTTGTTGTTGTTTTGTTGTTTTTTGTTTTTGGGTTTTTTTTGGTCATAAAGTATTATAAAAGTCTAACTCTCCAAATAGCAATTATCCCTTCTGAAAACCAGTTCCCTGTGATGTGGGGATCTAGCGATGCCTACCTCAACAACTAATAAATGAGAAAATGTTACCAAAGTAAAATAAATATGCAGCTCCAAAGAGAAATTGGAAGATAATGAGACAGCTGTTGGAGCTACATCACTATTATGAACTTTGAGGCCTAGAATGGGCTAAATGCAAAAACCTACGTGAAATGACACACAAATTATTTTTGAGACTTGGAATTCATAGGGAACTTAAGTTGCTTTTATTTATTTTCAAAATTAACTTCTGAATTGCAAAAAACAAAACAAAACCTTATGCATAATACTTTACTTTCAAATTCTGGGATGGGATTTAATGCAGAGTAATACAAGGTAGTCAGAGTAAAGAAGATCGTGTCCTAAAGCCTGCTGAAATTGTTGAGTTGGAGCCAAAGTTCAGAAGGAAAGCACAGCTTTCGATAGCTTACAATGGGCTTCCTTATTGAAGTTTCTAAACTGTTCTGTCCAAGACTTTGAAGACCAAGGCTTGACAAAATCTATTAATGGAGTTTCCAAAAACAGAAGTTTCTAAATTTACTTCATTAAAATGTTAGCCAGTAAGAGTAAATGTAATTAAACTAAAAGGGCCTTTTAGCTATTCTAACATTTTGCCCAGTCATCATCATATAGCTTAGATAAGACATATATTGTGTATATGATATCTTCTTGTATTTAATCTTCTTGTGATGACTTTCAAGACTCTACAGTCTGGGAGAATCCACTCAGCCATGCAACAGGTAGAATTATTCTAACAATAATTCATTAGGTCAAATCTCTGAAATTTTTCCTTGAAGATGGAATGATTTAAAATAGCCTTGGAGTAAAGCAAAGAAGCCAACCGCGATAAGTAAGAGCCATCTGGAATTTTGAATTCTAATGGGCCCCAGGGGCTGGAGATTAACTTCCTTCCTCTAGAAAACACAATGTGTTTCGTAGCCTCACCCATCCCTAACTTAAGAGTGTTAAAATTATTTGCTAGAGTGACTCTTTACTGAAGATGCAGACATTTCTCTTAAGCTTGGGGAGAAACCAACTCTCTCTAAGATGTGTTGAACTATTTCTACAAACAATTGTATTTTTCCATTCCTTTCTGGAACAATTACATAAAGCCTGATGGAACTGCACGAAAGCTGATGGTATCTGGTTTCTTTGGGTTCAGATTTACATGCTAAAACGTTTAGCTTGTGTTCCTTCAGACACACCTGGCTGTGGGGTGAGCACAGCTTTTACTTTGGCATAGATCTGAATGCTATGATGTCCATCTAAAGCTTACATTGCACACACCTGCAGCATCCAGATGGCAGGTGCAATTTTAGTATTAAGAGACTAATTCTACACATGCATTGTAAGTCCCAGATTTGATGCTCTTCACAGATCAGTTTTGTTCAAAGTACTTTAAAGTACCATAAGCCATTAGAAAACGTGCCTTTAAAGCTGTTGAAGAACACGTCTCTCAAAGGATGGGAAATGGACAGGGCCACTCCCAGTCCTTCTCTTCCTTCTCCCTCCGCTGACCATTTCAAAAACACTGCATCCAAGCAGAAACATCCCTGGTTTTGTTATCTAGTTTTCTTGAGGATAAACTTTAAAACATTTGTCAAGTGTATCCATAACCTACATAGAAAAAATGCCACAGTCACCTCACAGTACTTTTTACATCAGTGTGATGGGGTGTTGCATCTAAGCCAAGTTCCTGTAGGTAAAATTCCACTGTGTTGGTTGCACTGTCTGCAGCATTAGACAAAGCACTGTGTACTTACACTGCTAGAAGTGCAAGGCTACATTGATCCAGCAGATGATCCAATCTTATTCCAAATAGTTAAGGTAAACAAGAATTTTGGTTAACTGTGCTGTAATTTTCAGTTCTTTGTGAGTGCTACAATACTCTCAATTCTACAGCTTCCCTACTTCAGGTCAAACACAGACTTAACCTCCTACCACTTCTTTCTTTGGTTCATTTTTACTTCAGATTCAGCAAGGTGCAAAAGTAGTTACTATATACTATGCAGAGGCACTGTTCTCTTCTGGTTCCTGTCCAAAGAGAAAGAATAGTCTGGTGCCAGAGAGAAAAATTTAAAATTGGGATACCAATTTCTGCCTGTGATCCCAGAGTACTTAAACTAATTGACTTGACTAGCATCAGTTAGCTGTAAATTCTGTGTCTCCCTCTGTCCACATATTCTTTTATTCATCAGCACACCAGAGCAGTAACTTTCCTCTGTAAGAGCAAAGGTGTCTTGACCTTACTATATAGATCAAAATTAAATGCTGCCTAATAAGGCAAAATTTAGTTAGAATCAAAAATTAGTCTTCTTCACTGAATGTGCTTAAGGTCCCCATGAGAAGACACAGTCCCACACAGCAGATTTGATCGTTTCTTGGAACAAACACCAATGGTATTTCACCTGCTTACACAACAAGTAGGTTAAATCCTAAATGCTTCTCAAAAAATCCCAACTTCCACATGCTGACAGATATCAGCGTATTTATTTGGGGTTTGTTCTCTCTGTATTACCGGGCTGAGCAATGTGGTGCTTGAATTTTGGAGAGATAGAGACCTAATTCAAACACTTATTGTTTATCTGAGGGTGAAGAATCTGAATAAGTATAAATGAGAAATGTAATACTAAAGGTATAATTTTAAAAGGTAACTTGACTTTAATTTTCTAGTGCCAGCTTGTGAGTTTTGTGTGGTAGGAAAGGCAATGTATAGATATTGACAGCTAGCCAGTACAGCCACACAGCACCCTCTGTGCTTGCAGTGTACTACAGGGCAGCTCTGCTGCCTTTCTGCTTACGATTTCAGACTGGTAAAAGTGAATTGTGTGAAATTCCTTTCATATTAGCTATTTGTGTTCATGAAACATTTATGCAAAGTGAGTAGGAGGAGCTATTTATTTATCCATCCAAGCATGACAGAGTTAAATCTTAGAGAAATAAGCTGTTGCTGCCACTGGTGTGTTCCCTAGCCACTGGTACTAAAGCCTTCCCACAGGCAAACTAAACCAATTCTGGAATGTTCCCAGACCCTAGCAGCTTCTGAAATGACTCTCCTCCAAAGATACAGTTTATTTTCTATCAGTTAGCTTTGAGATTCTGACATAGTGGAGATTTCAATGCACTGAGTCATGCTGGGCTATGAAAATATCTTTGGGGTGTTCTATTTGAGTCTCATGTAGCCAAGCTGATAAGCAAGAACTGTTTATCAAGTCTCTGAATTGCACTCTATGATTTTGGATTCAGGTCTCATAAAGGGAGACAGAAAGACAAAAGCAATCTTCTCAAGTGCAGGCAGCTAGCAAGGATCCATGAGATTCAAAAGCAGAGAAGGGCCCTGGACAGAGAAGCTTCCCAGGGCAGTGATCACAGCACCAAGCTCAAGAAATGTTTGAAGACACAGAACTTGATTTTTAGGTAGTCTAGTGCCAAGCCAGGAATTGGATCTATTTCAGCAAAAGCTGCATTTTTTTTAATTTTAAAGAAATATATTTAATGTATACTACATCATTACCCCATAGATTGAGATACTTAGGAGCTTTTTATTCCTAAATGTAAGCTGAGGAGGGGCCAACTGATTCAATGCAAGACGACTTTTCCAGTCCAAGATGATAATGTTCTTCAAAACTAGAAAAATGCTTCTTGTAACACAAAACTATTGTCACTGCTCAATCTCAAAGGCAAAGGAGGAAACCATACTTACAAGTGCAAGTGTTAACTTGAAGTAATGGCACTGTAGCCACCACAGTGATTGCCTGAGAAAAGAACATGGCTTGGTACTGCATCCTCTGAGAAAATACCAGCTTATATCTCATGTGTTGAAATTAAACTCCTAGCCTAGAAGCTAGGGCCTCCTCCTCTTTATTTAAACTTTTCTGTACACTCCTGCTTGCTAAGCTGGAACAAGTAATCCTGTCAGTATTTGTTTGACTACTGGCAATGACAAGCTGGAATTCTACATCTGTTCTAGATGAATACTTAAGCACAGAATATATTATTTCTGCATACCAACATTCATTGTATGCTTGACATCTACTGCTCAGCAAGTAATCAATATATGGTTTTCTATGTACTGGTTAAGAAATGTCTGTGTATGGTTTAGTGCATAAGCTTCACCTAGCTAAACAGGATTGTCAGATGGTTTTCACTACTGAGTTGGGATAGCCATTAATACAGATTTTTAAAGATCTGTAATACAGTAAGATTTAAGGTCATACTTTATAGAGGCAAATACAAACGCTCCAATATTTTCAGCTCACATTCACTCCAATATACTAACTGCTGAATTCTCAAACTCAACCTAGCATTCCAGAGTCAATCTGCATGCAACAGGGATAGATTCCACCAGACAAATTGAACTTGATGTATAGGACTGTGTATTCTGTTACATTCAATCAGCAGATAGAGCTGGCATTCACACTCCACAGGCGGAGAACCCTGTTCTCACCCACAGCTGGTGAGAACCAACAACAGGTGAGAATCTATTTCCCCAGATGATTAAACTTGTGGAAGTAAGAAACATTTAAAATGCCAAGCAAGTTCAAAGAACATTAGCACAGACCTGTATGCACCTGCCCCTTCAGGAACTTCCCCCTTCTCTATTCAGCTCTAACGAATCTGCTGTTCTCCATCTACCCCTGTTTTCCCTCCACTCCAAATACTGGGAGAGAAAAATGGGAGGACATTGAGACTGCTTATAGAAGCTATAAGGAATTCATCTGTGTTCTGCATTTCCTTTGCACAGCTGCATTTGGAACAACTGAGGCTTTCTTTCTCTGCTACCACTCTCAGGCATTGCACAATGCTATGCAAGGTTAAGTTCATTTGGGGCTAAAAATAATGAAACGTTACCAGAAGACACCTTAGGATTAGTAGACCTTGTCCCTGCATCATCTAAACACCGAAGGCATAACAGGAAAAAAGAAAGTTATTTAAAGGCTAACAAATGCTGCAGGAATTTCCTCTTGACCAGCATCCCTCTGGCCCACCTGCTCACCTGGACAGCAGCCCCAGAGGTAGGAGATGACATGTACATCTGCACGCTTCTCTGGCTGACCTGCCAGGAAGGGAACTGCTCCACCCAGCGCCTGTGGCTGCTTTCTGTTAGCAGCAACCTCCGGAAACCAAGGGAGGCCAAAACTGGACACAGCAGTTCAGATAGCCCTATCTAAGTTCTTTCCTTAGATCCTTCAGCATCACTAGCACAACAGGCCAGCTCTTGAAGCACTGCATTTATTTCAAGTTCACATTTGCTTACTTACATGAATGCATTTTACCTATATGGCATGCTTGTGAAAGTCAGATAAGCTTTGGCTCTATACTCTTCATTTTATATTTGTAAACAGTTCTCTTGGTTCTGATCCATCCCTCCACATAAGAATGTTAGAGGATTCCAAGATGAAAAGCAAAACTGGGCTTTTAGGAATGCCTCAGCCTGTCATCTTTCTGCACTGTATAAAAGCTCCAAACTTGAGCTACTGTTTGGTCAGCAGCTTCTTTCACTTGAGCCTCAGCTCAGCAGTGACTAAATTGTCAGTAAGGATGGTGTGTGAAATAAGATAGTGGTGTGGAAGTTGAACCTTTTCACCACAGGAATGCTACTGCTGGAACATCTCTCCCTAGGAAAGGCTGACTTTAAATGAGTTCTTTGACATCAGAGCTTCATTTCTTAAAGAGAAAAAGGTAATCAAATTATCTTCATTACAAACAGCCTTTTCTCCTAACCTGCCCTGTGAGGTTCATGCCTTCCTTCAGAGACAGCTCTGGATAATCACTTGTTCCCCACAGCCTTGGAGTCCTGGTTTTCCTGGCATCTCTCTCAACCAGAGCAGCCTGTGGCTTCTGCATTGCCTGATCAGTCTCAACCACGAAGCAGCTGATGAAATTGAGGAAAGACAGCAGTCGTGCTTGCTGTAACAGGCCCCTCATAACACATTTGTAACCTAAAGTAATGTCACATGGATTCCCATAGATTTGTGTTTGTGAACACAAATATAAGTAAAAGCTTAATGAAGGTACCACTCTTGAAAATAGACTCTGCTGGTCAAACTTCACTACTCAGCCAACAGTTGTCCAGCCATTTTTAAGTGGAGCCCAGCTATTTTTCAGTAGAGCATCACATGATTTTAAATACAGGCAGTCTGATTTGCTTCCCCTAATCTTGACCTTAAAATTTAAATGTCAAGTGAAGAAAGAAATGTGACCTTGATTTTTAAAGTTTTAGCATTTGTATTTTGTTCAAAGAAGTATGAACCAATGCTGTATGTCATCTTTGGAAAGCTTCTGCCACTTCTTTAGCAACATAAAGTACATGCACTTGGCAAGGGGTCAACGCTTGCTGGAGGACTTTACCTTCACTTCCTCTCACTGGTATTAAAATTAACTAAGTCTCACTGTCTGAACCAAGCTTTTCCTTTAAACAGTCTACTGGGATAGACAGCAGTGTGTCCTTGAGGCCAGAAGGCCAGTGGTATCCTGGAGCTCATTAAAAAGAGAGTGGCCAGCAGGTCAACAGCGGTGAGTCTCCCTCTCTACTCTGCCCTGGTGAGGCCACATCTGGATCACTGCGTCCAGTTCTGGGCTCCTAAGTTTAAGACAGACAGAGAACTTCTAGAGAGGGTCCAGTGGGGGTGCCACAAGGATGATGAAGGGCCTGGAGCATCTCCCTTATGAAGAAAGGCTGAGAGTCCTGGGGCTGTTCATCCTGGAGAAAAAGAGACTGAGAGGGAGGATCCTATCAATGCTTATAAATATCTGATGGATAGGAGGTAAGTGGATGTGGTGAAGCTCTTTTCAGAGGTGCGCAGCAACAGCTCAAAGGCAGTGAGCACAAACTGGAGCATATGAAGTTCGATACGAACATGAGGAAAAATTTATCTACTTTGAGGGTGACAGAACACTAGGGCAGGCTCAGCAAGGTTGTGGAGTCTCCTCTGGAGATATGCAATACCTGCCGGGATACCTTTCTCTGTAACATAGGCTAAGGAACCTGCTTTAGCAGGGGGTTGGACTCAGTGATCTCCATACGTTCCTTCCGACTCCTACAATTCTGTGATAAGCACTGTGTTTGTGGCTTCTGCCTCTATCCTGCAGGTACACTCCCATCTGGCAGATGACATCTATTGAAAGTCCCAGATGCGGTACTAGGGAACAAATGAGGCATGAAAATTTCTAATGTTTTCTTCTGCATACAATAACTCACTGACACATCTCCTGGAAACTGAGGACATTAATCCAACACAAAACCAGTAGGATGTTCCTCAAGCCACAGTATTTCTCTTGGGAGCCTTCCAGCAGTTTTACAGCCATGGTAGGTCAGCTCCACTGCAGACAGTATCTGCAACAGAGGCAGAATTTCCCCATTCACTCCTCTCAAAACATCTTCATTGGTAATGAAATGCCACATGAATTGGCAGACAGCTGGGGGAGGTCAGGTCCTAGTTTTCAATACTACACAAAGGAGAAGAAAGGTAACCTACTGGGGAGTCTCAGGAGGAGTCTGGGCCTTGTCAGAATGTGCAGAGACACAAAAGCAGAATTTTTCAAGCACAATGCTCTTGGTGCTTCCTTTTTCCTCTCTCCCAGAGCCTCTCTAAATGCTGTTAGCTGCTGTAACATCTGACTGGGAAGTAGCAGAGCCATGAGTGACACAGGTCTTTACAGCCTCCGACAGAAATTGTCATTATATAATCTGTGTGCCACCACAAGTTGATTTTCACAAACATCTTTGTGCTCTCTGTAAGCATTTGGCAACTATTGGTGACATACATGCTTCTTGATTTGGAGACACAGGATTGAGAAGGACATCATTGTTCCAAACTTGGTGAGTCCATGACTGTATTCTATAATTGGCTCACTGAGTTTAGTCCCCGGTATATAATTATGTTAGCAAGTTATGTTTTAATTTAAAACTATGTACATTATTTTCTTCTGCTGCTGCTACAGAATGTGTGTTCTGGAACCTTGCTCCTGAGTTCAACGTAAGGTTCTGTATTGCTCTCCTCTGTGAACAGAGGAATCTGTGTAGGAAGCAACATGAGCAACGCAGGGAAGCTGTGTTGTCTCCTAAGAAAACACTTGCCTGAATGGAAAAAAGTGCAGATCTTGTTTCCCGATCTTCTTTATCTCTGTCCCCATACATCTTTCCTGTCACTCCTGCTGAACAGATCTCTGCCCTGAGCAGTGAGAGTGGATGTGCATGCTGAGCTGACACCACATGGCTGCACCACACCATCTGTTGCTGCTCTCTGGACAGAGACCTGCAGGCCTTCTAAGCAGAGATAAGTATGACAAGAAAAGATGATACAGGGCAAGAACATCAGGCCTTTGGTGGTAATGGTACAGCAAGGTAACAAACAGTAAGCATTTACATCACAATGTTTCTTTTTGCCCTGAAAACTCAGTATTGATCAGAACAGTTTTGCATGAAAAATTGTTTTTCATGACTGTTCTTCATCAGTTTATAACGGTGCAATCAAATACTTATTTAAAGATTAAAAACATGAATTGCAAATGACCTTAAGTCTGAATATTATAAGCTTCTTTTTGAATCTTATTATTTTTACATTATTGCTTATACCAACAGTACTGCTTCAAATCAGTGTGCAACAGATGTGAAGTGGGAAGGTGTCTCAGTCTACGAGAGAGCATCCTGGACCAGAGAAAAAGAAGATATTTATCAAAATTAAGTAGAGGACTTTGCAAAAGTGCTTTTTATGTTACAGATCATCTTAACTAATTCATGGTCACCACATTCGGGCCACATGAAGATCATAGTAGATCATGCAGAACAGAAGACTCCTTGTAGCAATGCCAGAATTATTTGCAGAAAAATCTGAAAATATTTCCTGACCACTTCTATTATGTTATAAAGAAGAAGACTATAACTATGCTCCCATACCACCTGGAAATAAAACATGATATTCCCCATTTAGATGAACATCCAACTCATTACATGCAAACTTAGAGGATTCAGCATGACTAGCATCTCTATTACTGGTGGAAATAAAATGTTAATGCTCATACCTAATCTTCCTTTGGGGCCAGAGCGTTTTAGTACTAAACATTTTACAAGGCTTCTGGCATAGGTAGGGGGCAGAGGAAGACAGCTATACAAAACAGCTCACAACACTTAACTATTTAGTAATATTTTTCCATTTTGAGACTGAATACAGGCAAATCAAAGCCTAAGTTTGTTACCATTGAATTTAGGCCAGGACTTCAGATGTAAGTAAGAGGTCAAGGTCTGCCTATATAAAGATACCACAATGTCATAATTGTCTGTAAGAGGTCAGAAACTCAGCAGTCCATCACATCACAAATGGAGGCAGATTAGATTTTTTTTTTCCCTATTACTAAGGCTGAATATCCAACTTTAAACAAATGATTGTTATTCTTTGAAGATAAGAGATTTAAAAGTTGAAAGGTTTGAGAAAACATTTCCCCACCATACTCCCCAGCCAAAGTACTAGAGCAGCTGTGATATGGAAAGAAATCAGCACAGCTGAGATTCCCGTGTTGCGTATCACAGCATAATTTCTACCAAAACAACGCAAGTATAAACCAACACTGCTCTGATCTGGTGGTAGCCAGCACTGCTGTATTCTCTACATTCCTGATGTAGAAGGAGATGGGCACAGCAAAACAGCTTCTAGTGAACTTACAGCCTGCAGTAATGTGCTAGAAATCAGAGGGACAGAGTCCTACCCAGAGCTGGCACATTCTCTGCATCGTCCCAACCTGTGATGTCCTTTCTACCCAGCTTGAAAGCAACACTCCTGATTCAGCTCCACTGCTGTTCTGAGAAGTGATACTCAGTAAATAATACTCCCTATTTTCTTCTGCCACTTCTTCATTGTTATTACCTTTTAGACTATAGGCATTTTGTCACAAGGAATGAAAGTTACCATCTGCCTATACAGCGAGCAGCAATACTTGCACTCTGAGATACAAAAAAGAAATGCTTATCCTAGTTACATCAAAGATGAAAGACTGACCACTGGTAAGGCAGAAAACATTGAAATTAGGGATTCCCAAACTCATTCCAGCTTTGAATTTTATTAGACAAATACTATTAAATAAAAAATAAATAAATAAACCACCACCAGCTGAATTGCTGGGGACTCCATTTGAAAGTGCTAACTGAGCTGCAGCTGCAAACTTGTCCACCATCAGTGATAAGAAGTGACAGAGAACATTGCCCTGTGGACAGAATAGCAGGAGACAAACAAAAAACTAGAATTGAGAAGTACCACTTGAATCATTGTAGCCAATCACCTCAAGAATTACATAATTAGCATTTAGCAGACCTCTGCTCCATACAACAAACGCTACAAACACTTGTCAGGAATTTCAAGCACATTTCAGCCATATACTTCAAAAAGTCCAAAGCCACGAATTACAAATGTAAAAGTTCCAGTTACAAAAAAGCCCTGGATAAAATATTAAAGGCTCTAATATGACACAAGTTATGTCTTCCACAGTCTGCCAGTGTAGAGGTGTTAATAAACACAGAGTAAGACATAATTACCACAGAGGTTCAGATGGTTGGCAATCAACCTCAATTTTCATATCACCAATTACAAAGTCATTGGAATAGAAGATGATAATAACATAGTTTAACTGCTTTTTTTTTTAGCTCAGTTCATATGGTTTGTATGTTATTTCTTCACAATCTGCAACTGAAAAGTCAAATACATTTTCAGTAAAACAACAGCAGTTGATCAAACATAAATCTCTACATTTTGGTTAAGGTAGCAATCCTCTTCATCTGAGATATATACTGTCCACTAGACAAAATGAGAAAGAAACTGCAACATCAGTGTTTTCCTTACAAAGATACTCCAGCTGTAACTATAACTGCTCAGCCTAGCTATGCAGCCAAGCAATGAAGCTGTGTGGACTTAAATAAAGCCTGCTTGTGGGCTTAAAGCAGGCTTCCTAAGTGCTGAAAGAGACATTAAGCTCTTCTGTGCCTAAATTTGTACTACTCAAAAAACAAGAATAAAATCTACTAGATAGTAAGCACGTGAAGATCAGAAATGATGACTCATTACAAAGAGGGCAAAGAGTGGCAAACAACTACTTAGTGCATCAAAAATGGGGCAGGCTTAATACAGCTGCTCAGTGAGAACACTGCTTCAAGTCCAACAATCACACCACAGCCACATGACCTAACGTTAAAAAAACCCCACATTCCTAGTGCCCTTGATTATGGAGCTGTGGTTGATAAACATGAACACCATGAACAAAACAAGAGTGATACAGTCCTGAATCTACCAGGAAAAAGCGCTGTGTTAATTTACTCATCGGGATAACTTTCAGTATCTGTATTTCCTTGCAGGGGAGGATCTAGGAAGACGAGGATTAGAATGGCCTAGCATTATCAAGCACAAAATTTCCCTAAGTTATGTATTGCTGCTGCTTTGTGTGACCAGCAGCTCTCTGCTGGCTGCTTCCAACATCCAGTGACAAGGGTGCAAGGCAGCTTATCCCACCTCAGGGGAGACACAGTCCACAGAACTGCATGCAACCATCAGCCCTCCTTGGTGGTCACAGAGGGGGCACTGCATGGGGTCTCAAGCCACAGCAGTGCCCAGTGATCTGCAGCCCCCTTATTTTCCCCTGAATTGATGCTACTGTGCAGTTCTATTCTGTTCCAGTATGCTGTTACAAAAGACCCAGGGCCATACAATAAACTTGCTTCCTGCTACATTGCTCAGTGGGTGAAGCCTGGGACCTGCTGAACCCAGGGGAGGAAACCCTGCTCCTCTGAGATACAACGTAGTACAGAACAGTAGAAACTAACATCCCTAACCCTCCCTTCCCATCATTTGCCAAAAGATGGCTGCAAAGATAATGAACACACAGAAAATTGCAGCAGGTGGTGTAATGCCTGCCTAATTCCAGCAACAACTACCTGCCCTCTAATTGCAGTGAAAAGAAAGGTGGGTGTGAGATGGCTCCACTGAGAAGTGCAACCAACTCAGCTGAAGCGGAAATCATATTGAGCTTACAGCAGCACAATTATATTTTGTAAAGGACCATTCTATGATGTGTGACACAACCAGAGAGACAAGTATTGGCAGGTGTTTGCTACCAATGGCACCAGTCTTCAGCCCCACTTCTAAGGTAGTGCTGATTGCTCCCCTCAAAGCTGAGCCTTCACAAGCACTTTAGTCTTGCTCTCAGGGTTGGTTTGGAAGATGCTATGATTCAGACTGGATACAAGCCTTCCTCTGTCCTCAAAAGACACCACGTCTCCCTGGATGGACAGTTTTTACTACCAGTGTTGTTACTGCAAAGCAACTATAATGAATAAACATGCCCCCTTCTATAGTATGTTGTTATACCTGAGGACCTGACCTCAAAAGCAATTCAATGGGGAGATGCAACATCATAATTTTATCAAATGAGATGTTCTGCATGAGATAAGAGGCCGCACTGCATGCACAGAATTTTTTACATGCAAGATTTGTTCATACGATTTATTATTACAAATGATAACCAAATTTAGACACTCTGGTAAGTTACAATATCCTATTGCAAATCCCTGATAAATAAGACAGCTGATTAAAAAAGACTAACATTACCGCATGACTAGAAAACACCTAAATGTATGCAACTGATGTTGTGCCAAGATCTCTGCGGTGACACTGACATGCCTTTCTGCGCAGATGAGAAGAAAAGGATGCTCCTGGCTCAGTCAGCAGATGTGGCATAAGTATAACCTATCCATGCTAATGAAAAAGTAAGCACGTGCCGGCACATGCCATCCATTGCCTCTGATTTGATGTGAATGATAGCATTTGACAGTGAAGGAATTCCTAAAATCTCATAGAAGACTTTGAAAATATGTTCCTATACGTACAAAACCTAGTATTCTCACACAGAGAAACTCCAACTTTATATATGATCAACACAGGCTTAACTGAGAGCTGATATTTTTAATTTCTCTGAATGTTAAAATGCTGGCTCCATTATGAAAAGCAATGTTATTAAAACAACACAATCAACAGCAATGTTTGAGCACCTCCACTAACACAATATTCCCCTGATAAATCTGCAAAACGAAACAGGATCATTTATCTGGGTGGTTCCCATACAGAATGTCTAACAAGGTTTATCACAAGTATGACTGAAAACAAAACTTGTCTGTGTAACAAAGATGTTTAATCACTTCATTTGTAAACAGTATAAATTGTTCCAGTGCAGATTCTCCGACTCTATGAATTTAACGGGAATTAAAAATAAAAAAAAAATACATCACAAAAGAAAAGGTTTCTTGCTAAGATTTGAAGATAGCATTTTGAACAAGTTTAAGGAAATGCTTTTCTTCTGAGGAATCTGCTGCTATTTTTTTCCTGATGATTTACAGAGCAAAATTATATTTCAGCAGATGGCTCACTAAATTTTTCCAGAACAACTTCAGTAGGAGAGAAAACAACACACAAATGAAGGAATAAGATGCATCGGCTGCTTTTTGTGTAATAAAACCTTTGTTCAGTTTTTATTCATGCATTTATCAGAAGACTTAATATCTAAAGCTAGCCTACAAAGGAATTATCCACATGTTTACAACCCAGCCTGTATTTAAAGTGGTGAAGTTTGTGGATAAGATAAATCTCCAGACAAAAGACAGAAAATGTACAGTGGAATCTTTTTTCAGCTAGGATTTCTGTTCCTTAAAGTCCTCAGAACAGAAGGTTCACGTTTCTGATCTGCACACTTTCTGTTAAAATTTGAGATCCAAGGTTGGAAATTCGAGCAACAATCTTTATTGCCATCCATCCCAAGGCCTGCCCTTCCTGTTTTCCGAAAACAAAATGCTGTAGTTAGTTTGAAAATGGGATATCCTGCTGGAAGGCTTTGAGAAAAAAATAAAAATAAAGAACACGCTGAGCCTGAGACCTCAAGTACTCCTTCCTGTTCCCTAAAAGAAATTAAGAAATAGTTGTAGTCAAAAAAGGAAATACTGCAGGAAAAAATACTTGGGTATTGCAGTCAGAGCAATACTTAAAGAATAAGTAGTAGGGAACTAATTATATAAATGGTTCTTTTTTCAGGGCACTTCCTATACAGTGTGTATAAAATCCCTTATTAATATTGTAAATTTGGAGTATAACACTTTGAAATAAATGTTTACAAGCTCCATTCACAGACTAAATCTGTTTTATTGTTCTTCAGAAGCATAGCAGAGGGTTCTTTAGATTAGTTAGAAAAAAAAATAATTCAAGATAAGTGGGTTTGTTCCAGGTACTCACCCGTATAGTCTTCTACACAGGAACCTTAACTTTTATTTTGTATTTTTGGATGCTTTTAACAGCCAATGCAACTTGTGCCTCAGCTGTATGCAATAAGAAAGGGGATGAAACAACAACCAGTATAACAAAATGCAACTCTTACAGAGAGTGTACTCTGGTGCCTTCTTTCTGTGACCATAGGGCCAAGTCTAGGCCAGGCCAACTGCCTCCCTACTGCACACCCTGCCAGGACCAGGCCAACGTGTTGCACCTTCAGATATCAGAACATCCTTCTCCCACAAGTCACAACACACTCCATACATTGTTTCATACACTCTGAACAGAAAATAAAAGAAAATAAATTCACTGCTTCTACAGCCATTTGAGTGGGATTTTTTTTTTTTTTTTCTATCCTTTTCAGTATCCCCACAGCTCCATTCAGCTAACTCTGCCAGGAAAGTGGAAATCTCTCTTAGTGAGACAGAGCAGACAGTCAGAAGGGAGCTGTAGCTGTATCTCACCTCTCACCTGCCACAGCTGGACTCATCAGAACTACCAGCACTTATCTCCATTTGTCAGAACAAGAATTACAAGGCAGCAGTTCAACAAGTTCCTGGTTAAACTGTGGAGTCCACACGTGCTGAGGGCTGAGCAAGTCTCTTCTGACATGGGATATTCTGTGGTTCTGTAAATACACACATATAAAATAGGAGGCAGTTTGCTCCCAAAGCTGAATGTCAGAAAGAGGACATGAAAGGAGAGCTAGCAAGGGACATTCAGAAAGCAAAGAAAGGGACAGAAGAAAATAGTTATTGTAATTGAAACAATCAACTCCACTGTTATAAAATTCTATGAACTGGAGCTTTTAATACTGTATTTGAAAAATTAATGCATTACAATTGCTAAAACTATACACCATAATATCTCACTGTTTTAAAAGTTGCGGGGTCATATTAGGTTTGTAGCT
The DNA here is from genome assembly GCF_905368555.1 of Meleagris gallopavo. Taxonomy (NCBI): domain Eukaryota; kingdom Metazoa; phylum Chordata; class Aves; order Galliformes; family Phasianidae; genus Meleagris; species Meleagris gallopavo. The sequence goes on from NC_139412.1 coordinate 11,950,345, forward strand.
TCAAGAATGTCCAGTATACTAGAATACAGGAAATGAGACTAAGACAGCACCTTTGGTGGCAATGAAAGAGGGTTGCCTTTTTTTCCTTTCCAACTTAAACAACAAAAAGAGATATTTAAGTTAAAAATAAAAATAAAAAAGCATATTATTGAAGGCAACTGAATTCTAGCACAAAGCAAGGATAGGTAATCATAGAATTGTCTGAGTTGGAAGGGACCTTTAAAGATCGTATTCTTTTGAACAATCACTTCGTGCAAGGCTCATGTGAATGTGACCAGAAGCAACGCTTACCCCATAGAAAACACTAGCGTCCACATTCCAGCAACTGGGATCTGCCCTCACCTCAGAAATCTTCACTGAAACTGAGAACAAAGATTGCTAGCAAGGAATTAGAGACAAGAACAGTATACTGTAATGCTTTATTACCAACTACCCTGAGATATAAATTAAAAAAAAAAAAAAAAAACAACTCTGTGGTTATTTGCAATGTGAAAGGAACAAGAGTTCTGCAAGCACAACCCACACCACACGGTCAACGTATCCAGGCTATTTAAGCCATAAACATGCATTAAGTAGCTCCCTAGTCCAATCTATCTGTGAAGATTCAGAGTGCTGCTACAAGAATGAGAATGAAATTTTGACATATACAACTAAAACCATTCCAGCTACAATACACTAGTCTTCTAAGAAATACAAAATAATAAAGCACTGAGTGATATTCACAGCTGGATCCTGAGAAATTCTGAAGAGAAGAACAAGTAGGACGTGACTCAGAGGAAGATGGATGAACATGTGACAGCTGCATATACATGAAAAATTGCAGAAACTAAAAGACAGAAGTGAAAAGACAGTCATATACCATACATAGCAAAGTAAAAACTCCTGTGGAAATGTGGTTCTGTTCCAGAAGAAGTGTGACCCTAGGCAAATCTGCACATTGCATCTTCCCATATGAAAAATAAGCTACTACTTATGTCATATCAGACATATGATGCATATTACTTGAAAAGCTCTTTCTTCGGACAGTCTGACATCTAAAACTACTGTACATTTAACACTTTGGAGACTGCAAATATTATCTTCTCCGTATTTATAAAGAGTTTTTATATACTTGGACTTAGAGCACGACTTAAGTAGCAGCCATTAAGCAATTATTTACACTCATTTTCCTCTTTCTGTCATTGTCACCAAAAGATAAGAACAAAAAGCACCTCAGTGCTAAGAAGAATAGAAGACAGCAGGATACTGTGGCTTCCAAGCTTATTTTTGGAAACACTTTGCTAGTCTACTGATAATCAACTCTAAAACATCTCCCATTTTAAACCTTGCTGCATCCATTCTTTCCTGCTCCTGTGAGATTTTTCATTCCTCTATTCTGTGGTCACCACATACAGGTCACAGTGCAGAAGACTCAGTTAAGGACAACTAGAACACTGTGACTGACAGGCATTTTCACCAACCTTTTCAGTACTAAAGCCCACATAGATTTAATGATGGGACAACAAGTCTGTTTAGTTTATATCTTTGGGATTTTCTGTGTGATGGCTACTGAGAAGCCTTTGCACCCCAGCAACATTAAGGGCTGTATTGCCTCATCTCCTACCGCACCGGCAGGAGCTCTATTGCAGCACTGCAAGGTATCTCTGCCTTACCTGACACAGGGCCCTGCCTGGTTGGACTTGCGGTGTTTCATTTTAAAGCCCTTTGAGACAGGGAAGAATTACTTTAGACTCAAAGAAAAGAATAAATATACTGTAATTACTATAATGCTATTTTAGGCTGCCTTGTTAATATTCAAGCAGCATCTTCCAAAAGCTAAACTCAGGTATCAGTCAAGAGCTACAGAAATTGAAACAAGAAAAAAACTGATGCACTGTTCACCCTCATTTAGCATTTCCACATGTAAATTATGCCAGCTCAGACTTTCTTATCAACTTTCAAGTTCAGTTCATGAGCCAAATGGAACATTGCCACCTTCTCCACATCTCTGCAATCAGGTGCTGAAAGACCTGAAGGAGATTTATTCCAATTTAGATTTGCTTATAAGTTTACTGACGGTATCCTTTGGAGACTCATTACTCACACAAACCAGGGAGAAAATAAAGCAACAACAACAAAAAAAGACTTCGTATCAAAAGAGTATTTTTTAGTTGGTTTTCCAGAATCCACATACTAGGACTGGCTTTTCTCTCTTCAAAAGGATTATAAGCAAAACAAAATCAGAATACAATGGAAGAATTCTGACATGCCTCCTCAGCTCTCTCACTGCCCTCTTTATAATCAGAGTTTCACTGCTTCAACACATTATAATCATCAGGTCATGTACTCAATGAGAATTCAAACTGGTACAGAGGAGAAAGAATGGCACAGGAGATAAGGGTTGTGCTTCAAGTGCTGACTTCTTGCCAGGTGAACGTTCTCCGTTTCAGTTCTCAAACTATAAAGAGTGAATATTATTCAAGATGTCCTCTACTCAAAATAATTATGCCAAGTGACTCTGTAGATAGTTCACAGTTTAGGGGCAGATGATTATCTGCAAAGATACTTCTATCTTATGTTGAGTTTAGCAGTCATATAAATGGCAGCATGACAGATTAGATTTGAGCGAAAATATTTATCTAGCTGTTATAAGCATAAAGATAGAAATTATCTGCAAAATACTTTGATCTTGAATTGTAAGGCACTATAAAATGTGTGAAATACTATTATGCAATTGTAATAGTGGAGGTAAGGATCATTATGCAAAACATATGCAATGATGCATTTATTTAAGTATACTGCCTTTCAAATAATCAGAACTTGAACACGTACTTCAGAGAAAACTTCAGTAAATCACCCACCAGACAACTGAAAAAACTGCCTTTTATTCTTCAAGGTACATGTTATAAGGACAGAGATTCTTCAAATACTGTATGGTTTATGATTAATATAATTGTTGCACCTTTATCCAAACCCTTCTAAGCTCTCTATCCTGAATAAGATCTTTGCAGTAAATTGCACATGCTATTCATCCATGAATTAAAACTTAGAGCCATTCCTATATAGCACCTCTGGAAGGAAAGCAGAGATAATCTCCCACACATTTTTCCTTTTGGAAAGTGTTTGCCAATACATCTGTTTTCTTGAGCAACTCCTCCTCTCCAGTTCTGAGGAACGGATCAATGTTACTGAGTAATAGCCTCCCAGCCACAGGATCTTTAGCACATCAAGGCTACGACCAAAAAGGACAATGAGAGATACCTTCCTCAAGCAGCAAAGTTAGTGCCCACACACTTCTTTTTCTAAGCCCAGTTTTTGCTTCACCATTGCAGACGCTGTGCACACATGCTGTACCCTTGCACCTCCCACATCAGAGCTTCTTTTACTGTGACATTGGAAGTTTCGTTTTTAACGCCAAGACTCAAATGTTTCTCGCTCATACTTAGAATGGCAGATGTACACCCAGCAAATCAGAACAAGTGAACCAAAAATATTTATTTTTAATAACCTCATCTGGTTTATAATGAATGTTTAATGATGCTAACTGCAAGCCTACTACTTAGAGTAGCTTCCCTCAAAAGGACACAGTTAACAGAAATAGCTCAAAGCTCTTTTTGTTTCTACTGAATAAATATGAACCCTAAGAAATGCTCAGTCGGAAGATGATGTGCAAGTCTAATACTTGAAAACACTTAAATAGCTCAGCTGTTGAAATTGTACTTGTTTCTATAACAAAAGCCATTGGAAGAGTTGCATTCTGCTCAGCCTTCCCAGAGAGTTCATCTCTTTACAACTCGTGGTAAAGAACAGGATTTCATCTTTGTATTCCTGAACAATTGAAGATACATTGTACTGCCATAAATAGACAAAATAATTTGCTAACTGCAAAATTAAACTTGGTGATCTGAGCTAAAACTTGAACCTAGACTTCCTCAGTTGTGGTTCAGGATCTTTATCCTTTCTGTTCTTAACATATAGATGTATGCTCACAACTTAGAATAATAAGCATATTCAACAGCATGAGTAGTTACATAATATTACTTACTGGAGTTAAACTGATATGCAATGGCAACAGAGTCCATCAATATCAGTCAATGCAACTCTGTTACAGCCATGTACAATTAAATCCTTTTTCAATGACTCTTTCCACTCCCCAGTAGGTTTAAGTTTGATCACTGAACATCATATAACTTCCCTGAGGATCATTTCATTCTTAGATTTTGTCTGTGTTCTATCCTGAATAGACTATAACTGATATCAAAAGAAACAGCAAGAATTCTGCATGCCTTCAGTTTTAGCCTTGAAGCTCTGAAAGCACTGGAAAGTACAGGAGCTGAAGCAGCAAGTTTTGGTGTAACTTTATTCTACACAGTGCTATGGGTCATCTGTGTCATGAATGGAAAGAGCATTATGGAGATCTCGTTAATAAAATACTTCAAAACAGAAATCAAACATTAGATAATTAAAATAACTGATCTTCAGATACAAAAGTACTAGTCAGGTCTCTATGCAGACTCCCCTTTGCAGCTCCAATGTTTTTTCTCCGTGTCACTTCTTTCTTTGCTCTTTACTCCTGGTGTCACCTTCTCTTTAAGTACCACTACTGTATTTAATTTTCAGGTAGATAAAATATTTGGCTGGGGAGAGGGCAGTAAAGAAGAATGGATCCAAAGATTTGGTGAGGGGATCATTTCTGAGCTAATTCTCTTTTACACTGAACGGGGGTGGGGATTTAATCAATGTTAGTATTAAAAGAAACTATGACAACTGCTGCAGGCAGCACTACATTGATCCTTTTTTTAGCATGCTCAATTACTAACTACAAATTTGAATAGCATCTAATAGGGATACTTAATCAGTCATGTAGACCTTTGTCTGTACTATGTGTTACAAGTGCCACCTAGTGAAAGATACGGTTATTTCCATTTTTGTTTCATGAGTGATGATGTAGCTGTATGAAACATAGCCATAGATCACTAAGTCACTTACACTGAGACATTGTCACGTTCAGAAGTATTTTCAAGAAATAAAGGGAAAGATCACTGTTTCTTGCAACCACAAAAAATAATCCTTGATACTGACTCAGAATTAGGTTAAAATAATCCATGTACAGAGTCCATGCCCAGCAGCTAAATTACAGTACAAAGAACAGAATTAGCACCTACAAATCTCTGTCCATAGAGTTCTTAAAATAATTATTTAAGCTAAAAGAACTTCACCAAACTGGATTTTGTTGTCATATATGGAAAAAATAAGACTCATCCAACAAGAGAGTTCTTACTAAACACAAGTACACAAACACGCAAAAACCAGAATACTATAATGCATGTTACTTAGATTAACTGAGCACTCAGTTCGTAAAAGTGTTCACCTCAAGTGTATAGGGTTTTTGGCAGAGATTGATCACCTGCTGGTATGTCAGGTGTGTACGATGAGAGGGAACTACTTCTCTATGGGACAATTTTTCCCTCCTATTCTTATGCGTAATGTGATGGAAAACACAGCAATGATAGCAAAGCAGCAAGTGAGAATTTGCTCAAATGCAACAGCCATAGACACAGAAATAAAGGAAAGAAGATGCTTACCTTTAGGAGGCCTCAGGTACGCAGGGATCTCCAGCAAGATACCCTTGCCACCACTGCCAATCCTTAAATGAGGTCTGGGAAGGGGTGGATCCTGGCTGCACCCTATCTGGTCACTCGGGTACACTGCATGCTCATGAGCTCCCCTGGGTTGACCCTGCCTCCCCACCAAGTGCTCAATCACTGCTTCAAGCCATGACTTAGCATTTCTGTTACACTATGGAAAGCCAAATGATGTGTTGAGGTCTGGTAAACAATAACAGTGTGCAAGCAGACCAAAGTAGTAAATGAGGGCCAGAGATTTGTTTGTATTTTGTTTCTGAAGGTTTACTGAGCAGACCCCTTGGGTTTCTTCCTGCATTCAGTATTGACTTACCAAGTGAGGTTTCCAGAATATCATCTCTTCAAATACAGCAAGTCAGTAGCATGACTCACAGCCTGAGGAGATCCAGCACGTATTGCAAGGTGCTAAAAATTCAAAGCACAGTGCTGCATTTGAAAATAACAGAAAAAGAGATTTTCTTTTCAGAACTAACATCAGTGCTCTTATGAGCTCTTATTACAGCAATACTAAGGCTATTGCAGTCAACATATATTAGCTAATTCATTTCACAAGTGATGAAAGAAAGAATTTGTATTATGTGCTCCCTGTACAGGATCTCTTCTGCGACATTTATTAAATTACATATGTATATGTACATAATGTACTTACATAAATGACACGAGGTCATGAGTGTTATCTCGATTTTACAGATCGATAAGGAACACAGACTACTACCCAGGACAAATTAATGGCACTGAGAATCCCTTCATTCTACCTTCCTGCCATGACATCATGCTATCTATTAGACACATCAGTTCCCTCTTTGGCATCATTTTTTTTATCATCAGGTATATCTACTAACATAGAAAATACATTAGAAATAGAACTAGTCCTTCAAGAATACAAGATAAAAATACTAAAGCCCTGCTCTTCATTCTTCACTGCCATCACTCCATAAAATACTTCTGCTAGTATGAAGTGGGTGTGAAATACCAGCATTCTGACTAGATAACATATTACATTACAGAGTAATGTAACACATGTTACAGTGCAACAGAGACCAGCCCTATATAATCACTCACTAAGCCATATATCTAACTCTGTATCAGCGTATTTCAGATTTTTTAGTACTCTATTAAACAGAAAATCATTTGCACAAGCCAACTTTAAGAAGCCTGCCATATTCCACAATAGCATTATTTCAGGAGGAAAATAAGGGCAGGAGGGGAAAAAAAAAGAAGGATTGATTATAAAGCATGACAAAAAATTCCTGCAACATAATCCACATTCCCAAGCCAGAAATCTTCACTAGTTGCACAGCTTCCTGCATCTGAGCATGTGACAGGTATGAGTCACTCAAGGCACTTCTGTAAGGAGCTAACACAAAAAAACAGTACAATACAAAAGTAGTATTGCCCATTTTATTCTGCACAGAACAGACCCTGAACTTTGAATAATGGTGAGCACTGAAAATTTTAATTTTAATCTTGCCATTCAGCCAACCCACCACTAGCTGTCACTATTGCTTCACAAGAAGTAAAGAGCCAGCGTTGCAACGCAGAGACTATTCTCAGACAATGCATACTTTCAAAAATGAGTGCTGCTACTCTTGGGGGAGGGGGAGACTCGGAAAAATTAAAAGCATCTACAAGAGGAGCTACTTAAGTTCTGTAATTTTCCAGATAACAGAAAACAGAAGCGTAGGAGAATGCCTACATCCTACAACAGTGATGTGGCTGCAATTTGAAGCAGATCGGCACAGAAAGCTTGGAAGATCTATGATATTTTAGAAGATGTATGACATGATAACAGAAATCCCTGTAAACCCACTCACATAGCAGAATAGAAACAATCAGAATGGACTGGGGCAAGCCAGTGTTCCTGTCTACTTTCTGACTACAAGTGCGGCAGCAATACTGGATGCAATAACCTTAAGGGGTATTTTCCCAACCATTACCTATAGTGACTAGTTCCATCCCATATTATACAAACCGTCCAAATTCAGAAACGGAAAATGCAACTCAATAAAGAGTAAAAGCTTGATGGTTTTTCTGTTTGTTTTTGTTTGTTTAGCTTTTGTAAATCAGCCCTATAATCTGCTTTATAACAGATAAATGCCAAAGACACCAGTGCCGTTTCTGATGTTCTGGTGAACCCCTCTAGCCAGTGAAACCTCTCCATAGCATGCAAGTTAGCTTTCCATCAAATCAGATATTCAGATCACAATCTACCCTCCTTCTTTGCTACATTACAGCCAAACTAAGCTGAGAAGGGTACAAAAGGTTGGGATTACAATACCCTTCAAAGTACATATATAGGAAAAAAATACAGGAAAGAGAGGGTTATCCCTGCATAAGTTTCAGAAGAGCTACCACAATGTTTGGTAATTTATTGGGAAAAAATATTTAATATAAATGTCTGCATACCTTTTTACAGAGGCTAAGACTTCTAACAGAAAGATAGCAAATACCAAGACCAAAAAGGATATGGAGAAAAATAAAGCATTAAAAAAAAATTAAGATGTATTTTTCCAGACATTATCTTCTATGTTTGTTATATAGTAAAATGGCAAATCTGGATCAGCAACAGGAAGGAGCATTATCCTCACTTTATGACACAGAACAACAGTTTTTCTACAAAGGACAATTCATTTGTTTTTATGAAACAGGGCAGTAGGTTTTATTCACCAAAACAAGTAGTGTACTCTAAATACCATACATATATAGTACTGTGTACACTTTGCAGATGCAACAACTGATTTTGGAGAAAATACTATTTTTCCCCTTCAGAAGAGAACGGTGTGTTTACAGAGGACTGGGTGTACAGATAGACTGATCTCTGCAAAGACACCTGTTATTGACAGATATTCTTGACAGAAACTATGAAAAGCAACTCAAATCCAAATCTTCTTATATTTTGTAGTTGTTCAAGAGCCTATGAAGATGTTTAGTTTTACATGAATTGTATCAGCATTATTATTTATCTACTTCAGAAGTTAAAAAAAAAAAAAAACACATCTGAGGATAAGTTCAACCAGTAGGTAAGATTCAAGTGATACAAATGAAAAAATGTTGAACTAACAAAGCAAAATGCAGCTTTCTGAAATAAGACCAACTCAGGGTTCTTGAGATTCTGAAAGAAATCGTTTCCTGCTTAGTTCTCACAGCATGTGGCCAGAAGAGAAAAACAATGCCAGCTTAACAACCATAAGTTGTGAAGTACTTCCTTGAGGCAGTATGGAACACAGAAAAGGTTCTCTTCCATGTCAGTATATACATACTTAAAAACTTAAAAATAAACATACTTAAAAAAAAAAAAAGTTTAAAGCATCAAAAGGCATTTGTCATGGTTGCTGTTTTTTTTCTAATTAACATGAATAGATACTATTTTACTTTCTCTTGTTTCGTGAAGCACATGATATCATTATGAAAACAGAAGGGCTACAACTAGTGCTTGGGCCAATGACAAAATGCTACTTCTTCATTTAGTTGATTTATTGATACACCTGCACTCAGGAGAGGTACAGGAAGTAAAGAAATGCTTTGAAGGATGCACCTTCAACAGACTGGAAGGAAAAGAAATGTAAATCAGGTTCCAATAAAAAGTTAAATAATCTTTCTTTGCAACCTTTTCAACAGTCTGAACTTGAGGGCTACCAAACAACTGCATCAATCATTTACCGTAAGTGCTACAAAACGATTGAGGAATTAAATGTTTTAGTTCTGTTTGTTTTTTAAGTTTTATATAGATCATGCTACAGAATTTAAAGAATTTAAAATCCCATTGCATTGGACAGCTACAGTCACAGGCTGTCTGGACTTCCAAAACATAGTTTGATTAATAGTTTTGTTGTTTTGTGTTGTTTTTTTTTTTTTTTCCTAGTACAGGAGAAATAAGCCATTCAGTCACAACACAACGATCAGTACCTTCCCTAGGTATGGTGAGCTGACTAGACTTGGCCATGCTGAGTGACAGCTATCATATGCATGAATTGCAACTGAACAAGCTCACGTACACAAACACCAAAGACAGCCTCCCACGCCCAATGTTTTTAAGATACCTGTCAACATCTATGCCATGGTCCTCCAACAGCTCACAGGAAGCAATACGTATATGAGTACAAGACTTATTGAAGTACACAGTAGGAAAATGATAAGAAGTGAGAATAGAAACAATGATACTAACAGATATATTTCAGCAACTACAGTTCATTATCTTGTGAATACAGCCTAAGGAAACCATTCTGTCACACAAAGAAACGACAGTGTTGTCAGGTGTGCAAAGTGATTCTCCCCTCTTGAGAACCAGGAGGAACCTGTAAGTTTAGAAGGTGTTAAAGTGCAAAAGGCACTCAAAGAAAAAAATACACCTCTGAACAAAGAAAAAAACTCATTATACTTTGCACCTGTTTAAGAAAAAATATTTAACAAATTGCTTTGTTAATAAAGGTGCAATTAAGTACTACATAATTAGAGAAATAGGAATGAAAACAGAAAATTCACACTAAGAGAAAAGGTTAAAGTATCTAATTAAATTTAAAAAAACAAAAACAAAACAAAACAAAAAACCTCTCTCCCCTCACTCCTGGTTATAGACAATCTCCTAGGAATTTATTACTTATTACTTATTAACATAGGATTGTTCCTAAAATTTAGGAAAGTGTTATTTTCTTTCTTTTTTTTTCTTTTCTTTTTTTGTGAGCTAAAAAGCTAGTATTTGTTCCCAGATTTCCAAGAAAAGGTGCTACTTACTGTGAACAAACACAGCAATGAGAACAGAAAAACCTTTAGGGAAAGCTACTGCTCATTTCAATATCACAAACAAAACACAAGCATGGAGAAAGTGACAAATTTTGCATTCTCCCAATAACAGATTCTCTTTCTGTTAACATTGTAAGCTAGAATAAACTTCAATCACTGTGGCCAGCAGCCAGCTCATGAATAGGCTTACTAACATCAACAAGACTATTGGTATGAACAAATGCTCAAAATGACTATGAGACTTCTTGTATGCCCTTTGTAATGTTAAAAGCAGTAGGAATACCATAGCTTGCAAGTGCTCTCCCACATAGAGTAAGAGCTGAAGGCAAGAGGAATGCTCATGAGAGAAAGTGTAGAAGAGCTACAGATAAAGGCTGAATTAGTCCATTGCTGTCAGTTAAAAATATTAGAACACATTCTAACAAAAAAACTATCAGGCTAGCAGATTCCAGGCTGCACCTAACTAAAACCTAATATCTGAAGTTAGATTCTGATGTGTACTACTCAAGTAAAGCATTACTTCTACTGTTTAATAGTTATTGGTTAACTACATATGCAATTCTACTTGAAGAACATGAGATTTCAAGCTACAGTCAAAAAGTATGGAACCACGATGGTAATACATAAAGGTTCTGTGAGAAAGGAAGCACCAGAACCAGCAGCAAGGTGGGGTTGCCTGCATGGTCAGCCCTTCATTTGAATGCAAATGCAGTTTTGGGGCAGGCAGTTATCTGTGACATCAGGCAGGACCTTAGTAAACTGTTACCACCAGCACCTGGTAAAGCCATTGTTAATCATGTGTAGTAAAGGGACATGAGGGCTAGCATGAGTCATTTATAGAGCCAGTCAGAGCTAGAAAAGAGAGAGAAAGAAAGAGGAGGGGAAGAGATCAAACAAACACTGTGAGGAGCAGGATGTCCCAGCAAGACAAAGCCAGGCTGTGAGCACCATGTACGTGAGTTACCTTTTGGATAAAGAGACCAGCATGTATCCAGGACCTGCAAGGTGCAGCAACAACAACCTGCCAGTGCAGAACTTTGTGCCCGCTCCCCCCTACTCAGACTACATGGGGTACCACCACGTGCCAGCTCCAGACAGCCACGGACAGCCCGCGGGAGCCTGGGGACCCCACTACGGCCCCCAGAGGGAGGACTGGAACGCTTACGGCCCGTGCCCGGGGCCCTCCGGCACGGCTGCTGCCGCGCAGCTCAGCGGCTCGTCTCCTGGGCAGGGCTCCTACAGTCCAGCTGAGTACAGCTCCCTCCATCCCGCTGCACCCGGGGGGTTACCTCCTGCAGGTACCGTTGGCACACAGCAGGTCTCCCCCACCAGCCAAAGGCACAGCTCTTACGAATGGATGAGGAAAACGGTGCAATCCACTTCTACAGGTATGAGGGCAGTGAGGCTATGCTGAGATTTCCCTTTTTTGGGTGGTTGGTTTTGGTTTTTGTTGTTTTGTTGTTGTATTTTTTTGCCAGGGTTCCATACGTTTTAACAACAAGGAGATTTGAACAAGACTCTTGCTAGCAGGTTCAATTTTTGGATGCTGTTTTTGATCAGCTGATGATTCTTTATGTATCTTTCCTTGACATCCATAGCTGAAGCCAATACAAAGCAATGCCCTTTGACAGTATTTTCATTTGAGATACATTTTTTAAAAGTTACATCAAATAATTGCTTTTAGCAGGAGTCCAATAGATTTAAAGAATCTACTAAGTTTCTGCAGAAGTCGGCAGAAAGAAATCATGATGAAAGCATCAAATTTCTCCACCATCTATGCCTTGCTTATTTTCCTTAATTTTTAGAATAGACATGAATAGTTCAAGTAAAACATATATAGTGTTGGGGATGGAAATACCTTTGTATTAAATATAGCCCCCTAAGAACAGTAAAATGAAATATCTGCAGGATCAAATGCTTTAAGAACAGGAACAAGGAAAGGCTTGCCACTCTTCATAGCAGTAACTCAAAATACACAGGAATATAAAGATCTTTGGTAACAAAACAACTTAATACTATGAAAGGTCAATCTCCAGTAGGAGTGGATGATTAAAATAAAATGCTGCAGTCATGTTTAACAAGTAAAAATAAGAAGTCTGAGGCAACGATTCTCTTTGGTTGTAGGAATTAATGCAAAAAAAAAAAAAGTACAACTATTAAACACACCAAAAACATCTCTGTTCCTTGTATCAACAGAAAAAAAATAACAAAACAAGGAAGGGGAGAAGGAAAGGCAGAGGGGCACTGCCTGAAAGGAACAGGGACAATCTTCTATAGAGGTGTGTGATCCCCCAAGTTTCTGAGCAGTTTTGACACGCACCAACAGCGGTAGGAGTAAAGGATGCTCAGTACCTCCCCCAGAGATGCTCACAGTATCTCAGTGTCACAACTTATGGAGATTCCCTTCCTTCCAGACCTTCCTCCCTTCCCAGTTCAGTTCCCACACACCTGTAAATATGGTTTTCAAAGCCAGTATTGAATTAAACTCTGAAGGGAAAACAATTATTTAAACAACTATTTTACATAAATGAAAGCAACTAAACCAAAAAAATTATCTTTGCTAAAATAATGCACCTATTTTGCACAGACACAGAGTCATATCTACTCCTGCTCAATGCAACTTTAGCTCACAGAGAGTCACGGACTTTACTTGGACAGAGAACGTTCCTTACATTGGGTGAACAAGAATGTTGCAAATACAAAAGACAGAGGTTGCTGAAGACTTTTTTATTTTAAAATATATATCTCATGGCTGTTCTTCACTGAATGCTACTCAAGAAAAGACAAAAGAGGGCCAGTCTTGCAAAAACTTACTGCTTTCTTTTGCGTAGTCCTTATAAATACAACGAAAATTCTCATGGGCAGCATGATTTACAGATGGCAACATACGTCCTCAAAAAACACTACTATTTCTCTTTTTTTTACCTACCTGCCTCTTGCTCTTTTGGGTTTAAATGGTAGCCTTACAGTTCTGTCTTTTTGCACAACCATTAGGAATTTTAATAGAGATTTTGTAAAGGAAAGAAGAATTAAGTATCCTGTTTATTGCCACTTTTTAGTCCCTGTGAAAAAGATATGAACTATTGTTCCTGAAAATAGGAAAAATAAGGCTTAGACTTACCTGAGGGCACTAAAGCAAATTATAGAAATAAAAAGTGTTATTTGTTCATTATGTGTTGCAAAATAATACTTATCAATAATATGATTTCACTATAGAGATGATGAATATTAAGGCAAGTAATTTTTGCAAGATGTTCTTAAATGTCTGCAAGAAATGCCACTCTAATTGTATCCATTTACAATCAGGAGAGACTCCTTCTGTAGACTTACTTACTTATATACCACTTGGCAGGAGTCTGACTTGTAACAGCAACAGAAACAAGACCTAGAAATAATGACATTTCCATCTCCAGGGGTTTCATCGTTATCTTCTCTTGTTGTGATGCTTCATAGATTCATGACCTGACAGAAAAGAAAGAAAAATTCTTGATTGAAATGTCTCCCACTGCCTCATACCCACATCTTCTCATATTGTTATTTATACAATTCACTTGGAACAGAAGAAGAAATGATTTCAAGTTAGATTTACTGTATGTAACTTAAAAAACAACATTGAATACAAAACCAGAACTTCACCTGGTATTAAGCAAAGTTCATGAAATATGCTACTTAAAACTACCAAAAGAGCTCAGTAGTTAATGCAAGACTATCGTGCTGATATAGTGGTACTGGAATGCATTTCCCACATAAAAGACCTAATCAGGCTTTCATCCACCATCCTCCCTGGTTGAAGGATGTATGAACGCTCCTTCTGCAGTTTTCAAACTGGAGGGAGTAGGACTTCCTCCTTGTAGGTTCTAATGCCTGCTCACTGCTTCCCTGAGAGTATTCAGGATACAGGAGAAAGCAAATGTGTTCTGACTCAGACCACTTGAATAAAGGAGTATTTTGTATGGACTATGTCTGAGTATTTTCATCCAAGAATACTAGTGGAAAAAGACTCTTTCCTAACCCTTACACTGCACCTATCTGTCTCAGTTGCTAAAACATCAAACTGAAAGGAAAAAGAAACCCATAGCTACTAGCAATAGTAACAGAGGTTAGAACCATGGCAACTGGAGACAGCAATTCTATGTACACAAAGCATAATTACAGGCAGATTCTTTGATGAAAAGTATAAGCCCATCATTGAATAAACTACAAATCTCCTTATATTGATTTCTGTATTTTTATGGAAGTATGCAATCCCTTGCATAGGAGTAGCCTTTACAAAAGTAAAAAAAGGGCTAAAAAGCCCTTGTGAGAAAACAAAATACATCTGTGTAAACCTGTGCGCAAAATCTAAAGTATGAAGAGGTAACTGCCAGGTAGTTTCAGCAGCAACGAGAATTAGACATCTTAAGTATATCTTAAAATCTGCACCTATCTAATTATTAAAAAAGGAGGGAGCAAGTACAGAAACATGGGGAAAATAACTGTAAACAGAGACATTAAGTACAGGAAACGCTGTTGTCATTCAAACTTTACTCTGATGATTTTTTGGTGGTGCTGACAGGTGCTGACAGTATCATTACCAAATGCTTCGTAAATGTAGAGTATCTAGAAGAAAGAAGAAGTTATATCAAATGTAAGAAAGAGAAGCAGCACTTTTAAGGAGTCATTCTTGCAAAATGCTGAATGCCTAAAGAACACCTGGAAAAAAAAAATCCAGGTAATCACTTGCTTTTTAGTTTATACAGTCACTGGCAATGTGACTTTTCCTGACCTTGCCACTTAGAAAACTGCCTGCACTTTCTATAGCTTTCGTTCTTGTCCCAAACAAAACCCCACAGAGCAGTCTGTCCACTTGTCATTTAAAAGTGACACAATTATTTTGTTTTGGATTCAGTTATCTTCTGTATTATGAAGATGAATTGTTTACACTAACCAAGGGCAGAATTGCCAATGAGCATTATTACAGAACATAATCAAAATGGAAAATAATTGCACTTTAAATAGAAGTCAACAGAAGAGAGGGGGGAAAATCCCCTAAGTCCAATGAAAGTTTCTGATTCTATCATGCTACACTGTTCTTTTCACCATGAGTTATCTGAACATGTATAATAAGAAAAAACGATCAAGAGCCAGCAGAAAATACAAATATAGGATTTCAGCATCACAAACCTCTATGCATCCAACTTGGCAATATTTCTATTCAGCTGATTGAGAATTGTGGCAGAAATGCAATTGCTGACACTGTGCAGGACAGCACCCTTCTAACTTCACAGAACTTCATGTGCAGTACAGTGTCCTTCTTCAAGACATTTATTCATTTAAATTACTTTTGTTTCACAAATTCAATTAAATCAGTGAAATTCTCTAGGGTGAGTTTAGACTTTTTTTCCCTAAATTTTAAAGTGCATGAATATTGAGAAATAGCTCCCTCACAAAAAAAAAAAAAAAGAGAAAAAGAAAAAAAAAGAAAAAAAATCCACACTGCTGGGCCCTGACCTCCAATGGTCCTTTATTATTAACTCAAAAAACTAACTATAGTCCCTCTCTTAAAACTGAGCCACCATAGAGATGCAGATATGAACAGAACAAATCTTCAGGCCAGAAAACTATTCCACATTTGAAGCTGACATACTGCCTTTCAGCCATCACGTATAGATATTAACTCCCTCTGACCAGTACTAAGCTGTACAAGTGAGATGCTGACACTTGTAAGTAATCTGACACTATTCTGTACATCTCCTGTCTGAACGAGGTAGCTGCTGGATTTTAGGAATGATATCCATTGAGGTAGATGGAGGATATTCCTGGACAGTTAAGAGAGGATGCACTAAAGAAGGGGCCAGGGACCAGTTCTCATGCTAATTTATTTTACTTTGTAAACTAGTTGTGAGGTCTGACCGTGTTGGTTTGGTTTGGTTTTTTTCTCCTTTCCTGGGCTACATTGTCTTTGGTTTTGAGGCCTATCTGTCATATTGAGGCAACAGACCCTCTCAACACTTCTCTTTGCTTTGATATGCAGCCTTGTCTCTTCCTTCTCCCTTTTTTCTTCAGGAGTTATATTGCCGGAAAGGGTGATGATTTTCACAGCAAATAAAGAGGCCTTCTCCTAGCTTTATTGTCTTCAGAAGAAATGCTCTGTGAATTTTATGACCAAGGGGAAAGCTGTTCCCTTCCCCCAACTCAGAACTTGGCCAGTCACAAAAATTGCTGAAGAGGGTGTGATAAGACAGGACTGTTAAACTTTATCTCACAAGAAGTCTTCTAAGGCTGAAATATCTTATTTCTCCTCACTCTAAAGACAGTCTTAAATAATCACTACTTGTAAAATAGTTGCAATAGTTTTGGCAAAACTTGCTGTTCTTAAATAGCTCACCCAACTCAGAAAATCTGTCCCCTCGACACAGAGGCAGTTTTCAAAGCTCTTTATTTTAATTCCGCCCAGCTACTGATAATTTCCCCAACCACCTGCAACAATACATTCCCAATAAAACTGATACTAAGTCACTGATTAAAATGATGATCATCTTTAATAAAAGGTTAACACTGCCAAAAGGTAAATGCTGGTCATTTCACTCATGTAAGTAAAATCTGCAGGACTTTAGTCAGCTAAAGGATTGGATTAGAATATTAACCTTTATCATTGAATCATTATATTTTGTCATTATCTACCAAAGAGATCTGACAAATGGAGAACATTCTTCTGCTCTGTCTCTGGGGGTGATGTATTAGTTCTACCTCAGATTTTACCCATGTAGTACTTCTTGAAATAAAATGCATCACTGTAATTGAAATGAGCAGAAGATCAGTAAGATTCACAACAGAATGCCATACGTTCTATCTACATACCTGTTTAATAACAAGCTTTATTGCTGTTAACTTTAGAACATAAATAAAAAATCTACTCTGCCTTGGAAATGATACTTGTAAGTAATCTGACACTATTCTGTACATCTCCTGTCTGAACGAGGTAGCCACATGCAGAGCAACTCCAAAACAGCATCCAACAAAGGGATGCAGAATTCCCTCGCAGACACTGGGACCTCACCATGCCTCGCCGAGAGCAAAACATGATATTGCTAGCAACAAGGGTTGTCTCTGAAGATCTCAGCAGATCTCTACAGCTCAGATAAGGGTTTAAACACCTAAAATCAGGAATAGGAAGCTATATCTTGAAATTTTCCATCTTGTTTTGGCAACAGAAGCACATCTGATGTTTGACTGTGACTTCTGAATGAGAACAGAGCTGAAGATAAGATCACCTTTCTCTTTTGTGTTCTCCATCTTAACAACACAAAAGAGACTAAGGAAACATCTTAAACATTTCTGTCCCACAGAATGACCTCAAGTTCTCATTTGAAGAGGGGAGGAAAAAAAAAACAAAAAACACACCAAACCAGGCCAGAGATCTAAAGTTAAATATATATCAAGTAAAGCATTAAAGCACCACAGGGACCATATGTTAAAAAATTTATACTTCGAATGAATGAAAACAAATGTCATAGTGTTTCTGTGGACTGGGCTAAATAATTGCTGTTCTCCAGAGACTAACATTTTCCCCATAATATTGTAAAATTAGCAGCACTTTTCACTTAATTATCTGAGTAAACATGAGCTAATTCTGCTTTTCACTACAGTTCTATAATGATAGAAATGCTACTGAGCTGAGCGTCTGACCCAGCCAAGCAGGCACAGTGTCTACGAGAAAATTAACAGATTAATTTGACAGAGTTGTTTTGGCTGCACAGAGAGAGCAGAAACACCAGCATAGGCAACAAACAAAAATGTATACATTCATTTTTCCTACTGAAATATTCCAAGCACACTGATGATCTCATAACAGTTGGAAAATATTCATATCACTGTAAACTCACTATTAATGGACAGTGCTTCCCCACAGTCAAAGAGCAAGAAGTACGGAAGCTGAAGACCAAATTCTAATGTACATCTTGTAATGAGAGCTGGGAGGAATCCCAGAGAAAGCCTATCACATAGAGTGAACCAGACACTGCCTACAGTCAGAGGTATTTTGTTTACAGCACTGCAGTGACCAGGACTTCCAGTGCTAACCAACTGTGTGTCCAACATCTATACCAACAGTACAGAGTGGGTCATCACCTTAAGAACCTTGTCATGCATGTAGTACCTTTATGAGCCAAAAATTCTTACAATTTGCCAACAAAGTCAAATCCTGGAAGAGAATTCATTACTATGTGGTGTATGCATTTAGATAAGTAGTAGAAGGCAATTTTAACTTTAAATATGTTCAGCTATTAAAACAATGAAACTATGCCTTTCTCCACTGATGGGGAAAAACACATTGACCTGTGAAACCAAATCATGAATTAAAGGATAAAGTACTTCAAGATTCCACTACAGTTCTGTACCTTGAATTCTGAGCTTTGGGAACTACTTCACAAGCTAGGGAAGCTGGAAGAAGGGGCTGAGGAGCAGCCAGTCTTTGGTACCACCAATAAGCCCCCAGCTGTTCTGTGCTGCAGAGAAGACTGGATGCTCAGTGGTGACACATCATGGGGAGCTGCTCAGAGAAGGACATTTTGCCAATTCACTGATAGTCTATTTTGGTGCACTCCATTAATTACTCTCATCACCAGTGCAAGTATTATAAGTTTGAAGTATACCTTTTTCTGAAGAGTAAGGCATGCATACATTTTTTTCAGAAAGTGATCTGTAAGGCAAAGATTAAAAAAGCCCTTGTATGAAGCTAAGCTACATCTGTAGCACAACTAGACTGCTACAGGCAGCAAGCCCCAGTATGCCTCCCATTTTATGTATGATCCAAGAGACTCTGACTCCGATGGGTTGTTCTTGCCCATTGGACAGGAAGGCACACAAAGCATAGTACCACTGTGCAACACATAGCACAAATCACCAACTTCAAATGTGTTCCGTCCCAGACAATTTACAGTCAAGATATATACATTTGAACAAGTATCCAGATGAAAACGGACAAGGAAGCACAAAACAAACCAACAAGTGATTTGCAATCACTGTAACATTGGTTTTAGCCCCAAAACAATCTAATCTTTCCAAAATGTAGGAAGACCTTAGGGCAGGGCTCAAGGGCCATGATTTTAGGCAGCTGTTGACCTCCAATGTTTTGATTGCCTAAAATGAACATTAACAAGAATGAAAAGGCTGATGGAAGGGAAGCATCAGCAGTCTCCCTCATTCTCAGTTGTGTTTAATGACTGCCAACATCTGTCCACACAAATGATCCTGTATGAAATCAATACATTCTAGCTACTTGCATCTGTGTTCACTTGCTTATATCATTTGCTCTTACCTTTTTAAAGACCCAGTTACTGCTGAACCAGGTCTGCTTCAGCTGGCTGTACCCATATCTAAAACGTTACAGCCGTGCTGCCTGAAAAGAAACCAATGGTGCAATTCTAGCATTGCTGAACATCCTTTGTTAAGTATTGCTTTCTTTCCCTCTTTTTTAATTAATTCCCATTTGAAAATGTATTTTACTATTCCCTGAGAGGTGATCAAGGTGTGGTTAGATTGTGCTAGACTTGAAGGAAAAACACAGCCACCAAATTGCAATAACAGCAACAGTATTGTATCGATAGCTAGAGCTATGGAAGCTCTCAGTATTTTCTATGCAGAAAAACATCCTTCAGGATTCATCTCTGAATTAAGTAGCAGTCAATCAACTTTAGGAGAGAGAAAAAAGCAATTCAACAGTGGGCAGTAAGCCTGCATCAGAACTGGGAACAGAACCCGGACTTTCTGGCTCCTCATTCTTAACAAGAACAACTTCTCTTTCCCAAATGATAACCCAAGGGTAATAAAGAGTACAAGAATCAGTTTATCATCTATTTACTAAGGAGCAAATCCCAAAGTTGATGGTATTACCCTCTTGTGTTGTAAATTGACACAACTCCACTACAGTCAAGGAAGTTACTCTGGGTAAGTGCATAGAGAACCAGGCCTAAAATACCCACAAACATTTGTCAAATGTAAAGTCCAGTATTTTATGTTATTGAAGTTAAAAAAATTCTAGGTTGAAGCAATGTGTTCTTCTTTCAAAACAGGTAAAACAAGAACAAGAGAGAAGTACCGAGTGGTTTACACAGATCATCAGAGATTAGAATTAGAGAAGGAATTTCATTACAACAGATACATTACAATCAGGAGGAAGTCTGAACTTGCTGCAAACCTAAGACTTTCCGAGAGACAGGTAGAGTATGGATTGCCCATTCAGAATTTCCTTTGCATTTATTATTGCCAAGGAGGACATAACCACACTGGTTAAGAATACAGAAATGCTAATACCTCAAAACTAACGTGACTGAGTTCTCTTTGCAATTTAGGAACTCATACTATCCAGCTGAATGGCTTGATGGCTTTGTTTGCATTTGTTTTGAAATATCCCATCAGCACTAGTTCAGCTCGCTGATGACAGCAGAGAGTTTTGCAGCTGCACAGAAAAGACAAACAGAAGTCCGACATACAGTCTTGTTCTGAGAAAATATCAGCCAAATCCTGCCAGGACTTTTTGCTGTTCAGCTGGGTCAGTATTACTAGGGAGAAGCTTTTGCAAACATTTTCAAATTCTGGTTCCATTGAGGTCAGTGGGAAACCTTAAACAAGGCCATTCTTAGTAGTGGCATGGATAATGAATATAAGTGATGAATTCCAGTATGCTCAGGACACTGAAGATATTTCGGTCTTGGCTACCTTCTACCTTTTGTTTGAAATTCCCTACACACTTGCTAATCCTTTCTCCTTTCCCTGTTCCCCTCCATTCCCTGCAAATTCCACTTCCTTTCCCACAACTTAAATCCATTCTTCTTGACAAAAAGACAAAATACAATTTGCCCTGGAATGACGCCACGTTCTTCAATCACGTAATTGTTGTGCCTGTGCCACCTCCTGCTGCAGCAAAGCAGGAGCCCAGCTCTCAAGCACCTCAGCTGACTCATGCCAAGCAAGATAAAAGGCCCGTCTAGATCTCCAGTATACTGCTAATGTAGGCTGAGCATGTTCTGTCCCATTTTACCTGGGGGTTTCTTAACACAGAACACTGAAGTAAGCATCGATCTTAAAAGATTCATTGGAAGGACTCCACAAATAGATTATCTCAAGACAGAAGAACAAAGAATGACACACAAACTAGAAAGGGAAGAAGTAATATCTAATTAATTTTTAAGTGACAAATGATGCACTTCTGATAAAGACAGGATACAAAAATTAAGGAGATGGTAAGGACAAGAAAGGAGATAAAAATCACTCTTCGGGATTACTTGCACAACTAAGCAGTAGCAAAAATACTGTAAAAAGATAGTAACAGGTAAAGAACAAGTCCACATAAATACAAATCTGCAAGATTAGACTAATAGCTTACTTGTATTTGATAACTGGTATGCAACCTTTAAATGTCTACTAAAACATCTTTCTGAATCTGCTGCAGGTCTCTGCATCTCGTTTAACAATGAAAGAGAATAAAACCCCTAAATTCAAAGCAGATAGGGCCAAACACAAAGGGCAATTTTGAATCAGGTATTAGTTTGGTTTTTAGATAGTTTCATGTCTTCATATATTCTGTCAAATGATGGGAAAAGCTAGATTACCGCAGTGCAGTCAGAATGTATGATATTTGAGACAGCTTTAATAGAACACAAACATCATTGGCTACTGATGTGATATTTCAGAAATTAAGACGACAAAATGAACTGCCACATGTTTGAGATGACAGCCTGGGACTTAACAAACCTGTGTTCACATTTCTACAAGCTTTATGTGCATCTGGAATCTTCACATTCAGCTGGAAAATGGGTATAATAATGGCTCAAGAATAAGTACACTGAAACTGTCAGAGTCCTCATGATATCTTGAGGGACTTCACCACTAGATTTCTTTTAATGGCCACAGATATCACCACTTTTTACAGTTTTCCCTTCTTTCTGACTGTCAGTTATTTCTCTGCCAAGGGACTAGAAAGGAAAAGAAAACAAATCAATATTCCTCAGCAAAACAAAGATTTTTCTTTGGGTTATTTAAAATAGTTAACAAAAAATCCCACATCAGGAATTCGTATCTAAAGACATTTCAGTTGCCACAGAATAGTCACATTTTCACACCTGAACAAATTCTGCTACATTTTCAATTGAACATTGTTAGCTTTACCTCACATTCTCACCTGTTCTGTCCCAATCAAAATCCAAATATTCTTTAATAGTTCATCTCTTCTCAAAGATTGCATTTCTGTGACAGAGCAATGACTAAGAAATAAAGTCATGGACTGTGTGGAAAATAGCAGCAGATTTTGACTTCATCTAGATGTGCAAAAAAAAGTGCTTAGCTACTAAGGCAACACTTTTATAATGCTCTGAAGTTAAACATACCTACAATAGCGCACTGGTGAATTTCTGCTCACAGGTATATTTCCATTGGCTTACACATTGTAGCAAAAGAATTAATGTTCCGCATCCAAACAGGAAATCTTTTCTCCGTTCATAGGCCAGTAATAGGCTTTGAGTTGGTCTGAGTTAGAACATATAGTTTTCAAAGTAAGGATACTTTCAAATTCTTTTGGCCACCACTGTGATGCATTAGGTTCTATTTGACTTTGAAAAAAAAAAAAAAAAAAAAAATCAAACTCATTTCATAAATACTTTCTAGGAATAAATCGCTAAAAAAGCTATTTATCAAACAAAATATTTTATTATCAGAGAGGAAAGATTATCTATGTGGAAAAAAATACACAAAAGCAAGCAAAGAGCTCAGTTGTCCTAATTTGCTACTGCCTTTCTCACTGTTCCTCATGCAGTTGATTTTCTCCTATGCCCCTTGACTACACACATAAAGAACCACACTGCATTCTATTAACAACTGTAAAAAATTTCCTCTGCTCCTCTGCAGGTGAAAATCTGGTTCCAGAACCGCAGAGCCAAAGAAAGAAAATTAATGAAGAAGAAAATGACTCATTTTGATGGCAGCAATCTCGGCTCTATGCAGAGTGACTCTGGCTCAGTGAGCCCAATGCCAGCTCCTGACCAACAGACTCACTCAGAAATGCCCAGCTCTTTGTTCCCTCCTCCACCTCCTCCAGCTCCGCTTCCGATGAATGGCCTGCAGCACACTGGGAACCTGCAGCAGGTGGTGGCCTCTCAGTAAGATTGGCTGAGGAGCTGCTGCTTAACGAACACTATGAACTACCGGTACACAGAGCACTACAATATGAAAGAGGACATCTGCAGCTGTTTTGCAGGGGTCCCCAGCATGACACAGTTCTGTGCACATAAGCTTCAAGTTCAATAAATCAAGAGTCACTTGCCGGGTCTGCAGGACAGTGCAAGTTCCCAGCGGCCCTGGAACTGCTGTGTGTCCTAGGAGTCCTAGCTGCAGAGAGCCTCACAAGAGAACGTCACAAGGCAAGCATCCCTGCAGCAGGTGGGCAGGCACAGGAGAGGAGGAGAACCAAGGGCTAGCATGGCCACTTGTTAACCATATTTTGTGAACAAACAAAGCACAAAAGAGGCCATAGGCAGTATGACATGGCTAGGCTGTGATAGCAGCTTAATGCGAGTGCTCTGTCCCCTGCCCCTAGGTAAAGAGTGTATTCCTTCTCTTTCCATTTCCACACAGGTTCCATGTACTAATCTCACTTCCATTGATGTTACACGTGGACCTTGATAAATGACAACCTGGCTTAATTGTCTTGACCCACTTGATGGAAAGCCTGAGTTGTGGTGGTTGCACTCACTATGTTTTAACAGTAAAGGTCATGGATGAGCTTTTTGGATTTGTTTTGACAGTACGATTTCCAGTGCTCCCTATACTGGTACAAACATGCATGTATCAATCTTACCAATCTTTCCAATCTTTCTGGAAATGTGAATCTTGGCCTAAGTTCATTTTTAGTGGAGATTGCATTTTGTGAGACAGCATAACCCCTGGACAAAGATGCAATACTTGCATTCAACTAATTTTATATTTGGAGTGATTTTCAGAGCTATTGTGATACTAAAAAAAAAAAAAAAAAATTAAAAATCTGAGAAGCTAAATTAATAGCAGACAAAGCAAAAAAAATTTTACCTGGATATAAGATCTTCCCAATATATAAGTGGGCACGTAATACTAATCTCCTAAACCCACATCTGAGAATCTAAATAGGAGGTTCCAATTCCCAAATGCTGATCCTTTCAACACTAAGCAGACTTGGGAAGATAATCGTTGCTTAAGAATAATCTGGATATCTGCTTCCTGAATTGACTACCAATTACACATCCATAATCTCTGCCTGCAAAGAGAAAATGTTTGAAGCACTCGGGTAATTTGGGAATTTATGCTTCCTTTGCCAAAAGCTATTTAGAAGTTTAGGATGCTTATCCTCATGAATTTCCATCAAAGTGTCCTCCTAAATATCTCCAACACAGTTACAAATAAGACTGAGGAACATTAAGTCATTTCGGCACTACGTTTTGTTTTTTTCTTAATTATAACAAATAGTACTATTAGATCATCAAAATGTAGGTAATGTAAAGTTACTTTGTATATAGAGAACATTAAAATAAATGACGTTTTCAATGATCATTTGCCAATGTGATATTAGCCCCTGTAGAAAATGAACATAATTTCCATGAACATTCTGTTGCTGAATTGCAGCATCAAGTTGAAAAGCAGGGAGATGCTTAGAAAAAAACAGAGAATGATAAAACGAGGCTGACTCAGGAAGATGGCAGTTTTCACTCTCTCTCTCTCTCTCTTAATTTTACATAGAATTTTCTGGTTGTAACAAGGACTGCACGAAAGAAGAGTAAACTTAAAAGGGATACACATCTATATTGTAAAATTCCCACACTTTTCCTTCCACTGTGCTGCTAACAAGAGTACTTTGAAGCTTTGTGTTGGTAAGATAAGCCAAATTAGATGAAGAAACTCAATTAAATACAATTCAAAGTTCAGCAACAGAAAAACTTCTAGTCTTTTCACCTATTATGAAAAGCAGAACATGACAAATAGCACTTATGAACAGGAGTGATTTAACATCCACACTGATGAGCACAGCCACCAAACTGAAACATCGATCTCCCAAGAGATACTTACTGCATGCATCTAAAAGAAGAATCCATTGGAAATGCACAGAACAGCCATTCTGCCTACAGAGGGAAATGCTACAGATATTTTACATACAGTTCATAAGCATATTTTAACTTAACTGATACTGAAAAAGGTTCAAGAGAAAAGCAATCTCAATTTGGCCAGTTAAACAGCATTAAGGTTGCATACCAAAGAAAAATCAGTAAAAACACCCAGATTTACAATTTAGAGCTTGTCAGAATACAGAAAGCAGCTTCGTTTTTTGTAATGATATACAATAATTTGATACCTAGTTCTAGCTAAATGCACCAGAGCCCCAGGATTTTGCAGGATCAAATTCATTGTTAGATTTAATCACATTTCCATGACAAAGTTTGATTTTGTAACTGATTTTTTAAAATAATATATTTTAAAAACATTCTTACAAACTAAAAGAAAATAAATCTGAACTCAACTTCTTTCTCTTTAAAATTATTTAAACATCATTCAAAGAGTGAGGGATCAGGCAAAATGACCCATTTTATCTTGTTTACATGTAGAAGAGTTATTGAGGAAGATAAGTGGCTACTTTGAAGATCTGCCTCATTTCTGCCCCAGTTTGCTGAAAGCATGCTTGCTATAGGTTGCTATGTGTTTCCAATCAGAAGTTGTTAAGTACACAAAATAAGGCTGGATTTTATTTGCAGAAGCACATGTTCAAAGGTTAAAATTTATTGCTCCAAAAGCAGTATCTATAAACCAGGGCAATACCTTAGGGATTATTAACCCTCTAGTTATGCCAGTGATTGTTTTACGTGGTTTGATGTTTTGTTTTGTTTTTAACTTACTAACAATCTATTCAAATAAGTATTTTCCAGTGTGCTTTAATCCTTCAAAAAGTTGTCCACCAAAAAAAAAAAAAACAGTAAGCTATTTTTCATTTAAAAACTTGCAAAATACTGTTGCATAGCTAAACTAAAAATGAGATTAATCAAATCAGAGACAAATAACTGGAAGTATTTTGGTCCAACATTTTGAGTCATGAAATACCTCTGAACACTACCTGCTTCTCTTCCAACTCTGGGCATATCACATAACCTATCACTTTTAGCACATCTATAAAACTAGGGACACTAAAGCAGAGTTGCTGCAGAGATGGATTGGTTGTTAGCAAAGTGCCTTGAAGAAGAAAAGCATACCGTGGGCTACATCACAGGAATATCTAAGCCCTTAATCCTAATTGTGATTAAAGCAACAATCAAGGTATGTGCAATTTTCAGAGGAATTCACTAACCTTTAATTCCCCATTACCCAGAAAGAAGGGTATGGCACAAAAAGATCAAGAACATACCTGGCAGGATCTCCTACAAAAACTTCATGCAACTAAGAAAGCCATGCAATTCAAAATGACATTTCCAAACAAAAGAAAAAAAACCTTTCAGAGAGACAAATAGATTCATTCTAGGTGTTAACACAGAAAATAAAAATCGTGCTTCTACGTGCACTGAGATGGTGCATCTCTGAACAACTTAGATGGCCTGTCACGTTTTGGAAATGGCACTGGCTGTTATTAGTGAGACTCAAAACTGTGTCGACATCACTATTAAAAGAATAGGCACTGTTTTAATGGTGAAAATGTTTTCCAGCTGTTTTAATGATCAAAGAGCACAAATAACTTTTTTTATATATTTTGTAACAAACCATTCTGTGAAGTATGTCAAAATGGAGAGGCTTAACTTAGATTTATCCTGCATGCTCTTGGTCCTCCAGAGCAGGAGGGACTTGATACACACGACCTTTCATTTGAGAGCAAGGAAGAACAGTTAAATTTCTATGACAGAAAGGCTGATCTGCCAGGAACATAAGCCATGTGTATAGCAAGAATTGTAAATAGTAAAAGCGATCAATTCCTTTGTTTCCTCATGAAAAACAAAGACCACGCTCAAGGAACATCCAAAGGACTAAATACTGAGCACCAAACAACCCCCATCTAGGTGTATTCCAGTCAGGATGAACTAGCTACACTAAATGGGAATCCACACCGCAGGTTCAGGAAGGAAACCAAATATCAACAGAGGATCTGTTGCAGCTCTGCTAAAAAGGATCAATTTAACCTTTTAAAACATTTTTATTACTGTTTATATTATTGATTTTGTAACAGATTTTAAATTGTCTCGATTTCAAATCAGAAGACACACTTTCCTAGCACAGCAACACTGGTGCAGATCATACATGACATGTACTGCCACTACCTTAAGGAAGGGGAAAAATTAACATTAAGAAATGAAAGCTAAATCACTGTTAGCAGCAATCAGAAAAACAGCTATAAGGGGCAGGAGGGTAAACATGATCACCATACTCCCAACAATTCATTTTTCAATATCAATAATTTTTTAGAAGGATTTGTTAACAAGCAAAATCTAAGAGTATGGAATTCAAAATTGCGGTATTGGACAGTTGTCATTTTTATTTCTACTTGTTTGTACGGAGTGGAACTATTGAAATCTCTCTCTTTTCCCCTCAGAAGAGCTAAATTCAGCAAGTGAAAGTAACTCGTTACCATGGCTGATTCAGCTCTCTGAGCTGTACCACACTCATCAGTAAGGCATGGTCTGGCATCTCATACCCTGAAAATGAGACCTAACTAGACTGCCATATATTAAACCATCCCAATTAAAAAGAGTAAATAACATTTTCAGAATGGTTGTGTTTGTAGAAGCTCTCATGAAAGCAAGATCACTCTCTTCAGTGGTTGTTTTAAAATTAAGAAGCCAAAGCCTTCATTCCTGAATTAATAGACTTTTTTTTTTTTTTTTTCCATCAAAACTGACCTCAGCTGACAGCATGCTCTGTACTGACTGTCCTTTTCCTCAGATTTATACAGCTATTAATGTTATGAGGATTGAGTGTGCATTTAAAGCCTGGTTTGAATAAAAGGTAACGTCTCTGGAATATTACATTAAATCCATCATTAATATGATAGCTCCCTACCTAACTCCTTAACCAGCCATTCCACTGAAATTGTAGGCATGCAGTTATAAAGGTGCCAGCAAGAAGCATTCCCAAGCCCTACATTATTGATGTGTTACTGGAGCGGTCCCCTGGAGGCAAGGAAACAAACATCTGTTCCCAGCACCTTAGCTAGGATGAGACATACTGAGCTTGTATACTTTCTTCACCTCAGAAACATTACCCCAGAAAGTAGATTGCATACAATTTTCAGGTGTCAGGAATATATTTCTTATCTTTTTATATAAAGGAGAGTGACTTTGTGAGGAAGCATTCACAATATGCTTATAAAAACAATCACAGGTATAAACACCTTTAACTCATATATTGTACAGGTCAATTTTAATCTACCAGTACTGCTGAAATTGCAGCTATAATACTTGCCATTAAAACACCTTAACCACATACTTGTGGTTACGCTGTTATTGCTGGCTTTGGAAATGCTCTTTAGAACATTACCCATACTAAGGTATACCGACACTGCCTTGAAAACAAAACTTGCATGGCTTCAATGGCTATCACTACATTTGTTGCTGTGAGCATTACTCCATTTCATCAACTACTTGTTAAAAAACTAGACAATTTTCTTCCCCAAAGAGTAAATGTACATAAAGCACTAGGGCTGCTCTGAAAGTAATGCCTCCTATTTTTATTATGTTGGTCAATGATGTCAGATGTGAATGTTGATGGTCAGCAGTACAGGTTGAACTTTCCTACCAATATTCCTTTATGTGTTGTTGCTGTGTGACAGATGGCAGCAGAGGGGCAGTCTGACACAGTGGCGCCTAACACAGAAGTGCATATGAAACAAAAGGGTAGATGTGAATTCCTCCATGAAGAAAAAATTTCACCCACTGACATTCACCAAAGCTTGCTAAGCATTTATGAAAGCCAAGTAGTGGATGTGAGCACAGCAAGGCAGTGGGTGATGCATTTCAGCAGTGGATTGGCCAGGCAAGTTTTCACAAGCACAGCACGCAGCCTCTAGTTTATTGCTGGTGAAAATGCATTGGTAATGGAGGAGACTATATAAAAAAAAATAGGGGTTTGTAGCTGAGAATTTGCTCTGTCAAATAGTGTTATCGCACACTTTGTAGCTGTTGTAGTTTCCAAGGAAACAAATAGGAGGCATTGCTTTCAGAGCTACCTAGGTATATTTAATTTTACACACAAGCCACTTCATTACAACCAAGAGCTCAGGCAATTCCCCATGGACACTGGCTAAATTAGACATAATATTTTGATGGTTGGAGTAAAATGAAGAACGATCAAGTTGGAGCTCAGTTCTCACTCCAGCCACCAGGGTCTCTAAAGCACGTCAACAGTCTTGCTGCCAGTACCTTACCAACGATTCCTATTCTGCCTTTTATTCCACACTGCTGAAAACTGTATAAATATAAATTTCTGTATGGATGGGACTCCTAGACACCTAGCCTACTGCCTCAGATCAGCTTCCACTTTCCTATCGTCCCAGAAAGGCAAAGAGTGACCATGGTAACACAACAGTTCCAAAATCACTTGGAGCAGCCATAAGTAGCACACTCGCCCTTTCTTTCTCACCAGCAACTCACTGCCGCTCCATCACAGTGCAAATATGGACAGGGAAAAATGTTTCTGTCACCGCTACACTGAAGATGATGCAGCTCTGTGGCTCTGAAGCTAATGATAGGGTGGATTTGAGCAGAATGATACATGGGTGGCTAAGAAATTACTCTTGAGAATGCAGACTTCAATTAACAGTCAATTAGCTCTCAAAACCCACCAACTCCAAAATGATGGTATCCTTAAAATACTAGATTGTGAAAAGATGTGGTTCCTTTCTAATGATCCACACAGTTCTTTGATACAAAATGGGAGACATAAGAGCCAGGCTGTGGGAAATGATTTGAATGCTACCATTTTAGTTATCTTATTCTCACACTGGTGTTAAAAAATCTGCAGTCTTACCCAGCAATCTTATCCTTCTATGTAAATCTTTTTAAACAAAATGCCTTATTCAAAGCTTACTATTGTCAACCAATATCAAATCAGTACAGCAATTCGTGATCAGTGTATCTTGATCTAATTACTTTCTGGAAAGAATCGAAATAGATCTAAAGAAATTTCAGATAATGGAACAGGCAAAACAAGAAAGGGAAAGGAGGGGCATAAACAAAAGATAAAAGAAGAACAAGGAATGAAGGATAAGGTTCTGAGATACAAAAAATAGGATCAAGTGATAGTGAAGTTGTGGTGGTATGAGGAGAAGCAGAAACAAAGGAAGATAGTTAAAAATTAAGTTGTTAGTATGTATACATATTATATATAATACTGTCAGTATTTTGTTTAAACTGAACAATGTTCACTGAGTCCACATGTGTTCTTTTATTTTTATTTTTTAAATAAGGAGCATATCAATTACCGGGGTCTAACTTTTTCCATGTCCTATCCTGCAATGCATTCCTCAGCATTATCTCAGGGATCAAGAAATAAATCCATAAATATATATATATATTAAAAAAAAAAACTTGAAGACCACAGCATTTATTAATAAAAGGTCTTAAAAAAAAAGTTCTTCCTCTCTAAGTTCATAGAATCCGTCGGTACTGACATTAGAGGAGATGTGCGAGTATAAGCAGCGTCAAAATTCAAAGGCTGCCGAATGAAGATCCACACCTTCATAAATGGAAATGAGTCATTACAATTTGCACCTCTTTTGCAAACGTATCCCCTGACAAATAGCTCGTAGCAAATAAGTTAATTCATGATAAAAATCTGATATCAAAGGCACTTTACAAATTGTAACAAAGCAATTCTCAAGTCATAAAGTGTCCTAAGTGTCCCACATTAATATCTAAAACTAACATACAACAACAAATTTGGAATCATTCCTCTTTGTGAAAAAGCTCACCTGCACAGTACCAAGTGTCAAGCACCCAACAGACACTCAGCAGGGCAGTTCTGACCTCTGACAGAGGATGCAGCCACTTCATGCCACTGTTCTAGCTGCCACCACTGAACAAACTACACACGAGTTTCAGAGGAAGGCCTTTCTGATACATAAGAGTTATCATCAACTTAAATCAGAAGCCAACAATATTGCCCGGCCTAATAAAAGACTTTCTTCATGGTTTTTTTTTGTCATTTTCTTTACGTATCTGCTTCTGTCTTTGTTTTAGTTTTGATTTATTGTCTACTTCTTAAAAACTATCAGTATGCAACAGCCAAGGGATCTCTTTAAAACCATCATGTATGGGAAGAGCACGAACATACTTGTGGCAGATAGAGTTTTAATTAATCCTATGCTGGAAAACATACAAACATCAATAACAAGTGGGAAATTTTTGAGACAGTTATCATTCAAATTGACTGCATTCATTAATAAGAGAATTCAAAATGAGATTTTTGAGCATCTGAGATATTAAGAGAGTAATAGATTTACTTATTGATTGACAACATGTGATAAAAAAAAATATATTTCAGAAAAGAATCATTTAAACAATAATAACAGTGTATGGTATTTAGACAATTTTCTTTTCAAAAAGGTCTATTTACCAAGTTCCAAATACAAGCAACAGTTGCATCACATTACAGGAGTGGAATCACTGTTGAATATCAGTGAAGGGTAATGAGATAGATAAAAGTTTTCTAAAAGAGAAAGCACCAGAACTAGCAGCAAGGTGGGGTTGGTCAGCCCTTCATTTGAATGTAAATGTAATTATGAGGCTGGCAGTTTGGCTGACGTCAGACAAGATCTTGTAAACCATTACCACCAGCACCTGGTAACACAGTTGATAATAAAAGAGGATGAAGTAGAAGATTCCAAGAAGTTTGGCATTACTAGCAAAAATCAAGCTATTATTTTTAAGTAGCAAAAGAAAATACAGAAGAGCAAGATGTTGTGACAACGTATTTACATTCTGCAAGCATGTACGTGAGCTCTCTCCTGGATAAAGAGACCAGCATGTATCCAGGACCTGCAAGGTGCAGCAACAACAACCTGCCAGTGCAGAACTTTGTGCCCGCTCCCCCCTACTCAGACTACATGGGGTACCACCACGTGCCAGCTCCAGACAGCCACGGACAGCCCGCGGGAGCCTGGGGACCCCACTACGGCCCCCAGAGGGAGGACTGGAACGCTTACGGCCCGTGCCCGGGGCCCTCCGGCACGGCTGCTGCCGCGCAGCTCAGCGGCTCGTCTCCTGGGCAGGGCTCCTACAGTCCAGCTGAGTACAGCTCCCTCCATCCCGCTGCACCCGGGGGGTTACCTCCTGCAGGTACCGTTGGCACACAGCAGGTCTCCCCCACCAGCCAAAGGCACAGCTCTTACGAATGGATGAGGAAAACGGTGCAAGCCAACACTACTGGTAAGTGCATACTAAACTTTCTACCTCAAAAAGTATTTTTCTGCTATCACTGATCTTAGAAATAATTAACTTTACTTAAAGCACTTATGTTGGTGGATCATCTATGACATTTATTTAACCTACTACTGCTTAACACAGTTTTAACTAAATTTGCACTAGTTTCACTTTCACCCCATAAAGGTTTTATATGACTACAGTAGAATGGCTGTTGTGTTTACACATGGCTACATCTAACTCACGCCTGAGTATCTTCGTTCTAACAAATACAAAGCATTATAGATGAAAACTGACACCTGAAAACGTTGCTTTTAACAGTTACGTGCAAAACCACTGCATAATCATTTTGTGCCACAAGGTAAAGATCAATATACAAGCTGGCTGATCTTTACAGATCTTTACAGACTTTTAAGTACTTTAAAAGAAAATTATGTGATAATGCAATTTTCATCTGTTTTTCCTGTGATATTTATTGTTCCAGATATTTATCAGACGAGAAGAAATATCCCTAGACAATTAATCTGACTCAAATACTCAGCGTAGACTATTTTGTTTGCTCACCACATATCTCTACCAGTAAAGCTTTTGCTTCATTTACTTTCAAATCAAAATCCTGCAGCTTGTTAATATTAGACAACTAAATTCACTTTCTTCCAAGTGTCATTTCTTGATGTGCCCGTTTCAGTCACAAGGCACGTGCCAGAGGAACTTTTCTGTGTATATTCCCAAGGTGTAAATAGTGTGTAGCAAGGTTTGTTAAATCCACTGTTAAGGTTAAAAGTAGTAAGTGCGTGTCACAGAGCATCAAAGAAAACACTCTAAAGAAGTAAGAGCAATGACAGTTGGAGCAGTTCTAGAAGACAGAAAATCAACAGTGCCACCTGAGAAACAATCTTTCCAATTATCATTCAAGAGTAAAATTAGTCTAATAATTGTTTCTCAGTTATAAAGTAGATATGTGCTGTTTCCTCCTTGTTACTAAGAATAAAATGAGTAGAGGACATTAAGGTATCACAATCTGTAATTTCCACTGGAAGTCTTCACAAAGGTCTTCAAGGCCAGGCAGATTTCAAGTCTATCCCCCTCAGCTATGTATCCTCATGTAAATCTGCAGTAAGTTCATTAACATTATTGGAGTTTTCCAGGTGTAAAAGTGATGCAAGAGCTAAGGTAGACCAGAAGCAATTGAGACAGCTGCAACATCAACAAGCCAACCCCTTCTGCTGTGTCACTAAAGTTTAAACATGTTAGGATTTTTT
Source organism: Meleagris gallopavo (assembly GCF_905368555.1). Classification (NCBI taxonomy): domain Eukaryota; kingdom Metazoa; phylum Chordata; class Aves; order Galliformes; family Phasianidae; genus Meleagris; species Meleagris gallopavo. The sequence goes on from NC_139412.1 coordinate 11,984,362, forward strand.
AAGATTAAAATACACAAAATCTAAACCTTAGTTTTACACCTAATGCACAGGCAAGGAAGACACTGCAAAGTTTCACCCACGCTTGTTCAGTTTCATAAAATGCATACGCAATTCAGGAAAGCTGTTATGTGTTTCAATTCATCCCTAGTCTGAAAAGCACAGTTTACACCCATGCTGACATACTTCATGAACAATAACACTGGACAGGTGAACTGGGGGCTGTGCATAGATAAATGTCCTGAGGCTTTACAATCTAGGAGCTCAATCCTTTGAAGTGTTACCAACAGCTCAAGACTTCACTGAATTTGGCTGAAGACAACAAACCTGCTTAATGCTGGTTTGGGAAAGTAAAGCACAAACGTGGCTATTTTGCAAAACAAGGAAAGTACCAAATTACATTTGGCTCTTCAGCAGTGCTTTTATTACAATGTTAAATATAAAAAGTGGAAAAATTTGGCACAAGAAATTTCATGAAATTAAATTCCAATATAATTGCAGGAGTAAAATTATGCAAGTAACTACATATTAACTTGTCAATCCCTTCTCTAGAACTTAAAACCTGTTGATGCCACTAACCGCTCTTTGAAACAGACTTGCTCTCGACTGGCTCCTCCCCTTCACTCTTATTGCAGACTAATATTGCTCTTTTTCTAAAATTTCAAGATTATTTAGCCTTGAGTTTTACAAATATTGATATACATACGTATATCCTTAACATCACTTATAGTGCACAGTCACACTAATTTATGTGAGCAGCATGGAACAAAAGAAATCCAAGCACACCTAATTAAATGAGGGAGCCTAATAAAATACTACCTCTGGGAACTATTTCAAGAAATAGAGTGTTAATTGGATTCTTTCCCTCTATTTACACTGATTCAATGTATTTGGCATTTTATATGAAAAAAATCAGGAAGGCTGAAGTGAAAAGTTACCTGACCAAGATAATGCTTAAGATACAGCAGCACCACAAAGATAGAAGTGCTACGTCCTACAACAGTTCAAATCTAGTTTGAAATTTTACTATTAACGTATCTTCTAAGTAGAAAACTGTAAGTGCATGTTCAGAAGAAACATTTTTCTTAAATATACAAACATTGCAAATGTATTTATCAACAAGAAAGAGAAAGTTTAAAAAACAAACATCCAAAGCAGACTTGGTAAAGGTATCTTCACATACAGGCTCCAAAAATGAGAAAAAGCACACTTTCAGTGTGTCCTAACAACGTCAATTATGCAAGACTAAAACTTTGGCCTAAATCATATCTCAAGCTCATGTGTAAAATGTGCAGTTCTATGAGAACAAATCTTCAAGGCATGAAACTTACTAAAGAGACCATATCTAAACAAAGCTCAAGAACTTTAAATCTTTACATTTATATGAAATTTCACTGGGAATGATCCTTCTCAGAAAAAGAATGACTTCAAGGGAACCACAGAAAAGGACAAGAGTATTTTTTATATTTTGCAAGATCAGCTTCAGGTTGCTCAGTGTTTTTTGTTTGTTTGTTTTGGTTTATTAAAGTATGACATAAAAGTATTGAATATAACAAGCAGCAATGTCCAAATAATTCAGATTACATCACAGCAGAAGCACAGTTAGCAAAACAGAAAAGCAAGAAAAATGGCCAAGTCTCTGCTCTAACGCAATTTATTTTACTTTGTAAACTAGTCGGGACGTCTATTTTCCACTGGGCTACATTGTCTTTGGTTTTGAGGCCTATCTGTCATATTGAGGCAACAGACCCTATCAACACTTCTCTTTGCTTTGATATGCAGCCTTGTCTCTTCCTTCTCCCTTTTTTCTTCAGGAGTTATATTGCCGGAAAGGGTGATGATTTTCACAGCAAATAAAGAGGCCTTCTCCTAGCTTTATTGTCTTCAGAAGAAATGCTCTGTGAATTTTATGACCAAGCGGAATGGGGGAAAACGGCTCCATTTCTCCACCCCTTCAAATCATGGTTATATTTGCTGATTATATTGAATCCGGAATAACCCTGTTGAATTTTAACTTCTTTTCAAAGATTGCCTCCTAAGCCTTTAGTTTACAAGGAATCTGAATATCTATACTCTTGTTAGCATTATAACTATCACCTAGAGCAAATATGTCAAAGCTAACAAATTGTAACTTCTAAAAAAGTAAACTTCAGCTTAATGAACGTTTTCACCCTGCAAAATTAAGAAGGAAAATCCTGTAAGTCAGAAATCAGAGCAGCACAGAATTTAGGAAAACACCCTTCATTTTCTGTATTTCAAAATGTCTTAACCTATGTTTCCTTCATATAAAAAATCTCAGTGTATCCTAAATGTTTGCCCTGAAGAGAACTGAAGAAAAAATAATCGGTTTATTTCTGTCCTTTTTTTCTTCTGCTAAGATGAAAGAGTCTGACATTTGTTTAGGGCTTGTAAATTCCAAACCAATTGACTTGTGTTTCTGAATGTAAAAGGAGTTCTTGATAAGATCTCCTTGTCGCTCTTTTGTGTGGCGTGTGCTTCATCTTAACACCTCAGTGGATTTTAGAGAACCACTTTAAAGAAGTCTTTGTCTTACAGTTTGTCCCAGAAAACTCACATCAAAAAAAACAGAAACCTGGGAAGATGAAAAAGAACAACTACCTACTTGGTTGTTAAAAGTGAAAGAGGGAAAAAAATAAGTTGAAAAGTGATCTCTGTGTTAATACTAGACAAATAATTGTTTAAAAAAGTGTAAGAAATGGAAAATATCTTCTGAACTTCTTCTAAACTTTTCTCTTAACAGAATTCATCCAATCAAAAGAAAACCATTTTACAAGATTTTTATTGTCTAGTCTTATAAGTTGTCAAGGGCATTCAATTTCAAATGGAAACTCAGCACACCGAGTAACCCCAGCAGAGCTATACAGGCACTCAGCATCTCGCAAGATTGCACCTTACTGAAAAAAAAAAAAATCACATTATTACTGAACTTCTAAGTATAACTAAATGGATAGGGGACACACGTCTAGTGTATGTTTCTTTGTGTTACAGAGGTGAGCTATAAAAGCCCAAATAAAGAGTTAGGACATGGCACAAATAAATAAATTGTGATAGAGTCAGTCTTGAAATTCTGCAATATTTATGTCTACGTACATAGAGGTCAGTTCCATGAGCAATGACATGAAATCTGGAAGTCAAATATATCTGGTATCAACTAAGGTACTGCTATGAATTTAAGATGCTTCAGGACATTTTTTTGCATAAGAGCTTTATATTTAAATGTATGTTTACAGGGAGAGAGAGAGGGGGAGATAGGGAAAGAGAAAGAGATTAAAAGATAACCAATGTGCTCCCAGAACATCTCGGAAAAAATACTTATTTACTATGCATCCCATATTCCTTCTCTCTAAGAAAGAAAATTATCTCAGAAAATAGTCTTATGCAAGTACTCTGTAGTTTTAGTAACTGTCTGTAAAATGTTTGAGAGGTGTGAAAGAAAAATGCTACAGAAAATCAACTTGAATAAATTAATAATTAATTAATAACATTTCTTTCTCAAACAGGTAAAACAAGAACAAAAGAGAAGTACCGAGTTGTTTACACAGACCATCAGAGACTAGAATTAGAGAAGGAATTTCACTGCAACAGATACATTACAATAAGGAGAAAGTCAGAACTTGCAGCAAACCTTGGACTATCTGAAAGACAGGTACCCAGAGACTAACCATCGCCTGCACCCCTTCACCAGACACGGCTGCTGTCAGAAGATACAAACAGCATTCTTGTTCTGTATGCAAAAGTAGTGCCAGGGCAACCATGATAGTTTGCGAGTGTATCAGCACACAGTGAGTACACCACACAGTTACAAATTCATACATAGGTTAATTTGACTGAAACCTCTCCAGTTACAGGTAACTAAGCATTAGGAGTTCATCCGTAATAGAAATATGGAAAAGTATTTATTATTTTTACTTGCAAAATAGCTTGCTAGGCAGCTAGGAATTAAACAGTTTGGCTTAATATTCTCTTAGCTAAGCCCTCAATAGTTATGACATGCTCCATTTTATTTTAGCATGTGTTAAGGAGCTTTTACAGGCGATTTTCAAGTCAGGATTTCATTTGGCTGTCATATTCACAGGTACTACAAACATCTATTATGTATAGGAAGCTTTAGGCTAAGAAATTTGGTGCCAAATTTTTATATTACATATACTATCTGCTCAGAAAATTTTCAGGTGCATGCTTAGATCAATTGCTTACTCGGGAAGCACCTCCACATTCCAGTTAAGTACATAATTAAGCACTGTCCTGAATAAAGACAGCCTCCTGAGCTATCCTAGTTGCGTTCATAGAAAGGTTAGAGGAATTCAGGGGAGTCTACTAAAATCACTGTGTTGGAGAGCACATTTATGAAATGCCTGCAAGTGTAGCAACTGTTGCACCCACTCCTCCTTACGTAACAATTTCAGTGTTCTGCTACAGTTGGAAGATAAGGGAAGATTGGCGGTACTGAATAAAGCATCTCAAACCTTAGCAACCAGACTTATTGCCCCCAGGTAAATTTAAGTAAGAGAACTTTCTTTTTAGAATTTTACAAACTATTGTTTGTATACATACTCAATCCTTCAAAATATCCTCCTCTTTTGCATTCAGTCTGTGCAAAGACAAGGAACAGAGAGGGATCACTTGAGGCTAGAAAGTGTAAGGATGAGTAGGCAAGTAATAGGATTTTAGGCTCAAGCGCTGGGTTTTTAGAATCATCCTGTAATGCAGCAATGTTCAACCTCAAAAACCAAACAGCACACAGACTACAAGTCAGATTGGATATCAGGAAAAAGTTCTACTTTGAGAGAATGGTTGGGTACTCACAGCACAGGGCAGCAGTCACAGCACCAGTAAGCCACTGGACAACGATCGCAGACATTGTTTAAGTTTTAGGTAGTCCTGCGTGAAGCTGGGAGTTGTACTCAATGATCATTGTAAGTCCCTTCCAACTCAGAATATTCTATAGTTTGCTAAGCACCTCTGGGAAGTAACTAAGAAAACAATTCCATCACCAGAGAACTTCTATTTGTTATACACTAGGATATAGCTCTATTGGATATAAATAATTTTCTGAGAACTGCAGTTATAGAAAACACAACCCTCCTGTTCCAATGCTACAAGCATGTTACAAATGTTCTAATGTTTGAGAACAAAGACATACCTGGAGTAACCACTGCATAAATACAACAGTTAGTTTTATCTACCTGTTGCTCTTCTCTTAACGCCATCCAATTTTTGATTGGTAAATCTTCTTCAGGTAAGACGTAATCAAAACATGACCTATTTCTATTAGCTGCTGGCACAGCTAAATGTTTCTTACTGTCATTACCTGTAAGGTAATAATGAAATAACTACTTGGAAAATAACTGATTGCCTACAGCAAAGGTAGAACTTTCTATATAGTATTGCATTCAGTATACCTTAAAGGATGTAACAAAAACAGTGAAGTCAGAACAGGAAATTAACATTAAGGAAAACAAATCAAATTTTCTGTTCATTTACACCCTCATAGAAGGAAAAATAAATAACTAAAATTGGTTTTCACATAGGTATGAGTCATTCAGTTTAAACAATCAGTTTGAAATTCATCATCAAGTAGCACTGACAAAACTGTACACAGGACATACCAGAGAACCAGATGGCTATTAAAAAAATTAAAAACAAAAGAATATGCATCCATACACAAATCACAACAGAAAGAAGAAAAAGCACTCTCACTATTTAGGTTTGAATTATTTTTTATCAGAGATGAAGAAGAAACCTTAAAAGTTTTAAAAGAAAAGAAACCTTAAAAAGTATTTTCTAACTGAATCTTCCTTTAAACATGGCACACATAGCTGTCCAAGTTTAGATGATGAACAAGATAGACACTGAGCATAAGCAAGAAATATGTATCCCATGATCCTAAATAAGACACAGCAAGGTCACTTTACACCACATCTAAGAAAAGCAAATAATTTCCTATTGATTATGATACAGACAGCGAATACAGAGTCACTTCAGTATTTTTCACCGCACAAGTCCAGCACTGGTTTTCAGGAGTTGAACTGGGGTGTTTTTTTGTTTTGTTCACATTTATTTTTTTTCATTGCTACAGCTGCTGTAAAAAGTTTGACTACTTTAAACTAATCAGACATCACTTATAACGTTGCAGGTAAAAATCTGGTTCCAGAATCGCCGAGCCAAAGAAAGAAAAATAATCAAGAAGAAAATCTCTCAGTTTGATGGCAGTGGGGGCTCAGTTCAGAGTGACTCCGGTTCGCTCAGCCCAAATGAAATAACAAGTTCCCTGTTCCCACCACCACACGGAATAAATGTATTACAGTCTACTGACATCCATCAGGTCATAGTTTCAGAGTGAACAGTGAGGGAAAAAGAAAAAAAGGAAGTTTTGTTGTTTTTTTTTGTTTTTGTTTTTTTTAACTCCCTCTCTTGAAAACTCAGCTTTGCAAAGGACCATTCTTGTTTAACTACCTTCAGAATACTCATTTCTATGTAGAGGACTTGGGACGGTTATCAAATATTTCAATTAAAGAAATCTCAGGGAGCTCATGCTGCTGCTATTACTCATCACTCAAAATCTTTGGAATAGGAGATAATTTACTTCAGCTACCAAAGCAGAAGAAGATACTACTGGAGATTCAAGTAAACATAACTCTAGTCTGCTCGTGTATACAAAGAAAATTGTCAGTGAATTGATTATAGAGTAATATAGCATAAAATGTTAAGATGCTGGATGTATTTACTTTGTTACATTTTATATAATTAAACAGTAGATTTTATAAATATTCACACTTAACGTGTACTGAAAATTAAGTCATTTTTTGAAAACAACTTTTTAAATACTTAAACACTCAAGAAACATAATGTTACACTCAGTGACACATTGCACCCAACAAAATAAAATGAGAAGTCTTTGTTCTCTATGAAGTTCTACCCAAGCATCTCCTAAACAACAGATATATAATATCACACCAACCTGCTAAAATTGGTTCAGTTGTAAGAAATGCAACAAACTGTGATGCACATTAGTAAATTCCAAATAGTTTGGAAGATGTAAATATTACTTGTACTTCCACCTTCTTTGAACGCATATCATTGAAAAATTAAAGGACAAACGTAATGGAAATAGAATTGTTATTACTTTCACACTACCAAAAAACAAATTAAGAATTTGATTAATTTCTCTATAGCTTTCTCAAACAGCAGATGTGAGCCACCAATTTTATATGTGACACTTAATTCAGGTTAAAAGGCAAGAAATACCCTCAGGTAGCAGACTTTGTATTTCAAAGCTGTTATTGAGCAGCTTAGCATTCACTGTCACAGCAAGCATGTACCAAAAGTGCACTCCTGAAGGAGCACAAATCTGGGACAAACATGCTCACAGAGCAGTTAGCTTTTATTATTGGTCCACACTGTCAGAGGAGACAGCATCAGTATGTAGAAGGCAACTGATGAAGACTTAAAGTAGCAAGAAAACACAAAGTGCTAGAGAAATCTAGACCTTTCAGTAGTCCTACTTATGGGTCTTTCAGTAGTTCTACTTACGGGCCTTTCCTAATATAAACTTCTCTGCTGCACAGAATTAAGTGCTCTATAGAAAACCCTTAATCTCATTGCAAAGATTATCAGAAAAAAAATTAGAAAGTACTGGTATCTGGCATATGAAAATTCATACATCACTCTTTATTCCAACAGCATCAAACTCTTGGTCTCAGAAATAGTAGATCAAACTCTGCTTAGTGTCACCAAGCACAGATAATGCACTGAACAACAACAGGCAGAACTTGTCAAAGCATTCATTATCTTGGTTCAATACATCAGAAAACTTAAATTTCCCAGTTATTTAAAAATAACTCTGTTGGAGTAACTCTGTAAAAATAATTCAGTCAGGAACTACTAGAATTACTACTCCAAAAGGGTGGTTTTCCAATGTATTTCTATTAATCACCTACTCATGTGGTTGAAATAAACAGACATATATTAATGTAAAGACACTGCAAACAGTAATAACATGAATATAAATATTTGTAAAAACTGAAGCCTGTGAGAATGAGACTGTGTTTGGGCATCTGTAATGAATCTGGGATATTCTAAAACTGCTCACTTGGTTATGGTGCACGTGCTTTTGTGTGCATATTAGAAAACAGAGCAGCATATCATAGAGCATACATACAAATACTTCTGTTTATATGAACAGAGGTGTTTCTACTAGCAGACATCTGGACACATACAGGCTGCTTTGCTCTTCAAAGAAATTGGTATTTGCTACATAACAGGTCTGGGAAAGGAGGGATTCATAGTTCCACCAGCCTCTCTATCTATGTTTGCTGTTGATGCATGAAGACTGTAGAATATTAAAAAAAAAAAAGAAAAAAAGAAAAAAAACTGTCATACATGACATTTACAAGAAACAAAAGGACTATTATCTTACTAATCAGCTCTAACACGAAAAGCCCTGCTGCTACAGAAGGGTAGGTGACAGCATTTCTGAAGGTATCTGTGACAGAAACAAAAAGTGAGACAAAACTTTTTCTATTTTCTAGGTGTTTTTGTTTTCTTATCCCCATTTTCCCCAAATTTTACCACAAATGGAGACTCTAGACAGCACCACAATGATTTGGCTTCATTAACTAATGAACTAATTAACTTCTAAATATGAGTCTGGAGGAGAAAAGATATACAGATTTATTTAATTACTGTAATACTTATTTTACAGTAGATATCAGAAAGGATCCTATTGAAATATACTTTAAAAAAAAAGAGTAATTCATAGATCAGAGCATAATCAAATCCAGATTTGGCTACTACTAGCAGTAATACAGTAGCAGAAATAAAAACCTGGATCATAAAGTTGGCAACTTCTTGAAACTAAGATTATTACGAAAATTATCTACCTCTATAATAGGTATTTTCAGTGCAATCACCAAGTAATCCAAATCGTAATCTTGGATCTGAAACCTGTTATTAGCTGCTGCTTCTCTTGTGCAGTTGAGATTAAAAAGTAACTAAAATGCCAAGCAACTTCATACTTCATTCCATGAACTGAAACTCCTTAGAACTTGAGATCTTCTCTGTGTCTGATATCAGAAACAGAGCAAATAAAATATGAAACATCTAAACTTAGTGAAAACTCAGATACTGCCTATGAGTATCTCATACAAAGAAAAGATACAGAACAGCAGACCAGTAGAAAACTGAACATTTTATAAGGCAATTTTCAGATAGCCAGAGCAACTTCATCTGAATGAGGTACAGATCTGTCTCAGGACACTGGAAAGAACATGCAGGGTTTTAGTAGCACACATTTTATGACTTGTTTCCATGTTAAAAACTCAATGGTTAAGAGAGCATCATTATGTTGAGGAAGAAATCTGGCCTAGGTCTTCAGAAAAAGGCCAACAAAGCAACATTGTGATTTACAGTAAGGTTTATGCTAAGTGTACTTTGCAGAGGAATTTAGAAGCAATTAGATATGAAATAGGTCATTTTAAAAACTATGTATACAATAAAAAGCTGACACAAGGAATAAAAGCAATTCAGAATTTGGTAGCAAGTACCTAGACAGAAGTGTTTTGAACAGAGAAATACATGACTGTCACCAAGCAGGCATTCAGCAGTGACTGCACTGAAGGCAGCAGCACAGCAGCACAACTGTTCATTCACAGGGCAGCTGGTTGGTTCAAGAATTTTCAGGGGCATAAGGCTGCCTAATGTGACACTATTCCTACAGCATTTAGTTTGGTTTTTAAGGGTTCTCAGCCTCCAGCAAAACAAAACAGACCCTGGAACTTCAGCACACACCAGTACATAGTCACTGACCTTTGTCCTCCACACATCTAGCTCATCATCCACATCCAACACAAACACCTTTCTGTTCAGTCATGTGTGAATCCTATCCAGACTGTGACACAGAGATGATGGCTATAGCACAGCCAGACCAGTTTTTATACTGAGTGTACTTGCAGACCACTTTTAAGGTTTGTGTTCAGACATTTCTATATGCATTCCAACACAGAACTACTGCTTACTGCTACAACCTATTCTTTAATTATGATGTGAACTCTGTGCCCAGATAGAACCATTTACTCTCCCTTCCTCTCTTAATACAAGAGAAAGTGCAAAAATCAGACTGGAAGGTAAGAGAAGCCACCAGCATCTCAGCACATGGGCTTTTTGTTGTTGTTGTTTGAAAGCATTCAACAGATAAAGTGCTGGAAAATGCTTCCCTAATAAAATAAGACAGCATTTTAATCTACTCCATGGATTACTCCAAAATGCTTCCTGAACCGTCCAACTCCTGCTCAGCAACAGCTCACAGCCTTGAACTCAAGTGCCTGTATCCAGCTCTTTCCCATAGGAAATGCCACACAGGACAGTCTGTTACATCCCCTGCAGTTATATTTTACACAACATTACCTTCTTCCTGGACAATTCACCAAAGCTGCCAAGAACGACAACAACAATTATTAAAATCCGTAGAATTGATGCACAAAGCCTGTAATTTCTTACAGTGCACACTCAGTCATGATTGAAAGTTGTAAGTCTTTGACCTTCAGTTCAGTGAATGCAGATGCTCCATTTAAAAGACAACAAAATAAAAGCTGGCACATTACTAGTAACTTGTATAAACCTTTACTTCAGTGGTTTCAAGACCTTCTTCCCAAGGATTACAATTAGTAATCTTGCATACACAATAGAAGATGAATAGAAAAAATACTAGATTGCCAGTTGTAGAATTATTTTCACTTTCTCAACTTGTTTCTAAACAAAACATCTTTTTTAACGCGATCAGTGTCAGGGAGGTGTATTCCGCCCCATTTACTTTTTCTGCAGTTCATCACCAGTAAATCATTTTGACAAAACTACACAATCAACACAGAACACATAACTCCATTTCTTTGTAGAGCCCTTTCCTCTCAGTTACAGTTTTTCCTCATATCAGGACTTGCTCTAGCTGCAGCTGCACACATGAGGTGCAGCACACAGCACTGCTTATCTGTAACTCATCCACTTCTGCATGCAGAAGCAGTGAAGAGATCCAAAATCAAATCCAAATCCAAAATCATTAGCTTTTTGCTAATGTCCAGAAAGTCCTGAAAAATACTGAAGACAATTTATGAGGAAAGCTTTTCCCAAGAACAGCTGATGGGAACAGAAATCTTTTTCCTCTCTTTTTTTGCAGGTAAAGGACATACTACGGCAAGCTCTCTTCTTCATGATATACCAAATCCCTTTGCAATACTCTTAAAAACCAAAACCAAAACCAAAAAAATCTCTCAGAACTCTGTGTCTACTACAGCAGGTGGCTGCCTGCCCCAGCAGCCCTCCTGAGGGCTCTTCTCAGCTTTGGGGCTCTTCTCCAGAGCACTCCTTTTCCTCCGAACGCCCCATTATTCTGCATGGGGATCTATTTCCAGAATGACCCAAAAACCAAAAAAACGAAACACAAAAAGCCCAGGCAGCCAAGCCTCGGGAAAAGTGCGTGCCCACGGAGCTCAGCCCCCTGCACCTCAGCCCCCACACAGCTCCCTACCAACAAACCTGCGAGTGCTGCGAAGGAACAACAGGTAAATAGACAGCTGAAAACGAAGGGGAAGGAGGAAAAAGTCTGATCTCTGCTGTTTTTACTAAAAGAAACCCCGCAGAAGTACACTTGAAACGGGGGACAGGAGCCAGCGCAGCGCGACCGCGTAATGCTCTCCTCAGCAGCGCCTCGCGCCCCTGGAAAGAGCGGGAAACGAAGAGGCGCGAGACACGCCGAAGAACCGCCACCGCACCACTCCAGTACGCGGCGGCAGCAGGAAGCAGCGCGGCCACGCGCATCCTCGCCCACAGTGCGCATGCGCATCCGCCTCTCCCCGCCCCTGGCGCGCGGCGCTCCGCCCCCTCCCGGCGCACTGCGCAGATGCGCGGCGAAGCCGCGTCGGGGGTGGGGTTGAGATGAGCGTGCTGCTCCCCAACATGGCGGATTTCGACACGATCTATGAGCTGGAGGAGGAGGAGGAGGAGGAAGAAGAAGACGAGGAGGAGGAGGAGTCGTCCGAGCCTGAGCCCGTGGTGCGGAGCCAGGAGCTGCCGCGGCCCCGCGACGCGCCGGATCCCGTGGTGGTGCGGGGCGCCGGGCACATCACCGTGTAAGGAGCGGGGCTGCGGGGCGGGCCGGGCGGGAGCGAGGGACGGAGCTCCGGGAGCAGCGAGGGGCAGTGTGTCTCCCTGCCGCCGCTGCGGCCCCGCGCCGTCCTTCCCCGGGGGTCGGCCGTTGAGAGGGAGGGCTCCGGCCCCCAGGGGCTGCCGCGGCTCGGGGCGATCCCGCCGGTGAGCGAGCGGCCGGCGTTGAGGTCCCGCGGCGGCCCCGCGCGCGCGCTGCCCGCCTGCAGAGCGGAGCTGCGGTCAGCCGCCATCCGTCGCGCGGCCTCACCGCTGCGGTCGCTGGCGCGGCGGAGCCGGGGAGGCCCGGCGCTGAGCCGCGCTGCTGGGGGCCACGAACGGCCACGCGCGGCCGCGCTGTCATTTGCCGACCCCAAACTTCCTCCCGAGTTGTGCTCGATTTAAGCGTTTTCCTCGTTGCGGTGCACCGCGAGGAGCGGCGAATGCTGCCCGTTTGACGTAAATGTGGAATGGCCATTTGGTTTTGCTTTCTTGTTTTTTACTATCCCTGCTCCAGCAAGTGAGGAATTAGCACAACGGAGTGCACCCGTACCGAGTTGTTAGTGGTTACGCTCGTTTATGTAACGAAAAGGGTGGTACTGAAACTTTGATATTGCAGAGATCCATCGAGCTTGTGTTGCTTTGGGTCTATCTGTGGATTGCATAAAAGAACGCACGTTTCTCTCTGTGAATAGGTGCAGTGTGATCTAGCTTTCTGCAGCAAAAGCACTGGGTGGGGAAGTCTCTCATCCTAGGAGAACTAATGTTGGAGTTGCTGTGTCCGCCATGTAAGTCTGAAGCAATTTGCTGAGCTGGTGCCATGGGTGGCTGCTGTGGTGCACCGCAGTGTGCGCGCTGTCCTGACCCCACGCAGCATGTGGCCTGTCTGAAGGAGACATGTAGCTTAAGTGAAGTGACCAGAGTAGCATATACTCGCTTTATTAGCTGTCTGTTTTTAAGCTCTGAACTGAAAAAAAAAAAAAAAAAAAACCATCACACACTTTGCTTTGTCTGCTTTGAGGCTTTCAGTGTATTAGCGGTGTTCCTTAAGGTTCCTTTGTGGCTCCAGCATCTTTTGGAGATAGGCAGGAACACCTAGAAGAGTTGTCAGCTAGTGATGTCTACATCAAAAGAAAGCAGTAATTGTAAATAATGTGGGAATGGTAAGCTAGAATACTGCCCGTGTAAGTACCTGGCCTGAATTCCCACCTGCCTTATTTTCCCTTTCTTCCACTCCTCCCATCTTCCTTCTTGTAACAGCTATGCCTCTCTGATGGTACAAAACAGCTTTTCTTTTATCAGTTCATGACAGTTCCTCAAAGTCTCTCTATACTAATAAAACCAATCAGTGGATGCTATCAATGAAATGCAGACGGGCTCTGGACACTACAGTAAACAGTCCTAACTTCTTTAATAAATGAGGCAATATTTGGCTTCCTATAGATTTTCTGATTATTAGTGTGCATCAGCTCTGAAATTCTGCCACTTTCTGATCACACAGATGCTGCATCTTTTGGAATCAGCAGGCTTCAGAAGCAGCCTGCTCTACTTATTGATGTGAGACATGTCATGCCTTAAAACTTGTGTTTGTTTTCTGAACCTGTCTGGAATGTTGCTAATAAAAACTTCTGTCCTGACAGAAGTCAGAAACACTCCATTTAAGTAAAGAAAAAAGGAGAAAAAAGAAAAGCATTTATTTTTAAAACAAACCATCTATTATTTTGTTTCACGTATTTTCTGTTCCTCACCTGACGCTGGCTTGCTTGAATACTTATTTAGAGAAGGATATTCTCTAATTCTGGGGTCATTTTCGGGTCCAACTTTTCATGTACAGTCCTCTCAAACATTTTCATTTTAGCAGATTAAAAATACATGTTAGTTTCTTGCATGAGAATTGTTACGACCTTGTCAGTGAGTGGCTGACCCTAACAGAGTTACCCTGCAGTGTCCAGACATACTAAAAGTAAATTCCAGGAATCTTTTTAGCAGGACCTTGCTTTTTCTACTGTTTGCTAGCCTTTCACTCTTGTACATGGGAAGAGTGGTTGAATAAATTGTATTTGTTTCATTTCTCTCTGAAGGAGCATTTAGGAAAGCAGGTAGCGGAATTCATGCTCATCTTGTTCAGCGCTCACTGTAGAAGATCCTCATTTTAGAAAAGTTAACTACCCATTTAGTTTTAAGTAAGCTTTAGAATTTTAGTGCAGAGAACTCGTACAACTTGGTGAATCCTTTTTTTTTCCTTCTGGAATTCCATGTAAGGGAGTTTTCTGTTTCACTATGTAAGTTAGTGTTACTCTGATGGTGTATTGAAGAATCTCATCATAAACATTTTAAATGAAAAACTGAGTCACAGCAACAACAGTAACTTTCAAAAATACAGCAGGAAACTGAGGAGTTGCAGTTTTTCTGACATACTGACACACACGAGGCAGCGAAGTAAGGCATGAGCCTCTTTTTGCCCTTAGCGTTCTGCTTGTGATTCCTGCTTAGGTCTGCAAACTTGCTAGTGTTGAATATAAGTTAACTTTTGTTCTTCCATGATGTTTCCTTTAGGAGTGCCTGAGGGACCTACGATGCAGGTGCTGATGAAAATTGTATTGTCAGGGATTGGGCAAAGCAGGGAAAAGACAGGTCTCTCAGTTGTAAAGAAAGAAGATATTTAGTTGTCTTCTGTTACTCCCATCTATGACTTCAGCCTACCACTAGTTCTCAGTAAGTTAGTTCTCCAAAACATTATCCACAAGGAGGGATGCCCCTTAGTAGTTCTGCTGGCTTCATAGGAAAGGGTCATAAACTAGAAAGAAATTTCAGCTCAGGACTGTTGATGAGTGCTTTCTTTATTCAGTGACATTGAACAGAGCTGAGGTGGTGCCTGTGCAAAGGAAGCGTCTGGTGATCCAAGTTCATATGTTCCAGATAGGTTGAACTTACACTGGAGTGGGTGTGGGCAAAGGAGCCATGCAAAAAGGACACTGGAGAACCTGTCACGAGAGAGCTGACTAGCTTGCATAGCCTTGTAAGACTGATGACTACCTATAAATACAGTAGTGGGTTAAGCAAGAATGAAAGATTATTGAAGTCAAAAGGAAAAAGTTCAAGAATCTGTAAATATGTCTGTTCTAGATATAAGTGCTTTCCAAAATGTTTCAGTTGCAGTTGTGGGTCAGGAGACCTCATTTCTGATAATGCTTTGTAAAGAAATCTATAATGTGATCCCTGTTGCAGCTAGGATTTACAGATGATGATTCAGAACTTTCCTTTCAAGCTTTAATGTATGAGCTTTTATTTACTGCATCTGCCTCTGGGAAATTGCATTCTCTCCACTTTACAAATGGGGAAAATGAGATGATGGGGCTTTTGCTGTGCAATACTTTAAAACAAGGAACAAGAGAGAACAGAAATTGAGGTCATCCTTGTTCAGTTCCAGTGTTGGTGTCTGTTAGGCAATGGTTCCCTGCTTTTACAGGTATGTCATCCTGAGAGAAAATTCCAGCTAAAGTGTGTGAGTGACTTCATATGAATTTCTAAATGTTAGACCTTGCACACTTTGCACTGAGAGTGCTCAGAAATAAGTGACCACCAACTGATATTTTAAATAATTGAACAGACTGATACTGCAGTTTATTTTGCATAGCTATTTTTGAAGCATACTGGGTTTTACAAGATAGTGAAGGCAAAATCATGTTTGATCAATTATTGCTATGAATTAATTTATTTTGGAAGGTCTAGGCTATTTCATAATTAAAAGTTCAGGTGTTCGTTTTTTTTACGTGAAGTTTTCAATAAAGCTTCAATGCTTTTTTGAAAGTGCTTACGAACTGTGGAATTGTGTGACATTCTGCTTTAACCAGAACTTGAACCAGAATTATTACCAGCAACAAATATTTGTTGTTTCTTGAGTCTAACCCCACCTAATAAGGTCTTAATCTTTCTGAACTCCATGGTGTCACTCCATGGTGACTCAGCGGGAGGACAGCCTGCACAACCCCTGGAGGTGTCTCTGAAACTGCTACAGGCCACAGTGCTGCTGGCTGAATGTAGTGTTACAGCATGGCACGGTTCTGTTTGCAGCACAGCTGAAGCCTCTGGAACTCTTTCAGCCATTTGTGGGCGTCGGTGTAAAACAGATGCATTTCTGTAACTGAGGCTTCTTGGTCCTGTTAAATCTGAGTGGACTGTTATGGCAACTAATACAAGTTCTGGTTTTCTAAATATGTTTCAAGACATCATCAGCCTTCAGATTTAACTAAATAGCTTACACTGTGTTCTTGTCATGTTCTTAACAGTTCTAAATCAAAAAGCACTCATTTGTTTTATTTTCTTGGGAAATTGGTAGTACGATGGGAATTTTAACGAGTGGATGTGAGCAGTGAGATGAAAGATGCTGCCTGTGGCTCAGGAAGTTTTTGAACTACAGACTGTTGAAGGTCCGAAGAGAATTCTGGGGTAAAAGTATGTAAAGTTTGCAGGCTTTTTCCTTCTGCCCTTCTCTGGGCATCTGCTGCTGGTGCTGTGAGAATCAGTGTTGTGATCTAGGTGGGTCTTTGGCACCATTAGAGCAGTTCTAATCTGTGATGTGGATAAATAATTCTGCGGAACTTCCGTAGCATCACAGAATATCTCAAGTTGGAAGGGACCTGTAAGGATCATTGAGTCCAACCCCTGGCTCCACACAGGGCCACGCAGTCTGCGAGCATTATTCAGACACTTCTTGAACTCCAGCAGCTCAGGGCTGTGCCCACTGCCCTGGGGATGTTCCATGCCCACCACCCTGTGGTGCAGACCCATTCCCTGACCCCCTGCCCCTCCCCTGACGCAGCTGCATGCCGTTCCCTCGGGCCCCATTGCTGTCACAGAGAGCAGAGCTCAGCGCTGCCCTCCGCTCCCTGTAAGAGCTGCAGCTGCCACAAGGGCTCTGCTCAGCTCCTCTGCTCTGGGCCCAGCAGACCCAGGGACCTCAGCTGCTCCTCACACACCGTCCCCTCCAGGCCCTTCCCTATCTCTACTGCCCTGCTTTCCAGTAGCTATATTCATGCTAAGTTAATTCCGTTGCTTGGTTGCTAAAGGTTTGTGATTGTTTCATGTAGTTTCTCAATAAAAGAGTCAGTGTTCCTCAAAACAGGCTCACATATGTGTTTTGTAGGGCTGTTAGTCTTTTCTGGTTTTTTGTTTGTTAGTTTTTAAGGCTGAAAAGACCAACTTACTTGGAAAATTTCATCATAAAAAAGAGAAGCTACAGAATGTGGAGACTGGCCTGCAGGTTACACTGTCAGAAAACGAAAATGTGTTTATATCAGTTACCTCTTCGTTTGCTTAAAATCATATTGTGTTTACTTTTTGCATATATAGCAGTAATTTATCATCATGGCTTTCCAGTTGACTCAGATATGCTGTAGCCAACGCTGTGCTGCTGTTCAGTTCACTCACATTCACCTCTGGAGGATTTCCAATGAAAATATGTTGAAGGAAACGCAAACAAGTGGCAATTGGTCGTAGTGCTTAGGATAGCTGAAGAGACAAAGGTTGACAGACACCTCGGTGAAGGTCTAATCTTTGGTGGTTTTGTAATGTTTACACAAATAGTGTGCTAACATTCTGGTTTTTACAGGTCTGACTTAAGTTAGCAACTGAAGAACTTGATGTCACCAGTATTGCTGGCAGACATCTTGATTAGCTGACTGGATTTCTGAGGACAGCAGAGATTTTAATGCTCCTCTCGCCCTTCAAGTTTATTTTTCACTTGTCTGTACTGCTAAGCAAGTGCCATTGCTGGGCTTGGGTAACTGAGTTATTTGTGGGTGCACGTGGGCTGCGTGCTGTGCAGTGGTAGGGCACTTACACTTGGGCAGAGCCAGTGTTTGTTTGGGTGGTCAGCGAGGAACGCTTTGGTCTTGGTTCGGAGGAATGCTCTCTGCCCAGAAGGGTTTGTTTCTAGGGTAAATATTACAATACCAAATATACACGCTCATCTTTTTGGCTGTGATTCTTTTGTTTTCTGTTTGTTTCAACAAAAATATTCAGGAAATGGTTTATCAGGGATGGCAGAACTTGGTGTGCAGTATATTTAACTTTACATGCTTTGCAGGAAACCTTCTTTGAATAGAGACACGGGAGCTGAGAGACCAGTTGCTGTTGTTTCATTACTGAATTGCAAAGGTTAGAATTCAGATGAGATGGAGAGGACAGAAGATCATAACGTTTTATTTCACAGAAACTCGTGGGCTTAACGTCAGGGTTTTGTTAATTTCTTGCCTACGTGAATGCTTTAAATACAACAAAGTCAGCTGTGCTTTCAGCATCCTACTGACCTACACAAGTAGCTCCTTGACATGGGCAGTTGGTTCAGTAGATTTGGAGCTCGGAGCAACGTGGGTTTTCAAGCAGAGCGTCTAAATTCCAGAAAACACGTCGCTGCCTGTAGGCTCTGCTGGTTGTAATGAAGACTTGCTGCTTGCAAAGTAAAAAGGCTTCACTGACAGGAGCCACCAGGCACTGTGTTAGCTAAGACAGTTTTCTAAAGTTCATAGTTGCTTGAAACCACTCGATATGTGGGCCCTTACATGTTTGCATGAGATAGTTTAACTCAGATCAAAGCAGCTTTTAAGAATTGTATGGTTATAAATTTTCCAAAGCGATGAATGGTTTTCTTATAAGTAGCTTTATTTGTTGCATGTGAATAAATTGCATGAGTAAGAAAAACAGCAATGAAAAGATTAGCTACTACTTGGAGGCTCTTGTTTTTTTTCTTTAAGAAAGAAAAAATTGAAACTTACTGCTATCCAATTGTAAAATACTTTTCTGCTTTTAGTGGCTCAAAGGTATTGAAGTAAAGCAACAAGCTATATTTCTATTTTTGTCTTTTGAATAATACAGAAGAGCTTATATAAAAATGGATTGAAAGCTTATAAAGTAATGTACATGTAAAGGCAAAAGAAATAGTTTTTTTTTTTTTTTTTTAAAGCATCTATTGCATTTTTTATTAAGGGAAACAAAATAAGTTAGGTGGAATATATTTTGTTTGTCTCTTTTGTTTTCAAGGTTTGGCTTGAGCAACAAGTTTGATACAGAATTTCCCTCTGTTCTGACAGGGAAGGTAAGTGTGAGATTAAACTGTTCTTTTAAATGGAAAGCTCCAGTGCCTCCAGTGGTTTTTGTGTTACAAATACATGCCTATGAATCCAACACAACTGGTTGCAGGCCAGCTCTGCACTGAAGGCTGCTAAATTAACTCTGTCCTTTATGAAATAGCTGGTCAAAGACCAGTCCCTACAGCAAAGATAGTTTGCAATGACTGTAGTCTTTATTGACATTCTAAGCACACCGTGATACTGTTCTCATGTAGGCAATCTGTAAAAGCAAGACTTGCATCCCTTGCTTCATAGGTGCCTGCAGTTTGTGCCACATCCTGTGCAAATTAAACTATTTCAGGTACTAGACCTCATTTTTCAATATGTCTGTCAAGTCTTGAGTTTATTTTTAGACAGATCTCTAGAAGAGAATTTATTTATCTGAAGCTTAAAGGAATTAAACATGGTCTCAAGTCTGCGAGTGAAGTAGGTTTTTTTAGAACTTTTTCTGAAATACAGTAATTGTGTCATTCTGAAAATTTGTGAAAGTCTCATCATTTCTCTGGAGTCTTGTTGTGTTGCTAAATGCAATTTAATAAGTATTCATTTGTAGCTATTTATTAATGAAAACTTGTAGCAAGGTTCTTCACTTGTAAATT
The DNA here is from genome assembly GCF_905368555.1 of Meleagris gallopavo. Taxonomy (NCBI): domain Eukaryota; kingdom Metazoa; phylum Chordata; class Aves; order Galliformes; family Phasianidae; genus Meleagris; species Meleagris gallopavo. Next base: position 12,004,244 of record NC_139412.1, read on the forward strand.
CTTTTCATAATTCTGGTTTTGTTTTGTTTGTTTGTTTTGTTGTGTTTTAGACTTTTTTCCCCAATTTTTTTTCATTCAGCTGTTTTAGTACGCAGTGCTTTTCTTGTCCTTCGTTTTGTCATCCCCTTGCGTATCTCTTCCAGAATTTGTGAGAAAAAGGTATTTGGCTCTTGCTGCTTTCTCTAAGGACATCCCACATGGCTGCAGCCTCCCGGTCTCCCCAGCCTCTTGCAGTCACTGTTTTTGCAATGTGCCGAATGCAGCTGAAGCCTGTGGAGGTTCCTCCCCTCTGGAGGCATCCTGGTTCTGCCAAACCCACCTGGGATTTTTCTCCTTCATTTTCACCTCTGAGCATAACGAATAAAGTGCTTGTGGTGAATCTGTCCAGCATTTTTGACAGCAGTCCAGTTGTTGGCTGGTCAAGCTGCTAATTTGATTGTTAAAAGACAACCTGTAAAGTCTGGCCTTGTTTCAGGATCTGACTGGGCAAAAAGGGAAGGCTCATTGACTTAACAGTGCCTGATGCACAGGCTGGCAGTAACACAACTTACATCTCACTGCTTTGCATGTCTGAAGTTTATTTTCTGTAAAGCTCTTTCAGATCACTGAAAAGCCATGGAATGCTTTTCGGGAAGAGTTCTGTTCTTTTAATTAAGTGGCCGTTTTATGTACGAAAACATTTATGTAAAAAAAAAAAAAAAAAAAACAAAAAACAAAAAAAAACCCACTACGCCACCCCCAAAAATATTCATTTTAATACAAGTCTTAATGCCTGTCACATTTCCCACTTGATTGGCTTCCTGTTAAATAAAGAGTGAGAAATTGATGTTATTACAGGATCTGAGTTTGCAGGAGCAAAAGTTTAAATTAAACTTCAGTTTCCTGCTTGGATTTAATTTAGCAAAGAGTGAAAAGAGGATGTTCTTTTACCTGACATGTGGGTGTTGACTTGGTGCCTATAGTAGCACTGCTTATGTTGAGAATTTTGATAATCCAGTTACTTTTCTTTTTTCCATGTGTGAATTGATGGGTTTTGAGGAAAATGACTTTGAAAATAAGTCCAACTTTCACCAATCAGATGAGATAGTAAACAAATCCTTCTTAGTGCTTGCCACGCATGCTAGTGAAAGGTGGTAAAAGCCACAGCTGTGGCTTGTTGGGTTTTTAATACTTTCATACAGTGCCAGAAATGAATAATCTGCTGCTTCCTCTGGTTATGGCAGTCCATCACCTTTACCGCTGCTGAAAATGAAAACTCAGATTTTTCCAGTAAGTGTTCTTCAAATACCCTGATTAATAATTCACATCAGGCATTGTGGCCTACTGATTTACCACATGAAGATCTTTCTTTTTCTCCTTTCCTTTTTATGAAATCTGTTTATGAATAGTGTGGTGGCTGTTTATATTACCTGTTTTCTATAAAAATGTTTACTGTAAGACTGCATTAAAACCATCACTGGATGGTTGTCATACTTGGAGAATGTCCACGTAATGTTAAGTTTAATGACTTTGTTGACCACTGTGAATTGATACTAATAATATAATTCCTCTGCTAATGCAGTGTAAAAGATGAAGCTGTTACATGGAGTTGATAGACTTCTCCATCATGCTGTTTTTCTTTTAAGAAATTCAGGATGAGGATTTAGGCTTTTAAACAAAGGATGAAATCACTAACTTTTTAGATTTATGCTCTGTATAGTCCTTGGGAATTCATAAAGTTTCCTGACCCTCAGTTTGGTTTTCATCTACATAATGACAATAGTAAACCTTGCACTAATTTTATTCTTTATTATCTTTTTAGTATGAAATATTCTTCTTTATCCATCTCTTCTTCTTCCTCCTCATTTCTGCAGATTCTCAAACAGTTGTAAATTAGCTTAGAGCTAAGTTGCATGTGAGTACGTCTCAAATATTTAACTGGTTGCGAATGTTTGAGGAAATACCGTAGACAATAAAACAATACAGAAAATATCAGTTAGGTCAGATATTGCTCTAGTTAATTCCACTCGATTGACTTGCCCTTTATCTTGCAGGATAAGAAGCAAGTAGCTTGCAGTATCAGCTGGTGTATGAACGCAGAGCTTAGCTTTCGGGAGGGTTTTCAACAAAATTTTGTAAGAAAGATTTGATTTACAAAATAAGGGGGCAGTAATTAACTTGTAGTAATTGGTTTTAATTTAAATTCTGGCTAAATTCAAATTCTGTGTGCTATGGTTTTATAGGGCTGTTCTTTTAAAACAGACATTTAAAATGGGTTTTAAAGCAGCTCTGTTGGTAGCTATTCTGAAATGAAGTAGAACTTCTAGTGCTAAAAGTTTAAGTGATTCCTTTGCTGCAAAGAATTTTAAACCTGGCTTGTAAGATTAGTACTTCCCATGAGGAATTGTTCAATAGCAAGCAGTGCTCCAGGTGACAAGATAGTGATGGAGCCAGTGAGCCTTAAGAAAAAAAGTGGAGTTTCCTGCCCTGAACCTAAAACAATCAGGATCTCATACAGAGATTACTGCGCAGTGCAGGGAAATGTAAGCCATAAAATGCTATTGTGATCCCACTGCAGTGTGTGATTGATAGGGTTTGTGATCATGATTGAAGGAGAAAGATCAGGCCTGCTGGGCTGTACTTGCTCTCTTCCTGTGTTTGCAGATCCTCTTACATCCTGTTGTAAAATATTATAACACTCCCTCCTTCCCTTTTATGTCTTTTTTTTTCCCCTTGGAGACCTAAAAAGAACCAGTGTCTCTTTACAAGGTGTACTGCACAGCCAGGAGCTATGTGTTTATCTCATTCTTTTTGAGGCTCAGAAATTCTACAAGCGACATTCCAAAACTGCTCAAAACTGTTAGTGAGCTTTCTTTGCTCAGGAGGTGCTCTGAATTGTTCTAAATACTTAGGCATTTTCTATTAACTTTTCAGTATCTTTATCTGCATAAAAGGCAGGATTTAAAATTATGTCCAAAAATCAGCAACATTCTTTTGTAACTGTTTTATTCTAAAATCATTTTCTTACTAAATAAGAACAATGTCGTTTTATTTACAGGTATTTCATTCTTTGTCACTGTAACAAGACTGAGCTGTAAACCAAAAGGAACAAACTGGTTTTGCTTCTCTTTATCACGGAATGAGGCTTATCTTGGTCCCTGATTAGCTTAGCTTCAAATGAAGATGTCACTGACTGACAGAAGTATTTTTTGTGACGAGGTGTCTGCAATGGAGAAATAGATCCAGCAGTTTGAGTTAGCTGAAGAGGTCTTCAGTAACTTCATCTTGTGCTGCAGTTAAGAGATACGCCTTTATAGAAGTAGTTGGTGCATTAGCAGGTAGTAGCTGTGCTGTGCTAATATGAAAATAGCCCAAGTAGAAATTTGTGTTTCTTGGCACCCAGAATTTGTTTCTAGATTAGCCATGTGCAGTGCTGTGCTCATGACAGCATGTATGTTGTTCTTCTAATGCAGCATCGTGCTGTTTGACAACGGGACCAGTGGCTGAAGAATCTAGTTGACTTCTTTCGTGTTGGAAGATATCAATGATGGTTATAAAGTTTGTTCATGATATACAGAGAACTCTAGGTTGCAGATCCAGTCTGGTGTCTGGTTGTGAGGTGTGCTGTTGTCAAGGAAATTTGTGAGTGATACAGAAGGACCCATTCTTTCCTTAGTGGACTTCATATCACAAGTACTAATGGAGTCGAGAAAAAATAGGTTATTACCTTTCAAATAAATAGATAGGCTGATGCATGTATGAATTTCAGAAGACTTATTGAAGATGGTCCCATTTTTGTATATATGAATGCTAAGAACATATTTGCATGTGAACTTCTTGAGCATTGTGAACTGTGGTTTGTTCGTGCATGTGAGTTTAATCATTCTGAATCATGTCCGATTGCAGAAGCTGAACTCCTGTACTCCTGTTACACAACCAGTCCTGCCATACTTCACTACCAATTTTGCTCCCATAGTGAATATGAAGTGGTCTTACTCACATGCATCAAATATTTGGGGTTTCCTAAATATAAGAGCTGCCACTGGCAGAGATTTGCAAAGCCTTCTGTTTTGAATGTTTGAAAGCACAGGCTAATTTTCCACATCACAATGTAATTTTTTTCTCTTCTTCATTAAAAACATCCCAATGCTGTTTCTTTTTTTTTATTTTTTTATTCTTTTTTAACTGGGATATTTGTTGTAAAATATATTTAAATGTTGATATGCCATTTAGTCGAAAGCAAATTTTTGGACTTGCTTCATTTGTATGTGTAGAAAGAAGTACGAGATTGACTTTTCTATACTGAGGAAACAAAGGTAGTCTGTATAATTGCAGAATAAGTGTTTGCTGCGTAGTTATTCATTCTTGCTATAAAATGCTCACAGTGTTAACTGATGTTCACTGTAGGTCTGGCTAGCATACAGACCCAGATGACCTCTGACTCTGTACTGCGTGGTGACCTGCATGGCCAGGAAACAGATGCTCTGTGTATTTACTCCCTTTCCTGCAATGCTTTAATCAAGTTAGCTCTTGTGATGGGAGGAGGTGGCAGAACCAGGTTGTTGCTGCTTCCTGGCTCCTGGGTTCACCTCTTCAGAGAAAGGAGGCACTGCCAACTAACACCTTTTTTCCCTCCTTGTTTGTGGAATCAAATGAACAAAGTCAGGCTTGATGGCTGGAAGGCTTACGTAGGAGTTTAATAACTTGGTATGCAGACTAGTTCTAGGCAGGAGCTTCTTCAACATGGCAAGTAGAAGGAAAGACTTTTTTATTATTATTTTGGAGTTGTTGTGCCTGGCTGTTCAAGTTTGTAAAAGTTGGATCTCACTGTTCTGCTTTGTGTGTCCAGCCTGGGCTTTGTTACAGTTAGGAGTCCATCCAGGAGTCAAGTTAGCTGTAAGACAGTGAATGGATCCCTACTTGTTATTTAGGTACTGTAGGGAGATGGTGGGTTTGGACTATGTGAGTAGGCAAGTGCTCACATATAGAAAATAATACTTTAAGAAATAGTGGGCTGAGTGTACTTAAAGAAACTGTTTCAGCAGCTAGGCTTTACTAAAAATCATGTACAAGGTGCATTTCTTAGCCTTGGATGTAATCCAGTTCCTGTCTTTCTGGGCTTCCTGGCTTAGGAAGAAGCCACAGGAAAAGTTGCAGCCCCATGACTGTGTGGGCTGTATCAGGAATTGGTTTGTGGACAGCAGCCCACCCTCACCCAGGTAGACTTGGTATGAAAGTAAGTTGGACATATCATTCTTCTTTAATGTGACACACAATAGTGTTTTTACTAAGAAGTAACGACTTATTACTCCTTATTCACTTGGAAACAAGATAGCCATCATTCTTCTTTTTTTAATTTCATTTTATTCCTCCATTTTTTTATTATTATTATTTTTTCTTTTATTCCTTTTTTTGTGGTCAGTGTAGCCAGGACGTTGCACTGCTGCGTTCCATTTCTTAGCCTTGTTAGGGACTACTATGTAATCAAGCCTATTGATCTATGGTATAATAAATATGGATGAGGCTGTTCATCTAAGCTGCACTGGGCTTTTTAACGCAAATTTTTGCAAAGCTCACACCAGAAATGAATTTGTTACAGGAAAATGACTTTTCATGCTCCCTGTGTGACCGGTGTTTTGGAAGATGGGGTCATGTTGCATAATGGAAATATGTTGCATTTACATTTTAATCTATAAAGGCAATTCTTGAGAAAATACATCTGTAATGACATTCCACTGAAGTTCAGCACTTCTGTTACAGGTTGCCCCAGAAGAATTCAAGACCAGCATCAGTCGTGTGAATACCTGCTTAAGAAAGAATCTTCCTGTCAATGTAAAATGGCTGATTTGTGGCTGTCTGTGCTGCTGCTGCACACTGGGCTGCAGCCTGTGGCCTGTAGTCTGTCTTAACAAAAGAGTGAGTACATTTTTTGTTTGTCTTATTTTCTTGATTTTGCAATTTCTGGTAGCATTAAATAATGTTGAATAGCATCTTCTCCATTCCAAAGCCCTTTTCTTTATCTTACGTTCAAAAGCTAATTCAATTTTCCACTCCTTAGAGAATAGAAGAAAACATTTCTTAATGAAGCAAATGATGCCAAATTGCCAATTGAATTGATAGTCAAGGGTAGAGCGAGCTAATCTTATCTCAGTTCAAAGAAGAAGGTGTTATACTGGAGAACCTATATTTCCAGGATATTTAAAGCTCTAAAAACTGAATTAGTGAGTGCAGACTGAGGTGTTGACCCTCAAAAGTTGCCTGAACTAGAGTGAGTATTTCTCTTCCCTCCTCTCACACAATTTTTTGCAAGCAGACAATTTTTATTATTATTATCTCTAATAGATAATAACCATAATGTTTCTGAACTGCTATTTATTTGGCATAGTTTACTGTGTTACTTCTGTTAAGAACAAGCAGAGGAATACACTTGATATGTAGAGATGGAATATTTGCAGTTTTAAAAACATATTTAATATCCTTGTGCTATGGAAGAAATAAATGCCCGTGTGAGGTTGTAGTATTAATATCATTCTCAAATGTATAAAGTGTGTATGTGTATGTACACATACAAGTTTACACACATGTATACATGCATGTGATTTAGTCACTCTAAGAACCAGAAGTATACGGTTGTTCTTGGTCTTTTGTGGAGAATTGAGCCTGCCAGTACCTGAGCTGACAGCAGCCCTTTGCTCGCTTAGTCTCCAACAGGACTGGACGGAATTAAAAGAGCAAAAGCAAGAAAAACCTCAGGTCAAGATAAAAAACAGTTTAATAAGTGAATGAAAAAAAGAGGAGAAAAACCCAAGAGATGCAAAGACAAATCACTCCCTACTTCCCATCAGCTGGGCCATGACAGCCCCAGTTTTGTTGTGAGCATGGTGTCATGTAGCCCTTTGGTCAAACCGGGGCAGCTCTCTGAACCTCTTGCCCATACCTGAGGGAGGTAGAGTTAGAAACAGAGGTCCATGATGCTGTGCAAGCACTGTTCAGCCAGAGCTGCAACACTGTTGTGCTACCAACACCAGTTGAGTCATTAGATCTAGAATGCAGCACTATGCAAGTTGCGGTGATGAATATAGCTCTGTCCTAGCCAGTCCATGTAAGTTCATTTAGGAAAAAAAAAAAAAAGGCAAGATCCAGAGGCTGGAATCTGAAATTTAAACGGTGCAGGAAACAACATGGACTTTTTAATTCTGAGGATAGCTTCATCACTGGAATAATTTGCAAAGAGTTAGTGGATTCTCCATCATTAAGTATTTGACTCAGGATTCGATATCTTTGCATCTTTTTTTAATGAGGTAGTATAGCTCATTAACCATTATTAAGTTTGTGAACAAAATAGTTGCATGGAACATTGTGCAGAAAAAAGAATAGGTTATCACAGTGGTCCTTCTGTGACAATAGAGGAAAAAGAGTTGAAACTTCAAAAATACTTCCTTCTCCCACAACAGTAAAATGGCTTCTTACTTCCTGAAGTGGATTGCTTTCTTCAAAATAAGATCCCCTTTATAAGTGTAAGGTAAGGAAGCAGTGTATCTCCTATCCAGGGTTTCATCTTTGTTTTTTAATGGTTGGCATAATCTTATGGAGTATTCTAAGTATTGTGGAAGCTCTTTGTAGCTGTAAGCTACATAAACCAAAATCATGTCTTAAGGGCCCTTGTGGAAAGAGCAGAATGTGTCCAGTTCTGAGCTTTGTGGTTTCTTGTTTGTTTGTTTGTTTGTTTTCTGATGCTGAGGAACAGAAGTCCTATCACTTCAACTTCCCATTTACAATTGTTCAATTGCTTGGTTCTACTTCTATAAAACTAATTTATTTTAAGTGATTCTTAGTCCAGATATGCAATAATGAGGTTCTTCTGGATGAGGCTGGCTACTGAACCATTCATAATACAGTTTTGACTTAATTTTTTAGACTAGAAGATCAATTCAGAAGTTGTTAGAATGGGAAAATAACAGACTATATCATAAGGTAAGAAAAGTTAGAGTGCTTGTTTTCTTCACTTTTACGTTGTTTTTTTGTTTGGTTGGTTGGTTTTTTTTGCATACTTGGCATGTAGGAATTTTACTGTCTCATTATAATTCTATATTTTCTGGACATTAAATCTCACTGTCTGAAGTGTTGCAGATCCAAATGGTTTGACTGCTTATGCTTGTTACATTAGTTATCAAAATAATGTAGTCGTATGTGTTAATCACCTGATAATTACTTTCTTAGCTTGGTTTGCACTGGAAGCTGAGTAAAAGGAAATGTGAAACTAGCAATATGATGGAATATGTAAGTATTATTTCTGTTATTTATTTGGTATTCAACGCCCTTTATTTTATAGTGAAATCTGTTAACTTACCAGACTTTAACCAATCTGAATAAGCTCTCATAAAAAGCAGCAGTTGTTTGATATACACCTGTGAAAGCCAGTTTTAAAGATGGCTATGTCATATATTAAAATTGAGAAACTGTCACTGCTGAACTTGTTTTCCATTCATAACAATTCTGTGTTTGCACTACAGGTACACTTTGATCAGTAACTGATAGCAAGGAAGGCCCACTGGGTTTTCATGCCTTGGTGTGATTCTTACAGCGGTCCATATTCCTTTATCCATCTTTCATTTTGCTATTTATAGTTACTTTGATTCAGCATTTTGGTACAGAAATATTGCATTTTTTTAATAGTAGTGTTTTGTTGTGTGTTTTTTTTTTTTTTATTTTTTATTCAGACCATGGATTTTAATTTACTTGTTTTAATCCTGGCTCCTGATCTCATAAAGATTTAACCAAGATAGTCCATTTAGGAAAGTGGAATTTCAAACATTCCTGTTATCCTACTATTTTCTCATGCACTTTCATGTATAACTATGAAGACTGCCTAGGCTTAAAGAGAAGAGAGAATCACCCCCAAAAAGTCAAGTGTTGATAAGTTGTGTATTCCAAAATAACTTGAACCTTCTTTGTTACTTTGGATAAAATTTCCCTATAAAATAATCTTGGACAAGTATAATCTTACAAACAGCTAGTGTTGCATGGAAAGTTTTGCTGAAGATTTGAAGTTGTTGATTACTGTGTTCTGTTCTTGTCTTTTCCCTTCTTCAACAGGTAATATTAATAGAGTTCTTACCAAAATATCCCATATTTCGACCTGACTGAAGAACTGCATTTGGTCTTTCATGTTACCTGTCATTTTCTACCCTTAGTGCCTTGTAGATGATTTTGGAAAGAAGATGGTCTACTTTGCTGTGATTTAAAAAATGTTCTTCAGTAGAGTATCTTCCTTGCGATGTTATTTTTTTTGTTTGACAACAATTTGCACATTTTTTTAAATGTTAAATGAGGCTTCTGTGTTGCACTCTGAATTTTTAACATTAACAAAAACTGATATAGTTGCCACTAGGGATCTAACATCAGTGCTGCTTAAACTCGTTCTGAGCATGCTGCCTTATTAATTTCTACATTTAGCAAATATCCTCAAACATGCACCCTGATGCTGTGTCATACTGTATTTCATTCTGAACGTTGCATTCCTATAAATCCTCAGTAGAAATGTCCAGGTAAGCGTCTAGTAGTAAAGATTTTAGTGTCACTTGCTTGCATAGGACTTGCAATTAACAGCACTGGTTTTGTCCTGCACTTTGCAAAATCATCATTTACATTAGGGGGTTAATTATTTTACCCACTATAGATTTGTAAATATTGACTCTTTGCATAATGTAAAGTGTGGTATGCCAAGGTTTACAGAATGTAAGATAGCTCTTGTTCTATTACCAACAGTTTGACATAGTTTTATTCATTACATTTGTTATCATCCCTCTGATTGTATGGACCTATTCATGTACTGTTTTTATGGTAAAGCCATAATGAGTTTGTACATATTGTCAGATGTGTAGGCTCAGTTGCACTTTTGTTTAGTAAATGGATGAAAAACGTGTAGCATTTTGTTTGTTTGTCTTTTAACTACTTCAGGTGTTATTTGTGGCACCTGAAATGGGAACCTTATATATTGTTTATCTTTTGAAAAAATTACATTTATGGGGAAATGGCAGCTGCTATTAGCAAAATATCCCAAAGCCCACTTTTTACATTTAGAATATCTGAAAGTCAGTTTCTGTGGGTCATTCTGTTTTGTTTTCAGAGTAGGAAAAAGTGTATATTGTAATTGGAGAGAGTCGTTACTAAGGAGAAGAATTGGCAACAGCCAAATTAAAGTTGAAGTAACTGAATATTTTTATAGCACAATAGTACTTCAGCATTTTAACAGTTAAATGATATGGCATCCCTTTCTAGCAGAAATAAATTTTGCCTAAATCAGAGCAGTATTTCAGAATGTGCTGATGGGAGGAGGTAGATCAGTTGAATGGGCTCACATGTATATTTTGGCATTCAGGAACAGTCTGAAGAGCCACAAATGCCTTGTGGAATTCAGAAGCATTTTTGGATGCCTCCCTGTTTGCCTGATGTCAGGAAGGGAAGTGACTATAGAAAAACTTACTGTAATGGCTGGCCTAAGGAAGACCATTTGTTCATAGCATAAAAGAAAGAAGCAAAAGACAATGCATTGTTCCCCTCCCCCCCCTTCCTAACTAGAAATAAGAGAAAAAAATACCAGATAACTGATTATCTATAAGTTGTGATGAATATAATCATAAATGTCTACAGGCATTTCTTTGCATCAGCTTAACTCCTTGCAGCATCACAGGTTGCTTTCTAGTTTCAGACTGACTTAGAACTTCCTCTGAATGTATTTGCATCTCTTCAGTGTGCGATACTGTATTAAAATACAGTATTAGTAAAGTCATTACATTCTAATAGCTGTAACAGGCCAGATACCCAGTACCCAGTGTTTACAGAAGGCCAGTTTTATGTAAGTTGTTACTTGGAATCAGATTTCTTGCTCTTCTAACTGTACAGCTGAGTGTCCGATTCCAGTGCTTCCTGATCTCGACTGATGCTTCAGGCTCTGAAATCTGTATGGTTAGTGCAGAGGTTTTGTTGGACCAGTAAATGGTAATGAATAACTGATCAATTGAATTTGTAATTTAATTTAATGAATGAACTGCAGTGTTGTGTGAATTTAACTTGAGCTATACCTTGCAATTCAGATTTCTGTCATAGAACCATGCAAAGTATTCTCTCCATTTTATTTTATTTTTTAGGATGAGTGTTAACTGGAAGCAGAGAAAATACTTAATGGCAGAAAGAAACAGTGAAAAGTAAAATTGACATAGCACAGACAATTTCCCTTAGAAATAAGTGCATGTGGTATAAGTGAAGGGAGCTTAGCTGGACAGAAGACTAGAAGTTTCTTACAGTTATGCCAGAACTTTATTAACTATTCTCTTGTTGTGTAAGAAACTCAAGAGATCTCAGCAGATCCTTAATTTTTGCTTTTATGTGACTATATTTTCAAAGTGGTTTTTTTCCAACCAAGAGAAGAGCCAAGCGAGATTTTCAGTAGCTGCCAGTGCTGAGTGCTGAGCAGCCCTCCGTCTCACTGTGAGCAGAAGTCCTCTGCTGAGTCTGTGCTGATATCATTGGATGGAGTTGAGAGTTTTTCCACTGATCTGTCTTGTTTCAGTGAAATGCTGTGCCGAGCAGAGGGAATACCCTGAGTTTCCCACGTAAGCACGGAGTATTTATTTTAAAAGTTTACATTTCAAGTACATAAATTCTATACGCTTTTACTTTGTCCTAAGTTATTAATTGTATTCAAACCGTGAAAGGGTCTTTTCCTCGTATGTTTTAATAGGCACTTAAAAATGTGGCCATAAAGCAACTAGTAGAGCTTGAGAGCTGAAATAGAAGTTTACAACAAGCTCCATGTTTTAATAGGAAGATAAATTTGCATTAAAATACAAAAACAGCAGGCAGTATTACATTTGCATCTGAAAGACAGGTTTAATAGCTTATTTAAACATGAAAGCAACTGTAAATGCTGCTGTGAACTTGTCTGCCTACAGGTTCTCTTTTGCCTAGGCTATCCTTTGCTTTAATATAAAAACATCCGACAGGTAGTTTGTATCTCATCAGACTGGAGAACTCATTTTTGACAGTAAAAAATGAGCATGAAATGGTAAGCCTGTTTATAGAGGATACTTGTTAATTGGAGGAAGCACGCATAGTAATGTAACAGACTAATATGAACAAAGTGTAATAGAAATGGTGAAGACAGTGCCTTGACTGGTTTCAACAAAATGAAAACGTGTAGCAAGAAAGGAGAAAAGGGAACTAGTAGAAGTATGTAGTGTGAGTTTGCAGCAATTTTTATAAAGCTCTTACAGGAATATCATCTGTCTAATCAGTGTTCAGTTTTTCAAATAAACATGTTGACACTTTCCTTTTTAACTTGTATGTATGAAATGCCTGTTTGTTTTTCTAATTAGAAAGTTTTTGTATGTGAGGAGCATTAAAGAATACTGATGAGCTCTTACCTACACTTTCCCACCTGCTTCTTGTGAAGTTCTTTTACCATCAGAGGAGGAAAGATGTATTTTAGAACATGCACAGGCAAATTTAAGAAGTGTGGACATTTGTAGATGAATAACTTGAAAAAAGAGAACATTTTTGTTAAAATCAAGAGTGGTATTGACTGGGGAAAAAAGTCCCTATACTTTTCTTGATAGGTACAAAAAACCACTGTATGCAAAACTGTAAATATACACATATTAGTCCCACTATGACAATTACTATGTTTACTTGTCAACACACTACCATCAGAGCAATAAAAATTCAAGCTATTAAAATTCACTGTAAATAAGTTGTTACTTCAGTAAGTAATGTTGTGTGATTCCTCTGCCATTTTCTTCTGCTGTTGCTGTTCTTACGATGCTGTAATGTTACTTGTATGGCTTACAGAAAGTGGTTTTGCTTAAGGTGTATGAAACTTTTTAAATTGTCTTCTTAACATTTTTATTCCGTTTACAAGTGAACAACCACTTTTTTAATAGGACCTCACCCTTTGGAAGTTTTTTTTTTTTTTCTTTTTAAAATAAAATTCTGAGCTCTATTTCTACATTTTACTGCATAGGCTTGTGCTGTTTAAAGAAGTTGGAAGTCAGACGTGCTTAATCACTATGAGACATTTTTCTTTAATTAAATGTAAAGACGAAAACCTCTGAACAGTGCCGTGTGTTTCTGGAAACAAAGTGGTTTGTGTCTCCCTGCAGCACTGTGTGAGCGCAGTGGCAGTCAGTGGTTTCCTTTATGTGAGACACATTTCTAACGCAGAGCAGCAGGACTCCCAGCATGGTTTGGCTGGTTTAAAGGGCAACACCTGAAAAACTTAGTAAGGCTTTCTCAAAAACAAAATTCTAGAATGAACATCACATTTAGTCTTCCATGTAACCTATCTCAGCTGGTGTGCAGACCCTCTATAACCAGGAATTTTTGTGGAATTTTGCTGCAGCCTTACTTTTCATCACAGGTGCTCTATCACTACTGGAGTTCTAAGAGTGGAGAAGAGCAGAGGTTTTCCTATTCGATTGCAGTAGCACTGCAGAGGGAGCCTAACCTGAGCGTGGATAACGTGTTCATGAAATAAATCATTGGCTCATGTAGTGCAGTGTGACCGGAGGACAATGCAGCCTTTTGTGTGTGTTAGCGGGCTAACTTTGTAGCTGTGAAAGCAAGGCTTAAAATCAAAGCCTTCGGTTCATCCCTGGGGGAAAAACATCACATTCCCAAAATAGGCACGTGCAGTGTTTTTTGTTGAAAACTGATGTCCTCAGTTGTTTTGGACAAATCCAGGAGCACCTGGGTTGACGTGCTGTTTAGGCATGCAACTGCTACTGATTATTATTTGAGAAATGTAGAGAATGTTCCTTTCTTGTTATGCCAAATATAGGAACGTTTGGCTGAGCTGTGGTATTAATCCATGAAGGGTCATGAGATGTGATTGCCTGGGCTACTGCAAAGGTCCATTTTAAGAGTGGGATTTTGCCCCTTATTCTACTCTTGGACTTTTCAGTAATGAAGCTTGCCAAAATGTATGTGCCAACATATTTATAATTCTATGCATCTTTTGTATCAGCACTGCTGTAAGTATTGTATCACAAGCAGTTTAAATGTTCCAGCTGAGGCTTGTTTTTTTAGTTTTTATAGATTTAAATCGTAGTCTTCATATGCTAGACTAAATGTTATCCTTCTTTCAAAAGCAAATTTTTCTCTTTCGGATCACCCTGCTTGCTTTACGTTTGTTTGTACTGCGTTTGAATTAATTTTCCTTCAATACGGGTAAGTAGAAACAATCTGGGATTGGAGATAAGGGCAGTGGCATCTCTAGCGTTACGCCAGGTGCAACAACGCAGATGGTTCCCTCTTCGTTAGAATAACGCGACTCATTAAAGGATCCCATTTGTCTCCGTAATGGCCGTGTTGTATTTCTGCTTCGTAGCCAATCCGTGTACAAATCCGGGACTTTCTCTTTAGTCTCTTCCACCTTTCCATGGAAAAAAACGCTTCTCGGGCAGCTTCCCGCCGTTCCTCAGCGCAGAGCGGGGCGAGCTGCGTTCCGGCCGCCGTTCCGTAGCGCTGCAGCGGGCGCCGAGCTCCGTACCGCCGGGAGCGGCTCACAGATCCCGCCCCGAAGGCGCCGCCGTCATTCACATGGAGAGAGCGCCGGGCCGCGCGGATGCCGCCGGAAGGACCGAACCGTTACCGCGACTGCCGAAAGCAGCTCGCGTGCTTGCTCGCTCGTAGCCCGGGCAGCCGTCAGCCCCGACGCTCGCTACCCGCTCGCGCTCTTCCCGCCCGAGAGCAGAAATCGGCGCCGCCCCGCCCTCAGGTTGGCCCGGCGAGGCGCGAAGCCGCGGCTCGGCCGCTCCCCCGGCTCCCTCGGCGCATGCGCTCCCGCCCCGCGCATGCGCGCTGTCCGTCCCGCTGCGCGGCGCCTTTGTGGCGGCGGGAGCGGGTGGCGCTGGGGCTCGGGGCCGCCTCCGCTCCCGCCGGGGGTCCCGTCTCGTCCTGTCCCGTTCCCTCTCCTCCCCACCTCCCGCGGGAGGCAAAGAAAGAGCGATGGCGGCTCGCTAGCCGGGCGTCCTCGGCGCGGCCCGGCCCGGCGGCTGCGGCCCTCCCCGCCCCGTGCCGAGCGCTGCGGGCGCGCGCCTCGCCTCAGGCCGCGGCGGGAGCCGAGCGGGGCCCGGGAGGCCGCGGACGCCGCTTCTCCTCCTCCTCCCCCCCTCGGCCATGGCCACCGAGCTGGAGCCGCCAGCGGCCGGGGCCGTGTCGGGCGGGGCACCGCTGGAGGCGGAGGAGGACGAGGAGCACTGGCTGTACGGCGGTACGGGCCGGCGTGGGCTGGGCGCGCGGCCGGGGGACGGGCTGGGGGAGCGGGGCCGGGGCGCGGCTGTGTGCGGCTGTGTGGTGGGGATGGGCCGGAGCCGGGCGTCTCCGGTATTGGTCCGGCCCGGGCCGTGCCGGGATTCCTGCAGCCCCCGCCGTCCCCTGACGCCTCCCAGCCGCACGGCTCCGTGTTTTCCCTCCGCAGGTGTGTTGGAGCGGCACAGAGCCCCGCGGCTGCTGCCGGCTCCCCGCGCTGCGCGTGCCTTGAGGCGGCTGTTCTGCCCTGTGGGTGCAGGTGTTGAAGTTCTCTGCCGCTGGGAGCCTTCTGCAGGCAGCTGCTGTTGGGCGTGTTTTGGTCGGTTGTGGGTTGTTTTCTTGGTTCTACCATTTCTAGTTGAAATTTAGGCTCCCTGAGGTTACATTTGCCGTGTCTCAACCGGGTGTTTCTATCGCTGTGCACGTTTTGTACTTAAATCTATCCGCTGTGCATTCACTTGAATAATTTCGTTGTTACCGTTTTTCCAGATGACACCACTGGTAAGCAAGAAGACGGACCAACTTCTGGGTAAGTCGGAGGCTGTTTGTTCATTCTAAGATTGTGCTGCAGTGGTCGAGGTGTGCTGAGCACAGCCTGAGGAATGCCATGGACCAGTGCTGCTGCCGGGTGCCTTCCACCCTCCCCATCGCACGGGGCCACCGCCGTCAGACTGGGCCCGCAGTGTTTGTACGAGCGGAAGTTGAACTGGGTCAGTCGGCCCATTCAATTTAAAACTTTTTCTTCCTTTTTTTCCCCCTCAAATAAATTTTAAATCAGATTTATTCTCCAGTTTAATGTCCAGGGAAAATAAAGTGGCCTGGGGGTAGGACTTGATGTCAGTCTGGTGTTAATGCTGTGGCATTTACTTTAGCCTGGAAAAGCTAAAATCCTTGAGCCTAAGTTAAAACCTTAATATGATCAAGTCAAATTTTTTTTGTGTGGTTTGTGAAGTGTGTGGTTCAGGTAAGACTGTCAAGCTACAGCTATGGGAGCAACCCAGTGATAAGTATTGATTTCTGTGCGTGAAACTATTGCCTGCTCTTGACAATAACTCCTCCAGAGTTGCACAGTGTGTTCTGCACCAGCAGGCTTTTTTCTCAGCAGTTTCTCTCTGTTGCCGTGTTTACATGCACAATGGTGTCAGAAGGCTCCAGTGCTCACTGAGCTGTGGTGTGCTCAGTGCCATCACACGATCTTGGTCGCGTTCACTGTCCCCTAAGGTCATTGTAGATCTGGAATCTGGTACTTTGGTGATTGTTACATATACTGTCCTACTGCTATAGTACGTACCCTGTGCCTGGGGAATACGACAAATTGACCAAAACAAAACAACAAAACAGAAGTTTTAGCAGCGATATGTGTGACAGCATCCTTATTGACAGTGAGCACCCGCCTGAATTCAGAGCTGTGGTGCATTCTGTGACATTGTCTCTTTGTTTGTGGCCTCTGTTAGCAGATACCCCGGGATGTGGTGCTGGCATGGCTGTAGTGCTTGCCTCTGTCCACAAAACGTGATGCAGGACACAGGGCCCGCTGTCATTTCCTAGCCTAAGGGACATGTTGGCTGCCTGCAGTCTGTGCAGGATGCTGCACCATCCGCACACAGTGTGGGAGGTTACCTTGGCTTTCCAGGGAAATAGAACAGCTCTGACATTTCTTTGCCTGCACGTGATGGCTGTGGTCCTGTCAGTTGGTTCGTTCCCATAGAGCAGACAGGTTAGGGATTGACTGTTACTTCGAAAATGTTTATTTGAACTCTGATTCATACATTTTAATGCACACCCACAGATACTTCATGTGACTGAAAGCTGGAGGTAATACTTGTCACTTACTTTATTTGGCCGTCTTTAATTTTTAAGAAAGCTCCAGGATTGAGATCAATGTTACAGGTTGCCTGGATGTGGGCAAACCTCTGTGAAAGTTTTGAAGCCATCTGTGAAGTTTGCTGTAGTGATGCATCTTCTGGCCCTTGTGTAACAGGCCACATCTGTGACTTTGACATACTTCTAGAGGCTGATTTTTCTCTTAGACACCTCTGCTATTTTGTATAACAGGAAGTGTCTTCAGCCATCACCTCGCGAACATTACTTCATCTGCTGAACCTTTGTCCATCTCTTCGGTCTTGACTTGACTGAAGTTCTCCGTATCTGGAGGGATTTTGCAAGATGAGAGCTTCAGTGACTGCTGATTTTGTTGTTGTTCTTTTTTCTCACTAGCTGCTGAGTTGTGTTAGTATGATCTGTGGCTTATCTGTTTGGTGTGTCCTTTTATGCAGCCTCCTCAGTGGTTTTAATCTGACCAGTGTTTGGATTCTGTTGGGTGTTACACGTGTTTCTTTTTGAAGATAAGTTTGTGTGTTTATTATCAGATGTGATGTTTTAAATTAATTGCAGAGTTGTTGGTTTTTTTTTTCCCACCGGTGGCAAAACTGGCTTGGGCTACTCCAGCAGTGTGTTATTAAAGCCAAAATTGTTTTGAAGTTCTGCTGGGTTTTTACCTGTGCCATTAGGGAAGAATGGCCCCTCTTCACCTGCCAGATCTGTAACACTCAGTATACTCTTTTCTAGCTTATGTGTGCCAGTTTGACTTCCTTGCTTGGTGAATGCAGTAGGCAATGTTAGCGTTTGTACCAACTCTTTCATGGGAGATAAATCTGAAACTGACCATTGTCGCATTAGGACTAATCTGTAATGAACGGTAAGATGGGGTAGATACTTCTCTGTCTCTTCTTCATCAATAAGTAGTTAAAGTTTAATGTAAACGATTTGTGGGAAGACTAAAATCACTTTCTCCTTAATTTCTACTGGTTAAACGTCCCTATTGTTGACTATATACACATATTATTAGCAGTCTATAGGATAAGATAACTTTTGTTATTCTGTGGACGTTGAATTATGTTTTTTTTTCTATCAGAGGTGATTGTGTCAAACCAAAACTGAAAGCTGTTGCAGCAGCCACAAGCATAAACAGCTGAGTGATGCTTGGCCTTGCTTCTGTCAGGCGTTCTTTGGAATCTCTAACCTTGCTCTTCCCAACAAAGGCAAAGCCAAGCAAGGATGGTTAAAAATTTGTCCTACGTCTGAGGTAACTGCCAGCAGCAAAAGCACACTTCATGAATAGAACCTCTGTATGAAAGTCAGCAGGGCAAATGCTTTAGAGATATTTGTAGGTAAACCTCTAGGTTGGATTTTTACTTTTTACCTGTTGCATTTACTAGACATGCAGAATCTTCTCATCCTCTGCAAGATGCTCCTCAGGAGAACCGGCCCGTCGGCAATGAAGACCGAGAGGTGTCACAGCATGTATGTGTTCCACTGCAACTGGTAGACATATTTGGTTTTGTGCTTGTAAATATTCATGTATGAAACGATCTGTTTGTGAAGGTGCTGGTCCTCCTGTCAGATACGTCTGTACTGTTGTGGTATCCTGACAATTCCCAATGCTGGTGACGGCATCAGGATTCTCATCTTGGTCTGTCTTGTGTAGGGGGGATTGAGCTGTGGTCTAAACATTGCTTATGCCTACTGAGATGGCAGAGGAAGGCCTCAGATGCCACAGCCTGAAAGGAAAAGTATGGCATTGCCATCAGCTCAGTATATAATGTTATTTGGGGATCAGTAAAATACAGGGAATGCTGCAATAGAAAGTGCTGAGATTGCTAGGGGTCTCTTTTTGATTCTTCCTCGGACCTCATCTCAATGCTGAGTGGGTGGGAAGAGGCTTGCTTCTACCCTATCTGTCCTCCAGTTTTTTCAGTGAGGTTATTTTCTGCCACTGTGGTACGTTAATAGCGTTCCTGGAGAGTTCTGTCAGCCTGCTTGCTGTGGAAAGGGAAGGAGCATTGGGAGCAGCTTCCCCATGCCATTTTGTAGTGGTGAAGTGTTAATTCAGCTCATGCATCTTTTAAAGCTGCACCTGCTGGATATCTTAGAGGTTTCCTGCTCTCCTGCACACGAGCAGCAGAGATGTGTTCTTGATCACGGTGTGTGCTGCACTGAAGGCAAATCAGCAACTGCAGAATTAATTGTGTGAGGTTAACAAATTCATTGTGAGAAATGAGCTAAACAGAACCGTTCAGCAGCTTCCTGCTGTGAAGATTGTGGTGTGAGAGACTACTTATTCCGAGGGCCCTACGAGAAGGCTGGTGAATATTTTGGTGACTTTATTTGTAACTTTATGGCTGTGGAGCAGTAGAGGAATGTCAGGCTCTCCCACTTGTCTCAAAGAAAGTGGAAGAGTGGATCTGTGAGATGTGTTGCAATTCTTTGAACTAGGATCAGTCAGTCCCACCTTGAGAAGTCTTGCTTTGATTCTTGTCTAGGGTCATTCTTTCAAAGGACACAGCAATTTCTTCACGGGCATCTGTCTGTGTTGAAGGCTGGTTACATCCACGTGGTTTTTTTTGTCTCCATGGGCAACTTCGTACAGCTTTGGAGTGCAGTAGAACACATTATCTTTATATCAGGTTATTCTTTGTAACAATCCTTCCTCATACAAGATTCATAACATTAGAATTACTGTCCAGGGGAACTTCTCAATTTTATGTGTTGGTAAACTCCTGTGTGTTTCTATTATTGTAAGGCCCTTCCAAGTGGAGAAGATGATGAAGAAGACAGTGATAGTGACAGCGATGATGACGACGTGAAAGTTACTATTGGCAATATTAAAACTGGAGCACCATCATACATGTATGTATTGCTGGTGGTGATGGCAGGGTTTGATCCAAGGTAAAACTGGTGCACTAATTGGGATTGGAAGTGGGGATAAGGGTTTGTCTGCATTCTGGGGAACGTGAGAGCAATGGCCAGAAAGCAGGAATGGAATTCCTTGTTGAAATCCATTGTTAAAATAGGTATGATGCTTCATGGATCTGCTGCTGTAAAACTAACCAAATATTTATTATTGCTTGATTGAGTAAAACTGAAGTTGGGAAGCTACATTTAATTCATCGTCTGTGAAAGAAGACAGATCTGTATTGTTAAGAATTTACAAAAGCTGTGAACTGACTAGTTTCAGCTACCTGGTTTCTTGTGATTCACAAACGATGAGGCTGATTTGTGAACTAGGAAGTAGTGTCACTGAATTAAAATAATGCCTAAATTGACTTAATAAAAATAATAAGACAGTATTTTTGCTTTTAGCAGCCTTCCTTTGAAGGAAATGACTTGCACGTACTTCGTAGCATATTCTGATTTTTTTTATCTCGTGTGTTTTTCACATGTTTCCAGTCACAGGGGTAGTTTGAGTTTGGATTGCTTTGCAAAGTATTGCTCCATCCTTTTTGTCAGCAGCTCACTAGATTTTGCAGACATCCTTTTAGAAATCTGATCCTTTTTGGCCTCTCTCCTCAGTCTGTGATATAGGTGCAGCTTTAATTTCCATGTTGTTCAGTTCCATTTAAATAACCATACCCATTCTTCTAGCTGCCAAGAACTTTTTGAAATATCTTTGTGTTCTTGATTAAGACAACTCCCTCATATTAATGTTGTTGCCCAGTATGTATGTTTCCTGCATTTCCACAGGGTTAGCTAGGTTGTGCTGAGGGAATTTCACTTTTAAGGTGCTCCAGCTTGGATTAAAAATTGTAGAGAGGCATGAGTAAACCAAAGTGAGCTAAGTGTCTTGTGAAGGATGTCAGGGTTTTACTTACTTTTTGTAGAAAAATTCCAAATAATTTGTCTGAGTACCAATCCTAGTCATTCTTTTTCATACAGGGGAACTCCTATGAATCTGAACTTAAAAACGGGTAGAGGCTATGGAGCATCAGCTTCAGGTATTGCTGTTACTTTCATCCTTCACGTTTTGTAATATTTCACTTTTCTGGCAAAGGCAGCTAAAGCAGCTGCAAATCTTGTCCTCTGTTTGGAGGAAAATAAATTAGTGAATCTGATTTAAAGTCAGAACAATAAATGGAGAAATAAAGAAAAAAAGTCTGCCCTAGAATATTATCTGCACATATTTCTGCGGATTAATTTTTCCTCACCATTCAATTTACTTTATGTAGTATATTGAGACTTGTATTTTGTCCTTCCTCATACGTGAGACTGTGTTTTCATGGCCTTTGCATGCTTCAGTAATTTCTGTATGCAAACAACAACTTACCCTCTGATTGAGAAGATGAGCACAAATTTCCCTTGGAGGTTCTGTACTCAATGAGGTTTTTCTGATTCCAGTCAGTACATTGTCTGCTCAAGATAAATCCTGAAAAAGTCTTTTGTTTTAAGAAAAATTGCATGTTTGGGGAGGGAGAAGTTAGTATTTTGCCTGGGGAGAAAAGTTCTTTTCTTTGTTTGGGATAAATTTCATGCATGCTGTAATCGTTCTGTATCAGTCTGTGTTGAATTTGCTTCTCTGCTGTTCAACTGCAACTGCAGTGTGCTCTGGCAATTTACAGAGTAACTAAACTATTTTTTTTATTTAAAAGTTGATTGTGGTTTCCTCTGTGCTGTAAAGCCAGCACTAAATTCAGAGTAGTGCTTTTGTAACTGGAGCAATTTGCTCTGCAAGTTACTGGATTAAAGGCATTGCATTAAAGGTAGTAACATTTTCTCTTTCTCCAAAGCCAAGTTGCAGCCCAAAGGTATTGATTTAGATGCCGCAGGGAACA
This sequence comes from Meleagris gallopavo, assembly GCF_905368555.1. NCBI lineage: Eukaryota > Metazoa > Chordata > Aves > Galliformes > Phasianidae > Meleagris > Meleagris gallopavo. The sequence goes on from NC_139412.1 coordinate 12,026,140, forward strand.
TAAACGGATTGCCTGTTATAGAAGTGGATTTAGATTCATTTGAAGACAAACCATGGAGGAAACCAGGTGGGGCCTCACAGTTTCTTGTGGTAAATATTTTTTGCAGTTGTCTTTTTTATTTCACACGTACTTCCTGTCCTTTTATTGCTGCCATGGCAGGGGGATGCCCAAAGAACTTATTTTGCTCAGCCTCTGATGTGCTTCTAGACAACTGGTTTACAATGTTTTGATTGATCAAACCGTGCTTTTACCTAAAATTGGGTTGCATTTACTCTATTTATATAATTTTCCTAAAGAGAACACTTTTAAAAACACTCTACTAATTCACTAGTTCAGTAAACGTTGCACTGAGAGCAATACACTGAAGTTGTCTGGCAGTGGGTAACAGATGCTCTGCTCTTCGTGTGCAGCGGCTCACTTCCATCTTGTGGTGGCCATGCTCCCAGCCACCCCATGCTGCTTTCTCATGTGTGCCCTAGCTAAAATATCCCCTCTTCAGGGCAGTGGTGGTGAGAATTGCCATGTGGCAACGTATTCTAATAGGGAAGCATTTTTTTTTCTTAAATTCTACTGCTGCAGATAGTTGACTAAAGGAGAGCAAAATGCTTTCTACTCCGATAGAGTAGGCTAGGATTTTTCTTTTAGAAAAGCAGCATTGCCTAATTCTTAGCCAGATTCTGCCCCTAGGTGTATGGCTGAGGAAGTCCCCACTTACTGCTTCAAGACCGTGTTAAGTAGGCAGAACTTTGCACAGCAGATCTTTGTATATGCACAGTCTCTTTTGTCTTCATCATTTTTATTAGGGAAATTTCTCCTTGGAAGCCACAGCTGTGAAATGCTACAAATGAACCCTTGTATCAAATTAAGATAGGAAAAAAACAGAAGTAAATGGAAAAGCCAAAGAGATCCAAGTATTTGCTGTGCTAATGTGATAAAATATTTAACAAAATATTAGCTGAAGTGTGAAATCCACTTGTCTCTTTTCAGAAATAATTATTTTCCTAGTAGGCCCTGTATATTATCCATCTTTCAGAAGTTTTAGTATGCTTAGTAAGTAGTACTTCTGTAAGGTTATCTGTGGCATATTCTTGATATTTTTTGTCTGCATGAAATGAAGGGCATCAGAGTATAGCAGTGCAAATAACTGTGTTGATGTATTATGGTATCAAACCAGCACTAAGCACCCTGTGATTAATAATAATAGTATAGAAAATGTAGCTTTTCATATATAGAAGTGTTCCAATTGATTGTGGTGTGAGAATGAGAGGGCTGGGGAAAAAAGAAGTTGAAAGAAAAGCTGTGAAGTTCAGAGTCAGTGCATGAAATCAGCCTGGTTGTGCTGATATCCCTGAACCAAAACAGTGCCAACAAGCCCTGAAAAACAGCATTGGAGTATGAACAGAGAAGGAAGGTGTCTGCAGAGGTGTGGCCCATAAGTTAATTTGAGATGGCAAGTAAGTAGCTTAGTCAGCAGCTTTTCAGGTGTATGTCCTTTACAGGTAATTGTTCAGCAGGTTGGTATCTCTTTAAGAGAGAGAGAGGATGAAGAAATACAGCGTGGAAAAAATAATAGAAGGCTGAAATATAGGCCAATCAAAGAGATAAGTAAAAGTTTCTGAATCTGCATTGCTGACATCTGTGTATTTGGGAGGTGCAGCAGGAGGAGTGGTTTACCTTGGAGATAAACTTAAACCTCGCTTTGTAGATCCAAGCGTAGCCTGACAAGTCCTTGTGTATCAGCTGCTTGCTTTAGAACCGTCTGGCTGGGACCCCCTTGCAAGGGATGTAAGGGACACTTCAGCAAGGTGCAGGATGCTCTGAGGCTTCCTGATGCCAGGTGTGCCTTGCAGAGCTGCTGCATTTGTCTCTGTGCATCTGCATTCTTTTGGCAAGCAGTTTGGGGCCTCCTCTCTTGCTCAGAAGTGTTCATGTGGAAATTGAACATTTTACAGAAGAGTGAATATCAAAGTAAGGTAACATCCTGACCGCAGTTAGGATTGTGTCTAAGATGTAATAATGTAGTATGAGTCGTATCAATAAAAAAAAAATTTAAAAAAACTTTAGTACTGTTTCATCAAATGGCTGAGCCCAACAGTTTCTGCTCAAAAAAGCAAAGGCTGTGGTGCTGCCTGAGCTTTGCTAACAAAAGGTTCTGTGGCACCGCTCTGTTTACTAGTGGTGCTTGGTGTGCTCTCCCCAGTTCTCAGCTCTTTTGAACAAGTGTAGGAAATCAGTCTGAAAAAAAAAAAAATCCAGTTGCTGAATAACTGTTTGGAAGCATCTCTTTCTATAGCCTGCATACAGACTGTACTCTACCTCCCAAGCAGTCCCACTGCTGTCGAGGCTGCAGTCCCCCTCCCAGTCCGGTTGCAGCAGTCTTAGCTGTGGCACACAACAGCTTTCTGACAGGATGAAATGAACTGTTCTCTTAACTTTGTTTAAGCTGTTAGAGGACAGTTTGAGAATGCAGAACTACCAGAATCCCTCTGGTAACCTCTACTCCCTTTATCAGGTGCTGATCTTTCTGATTACTTTAATTATGGATTCAATGAAGAAACGTGGAAAGCTTATTGTGAAAAGCAGCGACGGCTTCAGCTTGGGCTGGATCCTGCTCCTCCCATCAGCACTGAAAATAAAATCACAGTAGGTGACGTGTAATCCTTGCATGTGCATACAGTAAAACTAGGACTTGTTTTTTGTAGTCATGGAGATGATAGTATAAGGGTACATGGTCACTTACTATTGAGCTGTTCCCTATTCCTTCCACTGATGAGAAATACAAAAATGCCTTCAAAAATTAAATCTCGCTGCTAAAAATCTTGTCTCTGTGGAACAAACAGCTCTGGCAGCCCGGCAAGTTTGAACCGCTCGAGCAGCAAGACCTGAGTGAGTGTCTGGTTGACTTTGAGGCTGTCCAGGTTTTGGGTGTCTGATTAGTAGATCCTGTGGATAGGAGTATGATTGATGGAACTACTGATTTCAGGATTGATCTGAGTGAGGCTGGGTATCAGTGGCTGTTAAGGTTGCTGCTTGTTCTTACTGCAGTTGTGTAGCTGCATTTTGTTTTTAGTGGTTGCTTTGGATATGAACCTTTGTCAAATTTCATTAGGTGGCTAACAGCTGTTAATCTGAACTCGACCCAGTCAATCAAGAACAGATATTACTGTCTTCAGTTTTGATTTGAGGGCTACGTGAAACCGGATGTAAGATTATTAAACTTTTGGACTCCTAATGGGGAAAAATGTGGACAACAGTTTGGAATAGCCAACCAATTTACAGAAATGTCAGCCTCCTTGACTGTGCAATAGGTTGTTTGTAGGAGCACTGTAATTGTTTCTCAGTGGAGACTTTCAGTGGAGTCTTACCTCTGATGCTTCAGTGATTTATAAGTACATGCATTAAACTTGTGTATTACGTATTGTCTTCCTTAGGTCCAGCAAGGAAGAACAGGAAATGCTGAAAAAGAAGTGGAAAACAATATCATCAAAACAGAATTCAAAACAGACTTCTTGGCTCTTGTGGGAGGGCGTATGAAAGCTGGGCCTCCTCCTAATAGGTAAGAGATGATGCAGATATAAAGCTTGTGTGCACTCTGACGTAGTTAAGATACACCTGGGCTACATCTGAATCTCCTCGAACTGGAAAATGAAGGAAGATTTAATTTGGCTGGAAGCTACTTTGGTCATTCATTCCCTACTGTCATCTGCAGCAGTGCTTTGCTTAGGGTTGTGCAGCCCCTGCCTGCTCATTTGTGGGTTCCTGTACTCTGGCCAAAGGGGAACGGCTCTGGGAGTGGGAAAATCAAGGCAAATCCCTCAGCTTTGAGAGCACACCTTGCTGACTGCTTATGCTTACTTGGCTTATTTTTATTCCCTTGATGTTAATCTTTGCCTTTAAATGAGGATGAATTACATTTTTGGCAACTGATGAGAGGAGCTATTGGTTTCTGAACATGTGTGCTACACTGGTAGATGAGTACTAATTTGTGTCTTCCTGCCACAAGAGAATCCAAAAGGCTGGACTAAGCAAAACAATTCAGTTATTTTGATTGACAGCCACTGTGGGGAAAATTGCTTTGACTTTATAAGGTAGTAGGGTTTTTTAATCAAAAGCTTCAGAAAAATAAGGAAAGGAACTAGAAAGGTCAGGGACTTGGAGTCCTATCTTGCAGAAATTAGTCTTACATCCCAGCTTTCCTTTTTCCAAATAAAGCTTTGTCTGAGAAAGAATCCATCAAATACTTCAAGTATAAGCTTATAAAACACATCTTGGTCTGTTTGCATGTGAGCCCTTTGCTAGCATTTCTGTCACTGTTCATAGTGTCATCAGATTGGTCCTGCTTTTTCCAGATGTTATGCATCCCTCCTAAACTTCGAAAAATCTACAGCCCTGTAAGGAAAGCTGGTACTATTTTAATTATGCTGCGTTTTTGTCCATTTTAACTAGCAGTCTGATTTTGAAAGTACTGATACAGGCTAATGGAGCTTTTGACTGGGACCGGGAGGAATATCTCACACACTAGAGCATCTCCAAAATCCTGGAATTACCACTGAAATGTCTTTTTTTTGGTTAGACAAAGTAAGCAGGTTTCACTGAGAAAATATTTTGTCTTACCAGCTAGCTGACATGGTTTTTCTTCACCCCATTTAAACTGCCTGCAGAGTTAGAAAATTCTGCTGTGGGAAAAGTCGACATGTTTTTTTTGTGTAATAACTGCTGGAAAACAAGTCTAAGGCCAAATTTACAGAAATCTATTGCTTTGTGATTATAGATGAGGGATTATTAAACTTCACTTGTGGATGCTTCTCTCTCTCTCTCAAACTTGTAGTGATGTTACAATAAGCTCCTATAAAAATGGTCTTGCTCTGAGCACGATGTGGGTATGACATAGAAGAACAAAGCAAAATGCAGTGACTGACTTCACTAAAGCACAGACAACACTGTGTCTGGGCTACATGAGTATACTTTTGTTCATTGGTTTAGTCTTGATTTTGGTGAAGACAATGGCAAAACTTCTTTGACTGACAGAGTAGAGTGTTGGGAGATGGGATAGAAAGTATCCAACAATCTCATTTGTAAGTAGTATTGGTGGTGTCAGCATCAGTTGGAAGACTGGACAGAAACTAAGAGAAATCTAGGCTGATCATGCTAAAGGCTTCTCTTGATAAATATTCTTTTTCATTCAGCATGATCCTGGAATTATTACTTAAATCCAGGGAGTTAGCAAAGGATTTAGTTCTGAAGCTGCGTCTAAAATCCATGATTTTTCACCCATATGTGGTGGTTCTTTCTTCCTTAGTGTTCAGAGAGACCTAATTCATCTCTATAGGCAGAGCTCAAATTGTCCAAATGTGAAAAAATGCCATCTCATTCATCTCCCATCTCATTTGCCTCTTAACCAGCTAGTGCTGCCTGCAAAGTTGTGTCCTTCCTGGAAGAGAAAGAATTTAGCTTTATGTCGCTGTGCATGAGGGAGGTGTATCTGGTAGGGGGGAGAACTGCTCCTTTTCGTGTCTTTGAGCCTAAAAAGATGCATCTGCTTTGTACCAGGAAGCTGGGTGGGACAATTGATGTGATCGGTGGCCAGGCTGGCACAATTAGGAGAGTGGAAGGAAGACGACGTGATAAGCATGCCTCTGAAGAAAATCCAATTCAGGTAAATGTTTTGAGCTGTCTTAAAAAATGTTCTTATTTTTACTGCATTTTCTGTGAACCGAGATGGAAGTCTGTGCTTTCCTGACTTGCCGTATAACTGTTCCCATCTACAGAGTAGTGGGCAGTGTATCACCCCTCCTAAAACGTGTGTATGCATCACTCTCTTTTGCAGGTTGAATTAACTTCTGTGCTAAAAGCTTTACCTTGCTAGGAGCTACAGATTGTCCTGTCAAACAGCAGCCTTCCCATCTGGGTGGGAATGCTCAGTTTCCTTTTGTCATTGGCTCTCCAAGGTATTCTCAGAGTTGAGGGGCTCCTATGTGGATTATTCCCTTCCTCATTACTGTTAGGTTGGAATTTCCAGTCTTGTAGTGGAGAACTTCTGTGTTGGGCTTGCATTTCTTCAAAGTAACATTTAGACTAAGCATCATGAGACATCGCCTGCATAGCCTGCAGCTTCAAACTGGATCCAGTTCAGATGTTTTATGTCCATCAGTTTTTGGTAGACTTATATTGCAAGAACTCATCTCTTACCACTTTTCTCTTACTAACCATCCTTAATTCACAAAAAAAAAAGACAACTTTACCCTTTCTGGGCACAATTCTTGGTTTGTGTTTTTACATGTGTTTTCATGGTCTTGTTTACTCTTTAGTGGTCAGTTTCCAGCTTTTACCAACTGAGGCTAAAAAAATAATTTGTTAAGAGAAAGTTTGCTGGGTAATGGTTGTCTTTCCTCCCACTTAGAAGCTTTGATAGCCTGCATTTCCAAGTCGTTCTGGTCTCCCTGCATATTGATCATTCCTTCAGCAGTAGTGTGTGTTTAACCTACTTTTGTTGGAGATGTGAATCCTCTGACCTACATGGTCACAATCTAGAGCAAAATTGGCCTCTTGTTGTCCTTGTGAAAGACGAACTGGATTTTAAAAAGACTAAAAGATGACAAATAGAAAGCAGAGCAGGGTCACCCTTGAGGGTGGCTGCATTTTATTGGTAGCCTCTGCGGGTGACAGTTCTGTTGGAGGCTGAATTCAGCCTCTCAGCAGTGGAACGAACGGTGTTTGTAACACTGAAATGTTCAGCTGTGTTGCACAGTTGTGCAGACTGCTTAATCTGGTCTTGCTGCTCTTCTGCTTAAGAGAAGGTATGTTTGCAGGAATATTGTTAGCTTTGACAACTTTCTTCCTCCCCAAAGGGTGCTGTTCCCAGGCCCAGCACGACCTAATCTTTTCAGGTATCTCAGAGCCCGTTTTGGTGATACACTTCCTTTTTGTTGGTGCATTGAGGTCCTTTCTGCAGGAATGAATAGACTAAAAACAGTTTTCCTTTTCCTCTGCCTCCCAAGGTTCTCGGGGATCATGGAAGCAAGCCCCAGCCCCCACAGCAGCCCCAGCAGCCGGCGCAGCCGCAGCAGCCCCCCCAGCAGCAGCCCTTTGCTCCCCCAGCCGGTCCTCCACCACCCCCACTTGCCGGACCGCCGCCGCCGCATTTCCTGCATCCTCCTCCTCCTGTCACTTCTGTGCCACCACCACTGCATCCTCCAGGTGGGTGCTGAGCAGAGCAGGCAGCCCGTGCTGCAGGCTGGGGCATCCCAGGCTAGGCAAATCAGAGGTTTGGCCAGTAATTGCTGCTGCAGTCAGACAGCGGGTCCTTAGGCTTAACCAATCATTGCTCAACATCTCCATCAATCATTTTAACATTTGTCCTTAAATATTTTTAAAATGGCATCTGTTCCTTGAAGAAAAAACTCGAGGTTTTGTTTTGATGAAAGGGTCTTTATGTGTTGTAGATCCTTTGCTTTATTGATAAATGTAAGGAAATGGGTTTCTGATTATTAGTGGAAGGAGAAAAGAACAAGAATTGCTGACCTGTGTCAGATCATCAGGCTGTTTAGTAGAGCACCTGCTTGGTTCTGACTTGTTGCAGGTGCTTCAGGAATGATGCTAGACCTGTAGTATGAGAAGGCAGCAGAATTTAATATTATGATACAAAGGTAAACATCATAATTTGGGAAAACAATTCTTTGTAAGCCAGTTACTGTTTAAGAGCACTTTTTTTTTTTTTTCACTGGCTTGTTTGTTCGAATGTGTGAAACTTTATTCAAAAGCTTCAGGTTGAAGTACAGAGGATGATGTGCTTTTCCTTTTGTCCTCATTTGTTTTCATTACTTGTTTGTTTCCATAGGTCTGCCACCACCCGGTCCAATTCCAGGTAGGTGTTAACTTGCTCTTGTAACAACAGCATGCACAGATGGCCCTATTGAGCATTTGGATTAAGTAACTTGAAAGAGGATGACACTAGGCCCATTTTAGAGAACAACTAATCTAAGGTTAATAAACTCCAGTGCAGCACTGAACTCTTGCTGCTTATTAACAGTTAGTAGGGGTTCTTAATTCCCTCTGCCTCCCTCTTTGCCTACCTCTTTGCCTCTTTCTTATCTTAAGAACAATCCAGATAGCAAAGGCCAGTTAGATTTGAAATAGTTCTTGTTTTGACATCTTACACAGCAGGTCTTTGAGTGACAAACTGATGATTTGTATAGGAATTTGGAGTGTGAGACTGAGCAGAAGGAATGCAAGAAGTACCAAAGAAATGCCATTTCCATCAGAAGCCTTTGCTTCCTAGTGTGCTTTAGAGCTGGTGAATGCTAATAAAGAAATGTAACAGCCAATCTTTAGCATAAACTGTGAACCTCGCTAGCTCAAAGCTACCAAAAAACTGAGATTCCTTTACTATTTTTTTCTACTATAAATTTTGCCTAGTCCAGGGAAAAAAAAAAAAAAAAAAAAAAGTGTAGTAATTTGTGTAGCAGTATTTCTGACCAGATGCCATACATCTGCAAGTCCAAGGCTGGTGGCCACCACAAATGTGCAGTGAGGCCACTGCCTCTGCATTGTACTGCACAGTTGATTCATCTACTTGCAGAAGGTCTGCACTCAAAGCACTTTTTTGGACCTAATGTGCTTGTCTTCACTGTGTGTCAGACATGTTGGACTTGTTGCACAGCTTTCATGTTTGTGCTTTTGTGTTCATGGTATGCCCAGGGCTTCCCAAATAGGAATGCAGAAAACCTCTACCACCTGGGCTATCTCTGAGACTCAGATAATTTCTGTTTGTTAAAACATCACTCTTCATATTCCTCTCAGTGTACATTAACATTGCAGAGCTGGTTCTCCTCGTAGTACTTAAAGGAACCTTTAAGTACTCATAATAAACTTGGATTTAGAAAGCTTTATTGTAGTGAAACTGGATGCAAATGCTGGTCTTGATTCTAGACACTGCAGCACTCAGGTGCTAGACAAGTGCTTTTAGATTGAAGTTGTTTGGGAGGAGTAAGGTAGAAGAAGTGACCTGGCTGGTACAAGGAACTTACAATTCAGGTAACCAGGTTGAAAAGGGAGATGAAGGAGAATACCTGCTAATTATGGTAATGAAGGTGATCCACTACCATTATAGCTAGGTGTTCATAACAGTAGCACTTTGAAGTACTTGCAACTTGAGCAAGTGAGCAAATGTGATTGAAATGCTCTAGGCATTGTATTTTATTGGAAGATCTTTCTTTAAAGAAAAGAAAAAACAAGCATCTAAGGGTGAGACTGTCCTTCAACTTGTTTGCAACACAGGTCTCCACTGGGTGAGTTAGAGACTTCAGGCTGGTTCTATTGCAGTGAGACCCTCTTCTTGGGAGGGGTTCTGCTGACCTACTTTAGATGCTTGCAGGAGGAGGTGGTGAATTGTCCCAGGTTTCATCAGCTGAGCTGGCTCAATCTCCATGGTCTGGAAGTGGAGCCTGGAGCTGCTGGCTTTAACATAAACAGCTGCAGTTGGGCAGATGGCTCCTATCTTTTCAGTCAGCAGTGTGCTCTTTTTTGTTGTTGTTTAATGGTAAACAGACAAATTTTTATACAAAATCAAACCAATGGATGTCAGTAACTGCTATAGGAAATAATGGTTGCTTGCAGTTAGGAAAGAAGCTTAAGAAGTTCTCTTAGGAGCAATAGGCATGTCCTCACTTTCACATTACTTAAGGTTGAAGAGTTTAGCTTTAAAGGCTTATGTCACTTCTGCAGGTCACCTCTGTAAACTGCTGAATTCTTCTTTCTGAAAGTAGTGGCTTGTGGTCCTACACATAAACTCTTATTTGTTAGAAATGGACTTTTTTTTAGCCTATGATCTCTGCCTTGTTGGTGCCATGTCTTCTTATTGTTTTTAATTGTATGAATATGTGCTCAGAAAATTGGCTTTCTTTAAGAACAGTGATGGACGACAAGTTCCTTGTAACTTTCTTTTACTCACTTTAATCAGTGGAGCAATAAAATCTTTACCATAGTTGCAACTTATCTGCATCTCAAAACCCATGCTTTTCTGTCTTCCACAGGACTGTAGAGATTAATGTTTATGCCATAATTAATCTTACATTTATGATGAACAAGCCAAAATATAAGGTAGCCCTTTATTTTTCTTTCAGTAGCCCTACAAAACTAGCACAGCTAGTTTTAATTTTTAGTTGGAGATGTAACCCTAAAGGAAAAATACTGCATTCCAAACAGGTCTTTGTTCAAACATTTTATTTTAAACTTTAACTGCATTTACCTGTAAGCAGCAATGAAGTCTTGTTCCCCTCTAGTACGACTGTGGTCTCTGTGTGATGACTTCCATTCTGTGTTTAGGGCTCTTCCCGCCGCCTCTGGCCCCGCCACCAGCTCTCCTCATCCCAACGCTGGATGGGTAAGGCTGTGCCTGGGGTGGGCTCTCCATACACAGGAGTGATGCAGGGTCCTGAAGTCAGTGCCAGTGGTTGCTAGTCTAGGTTTCGTCTGGGGTGGGAGATGGGAGAAGGTTCCAGAAGGAATCCTGTTTGCAAAGTGCTGATTGATTGCCCTGGTTTGCCTTGTTTTGTCGTGCTACTGGCATAGGAAGGAGTCAGTAAGTTTTAGAGTTGCACTTTAGTACTGAGCAGTTGATAGCATGTTATGTTCATCCAGGTTCCCTGTGAGTCTCCAGGTACTTTGTAAGTATGGGTTATTTCCCAGGAAGCCTTCTGTGCCTGAGTTACACCAGGGAGGGGTAAAGCAAGGCAAGCAATTGAGGTAAAACAGTTTCTAAAGGTGTGACAAAGCAACTGCTCCTGTGGGCATTGCTAAGAATTTACAATGCAAAGTTAAACACGGTCACTGGAACCAGGGGTTTCCTGTGAGGATGTTCTTCATAAAACATGAGTTAAATGTGCAGCACAGACATACTTACAGGTGGTTTAGCCAAGGGCTGCTGAAGTGAGTAACCTGCATTCCATTCTCTCTCTCTCCAAAGGCAGCCAGCCAGCTACAACAACAGACAGCCCCCTCCATTTGGCTACAACTCTGCGGGTGAGTACGGAGGACAAGGAACAGTCAGACTGCTCACATCTCTTCTTTTTGGTGTTTGGTGGTTTAGGCTTAGTCTTACAGACATCATGCTATCTTTGACTCCAAGACCTTGCTTATGGCCTGAACTGTCACAGTCACCAGAAACACTGGATATGACTATTCCATAAGGTGTTCAGGAAGATGAATGTGGCCCACACTGCAGCAATGACGAACAGTTTTGTAGTTGAGTCCTAAGCCTAAGCTCACTGCTTTCAGTGTAGGTATCTAGCTACAGAGAATCTTCCTGTGTGCCTAATCAGCATTTTCTTATGCTTGTTTGCATGCACACTGGCTCTTCCTTTTCCCACACCCTTCAGGGATAAGCACAGCCGTCAGCTTTACATCTCCTCCATGAGTTTTTGAGTGCCCTCTTCCTATACTTCATCATGTTCCTTGCCTGCAGGCACATGCAGGTATCTGACTGCTTTGGTTCTCTAGTGGCAGAGGCAGTGCCAGAATTTTAGGTTTTCTTCCCTGTCGAAGCCCTGCATGCAGTGCTTGCATCCTCTCCCCTTTCATCAGTGACCAATGGCATGGGACCATGACCTGATCCAACTGGGCAGGTCCTGCAGGCCAGTGCCTGGGACCTACTGGTGGCTCTGGGCACATCAGGTGGCATCTTTAACTCACGGCTGCTGTCCCAGCTAATACCTTAGACCCCAGAAGTGGGGCCTTGTAATGGCTGGCTGATCTTGGCTGACTTGGCAGCGGGAGGATGCCCAGCTCTGTAGGCCCCTTTGCCATCTAAACCAGGATGTCTGCAAATTTTTTTTTGGTGGGGACACCATAGTCCCTTCTACATAGGAGATCCAGCAGAGAGCTGTGGCATTGCGTAGCCCTGGCATAAAGGACGGGTGGTTTTGCAACACCAGTAGATATCCGGTCTTGATTGTATCTTCCTCAGGGAAAAGGTGTTCACTTGTTCTTAGTGAACTGATAAAGATGAACAGGGAGATGTGGGCACTGTGGGGAGTTGGGCCTTAGTTGTCTGCAAGAGCGGGGCATCACCTTTAGGTCCAGCTGTTTGACTGGATACGGCTGCGGGGATGGATGGGTGGGAAGGATGCTGATACTGCTCCAGGCAAACAGGATCGCTGCTGTCTTGCTGCAGACTCGGGTTTCATCAGCTACCCACCCATCTCCACGTCCCACACGCCCTGGGTGACCACGGTGGACAAAGGCGCGAGCGGCTCTGGCGGCAGTCACTGGGAGTACTCGGGCTCACGGCGCGAGCGGGAGCGGGAACGGGAGCGGGAACGGGACAGGGACCGCACGCCCACCACCAGCGAGTACAACAAGTGAGTGCTGGGGCCCGGCAGGGTCCTGCTGCAGCCACCTGTGGGGGCTCGGCCTTGTCCTAGGAGCAGAGGTTTGCCCTGTACCAGTTACATTTTCTGGCAAAGCGTACTTCAGATGAATAGGAGACACAGCCAGGAGCCAGTGTCCCTGGCTCTTTTCTTTTCTTTTTGTTTAATCCAGCAGGACCAGTTCTGCTTGCTCTCCCACTTGTAATGTGAGGCTAGTGAATGGAATAGCCCCTCTCTATTTACTTGGTGTTTTACAGCTCAGTGTGAAACAGCAGCCATAAAAGCTGCTGCTGCTTGTCTTGTGAACGAAACTGTTACATCAAAGAGAAAAGCTGTGCATTGCTCAGCTGTCCTGCAGAGGCTTCAGGCAGGAGTGCCAGTCACCAGGAGTCAGCCAGGAAACAGGAACCCTTCAGGAGACCCTGGCTGCTCCTGAGCAGTGCTGAAGCAGTCATCTAGGTAGGAGCTGATGAGAGCAGGTGGCGGCAGTGCTGGGAGCACGTGGGAGAGGGAGCTTCATCTTCCCAGTGTTGATCTAGGTGTCGTGAAGGCTCAGGTGCAGCGACTCCTCCTGAACCCATTTCTTGTGTGCTCTGCTCCGGGTGCCTGTGGTACTTCTGTCCCAGGGGAGAATCAGTGTTGTGCAGTCTTCAGGATCAGAAGTGCCACCAGTCATTCAGAACGTGACCAGAATGTGCGCTCTGTCAGGACAGTGCTGCCAGCTCTGGGAGCTCTCAGACCCCTGTGCAGAGTAAACCGGGCAGAATTTCCTGGACTTTTTTTCTTTCAAGCTTATGGGCACTGCAGGAGAAAATGAGGCAGAACTGAGCCAAAGACCAACGTACTGTAGTGTGAGGAGCCCAGGCTCCTGCACTTCCTGAGGGGGTTCTTGCCACAGCCAGGTCCTGAGAATATCATTGGCATTTTTGTGTGCTTTCAAGCACGCTGACCTCCAGGATCATGCTTGCCAAGCAGGGCAAGTGGCTATGCTCAATGGAATTCTTTAGAGCACTCTCAGATGATTGATAATGCACATTTATGTGTCTGGCTTGTTTCCACGAGTCATACAATGCTGTTTCAGACTTCATTTCTCTCTGAGGCTGAATATTGTTTCCCACAGCGAGTCTTATTAACCCCCTAGACATCAGCTTTCAAAATTAGAGTAGGGAAAAGACTGTGGAATGAGTCTGAGTTTGGGTACATTGTGCCCACCCTTGTATGTAGGTTGGATGAGGTGCCTTGAGTGCCTGGGTGCAGGCAGAAAGACCCCAGCAGTGTCTCTCACAATTGCAGTGTGGGCAATCTGAGTTTCTAAAGTCACAAGGAAGAAAACAGTCTCCTAACTTGTAATTCTTTCCTGTGAGTTAGACTGTGGAGTGGTATTGCAGTGAGGTAGACCAGCCCCTGGGGAGGCAGAATGACAGAAGGAGTACATTTCCATTGGAACAAGGCAGCTTGGGCTTTCAGGAGCACCACGAGTACCTCTGCCTGTTGGTAGCAGGGAGTGACAAACTTTGAGGAGGGGTTCTTCAGTCCTGTGAGCACGTCTCCTGGCTTCGGAGCCCACGAGCATCACATCCACGCCTCACTTCCCACTCTGTTCCCAGCGAGGACGAGCGGTACCGCTACTACGGCCGGGAGCGCAGCTATGACTTTGAGCGGGACTATCGCCGCAGCCGGGACCGCAGCCGGGAGCGGGAGGACCGTCACCGGGAGCGCAGGCACCGCGACAAGGAGGAGAGCAGCAAGCACAAGTCCTCGAGGCGGTAAGGGCCACCTGGGGCTGAGCTGGGCTGCTGGTGGGAGCTCACCTTCGCTGTGGACAAGAAGCCGGGTGCTCCGAGGGTGTATTTCGGTCACTCCGGCTTCCTGTGATCTGCTCCAGCCGAGATATGCCTGGGCAGGGAGCAGGCCTTGCTGCTTGCAGTGGGGCACCAGCAGGATGTCAGTCGGTGCCACAGAACTGCAGCGTTGTCTCAAAAAGGAGAAGTCAGCCTGCACCAGATACCTCGTCAGAGCTGCGTGGGTCCCAGAGTTAAGAAAATGCATGCATAGTGCAAATCTATAGGAAAAGTATCTGATTTCAGAATTGTGTGTTCCTGTGCAGAGCAGGTCTGGTCTCCAGTCTGAGACAATGCTCAGTTGCTGCGTCACTTTACGCCCTGGTAATGACTTGAGCAGACTTGCTCCATTTTTTTTTGGTGCTTAAACTTCTTTCTTTTGGAAGAAATTCATGACAGCTCTGTAAGTAGTTCCCCTTTCTTGAATGTAGAGTCAGAAAAACTCCTATATAGTGACTGCAGGCAAAAGGCTGTTCTCATCCTTAAGGAGATGCTTAGGTTTCCAGAGAGTGACAGATTGCTGAAGATTTGGAAACAAAAGGATGGAAAGAAGGGCTAAGAGCATAATCCAAATGAAACAGAAAACAAATGGAAGCTGAGCTGATACTGGCCTAACATACCAATAGCTTTAAGGGTTATTTCTCAGCTTTCTGTACTCAGACTGGAATTCACCAAAGCGGTGTCCAAATCAGAGAGCTTGATTTGGAGAACTGGGCTGCTCCACCAGTTGGAAATGAGGTGACTTCTGTGACAGCTAAACCACACACAGATGTGCTCTCTGTTGCTCAAAGTGGCAGAATGAGAAGTATCTTTTCCAAAGCAAACGAAGGAATGCTTTCTGTGTGGGGCCGCTCCTGTGTCATCAGAGACCTTCCTGGAGCCACTTGGCTGTGGTTTGGGCCTGGTCAAGGCATTTGCAGGTGGATGGAAGAGCTTTGCTGCAGTTTCCAGTTTACTGGGAATCTGAAGGAAATTGCTTACAGGTGGTTAAACCACCAGTGTGGCACAAACCACTGCCACGTTGTTACTTGCCGGGTAGCTGAAGGTGAATGGAGAGAAAGTAACTGCCTCTTTTTTCATTTTATTTTTTTATTTTGGTGCCTATGAAGCTACTCATTAAACAAGTCAGCGAATTGCAGCCAGAAGCTTTTCAGCCCATACCTTCAGAGGTTTGGCCTGGCCTGGCACTGGTGTCCCAGCTGCAGTAAGAATGTGGAGCCGCTCCACTTGGCTCTCACCCACTCATGGGGCTGTGAACACATGTGTTCCTGTGACAAATTTAATCTGCTTTTTCTTGTACTCTCTCCCCTATTTTAATTCTGCTACTTTCACACCATGGTCAGATTCTGGAGAGCTCGTGATTTTAAGCCCGTGAGGAGAAATGACTGAACGTTGGCAAGCCAGAAATCTCCTCCAAAGGGGCCAGGAACCAGCATGGGCAAAACCAGAGCTGCTGGTTTCCTCATGTCCCTGCTAGGAGACAGAATGCAGGGCTTGCCAAGTGCTGCAGGCAGCAGTGTGGGGCTCACAGGTCCGTACCACCCTGTCAGCCACTTGGGCTGGGATTGCTCCCCTGTGCCAGGGATCCTGGGTCAGTGCCCCCAGCAATGTATCTGGAAACCAGCTCTGGTGGAGGAGATAGAGGAGCTTTAAAGCACATAGCTGGTGGAGTGCTGGGTTATTTGTGAGGAAACAAAAGCAGAAACAGGACCTGCCCTCCCATTGGGAAACCCGGATCTCTCAGCTGCATCGACCGACCTCTTGCTTCTGGCCTAGGGCTTTCAGCATGTTCAGAAGAGCAAAAGTTACCCAGCACCTCTCAGATTTGGGACTCTTCTCAGCAGCCTCAGTGCTTTATATCAAAGATGGTGATACGGCAGGGCTATCAGAGTTCCCTCAGGAGTGGGATGGACACAGACTATGTATAATTGTTTATTATAAATAAATAAACAGCACTACCCCAGTGACCCTGACAGCATTCCCTACAGTGCACTGCCTGCCCTGCTGGGGTGCTGCTGCAGTGTGGGGCATCCCACAGCTGCCTGGAGCCCAGGTCCAGCTGCACACGGTGCCAGATCATCCCCAGCGAGCAGAAAACCTTCCCCCGGCAGCGCGGTGCCCCAGCACTGCTGCTCTGCCTCCTTGCTCAGGATCCTAGTGCTCTGCCTGTGCTGCACAGCTGGCGTGTTTGGGTCTCGGCTGTGGCAGAGCTGTGCTGCTGCAGGCTCTGAGGCCTTTCCTCTCCTCTCTCCACCCCCTCCAGCAAACAGCACGAGAGCGAGGAAGGGGAGAGCCATCGGCGCCACAAGCACAAGAAGAACAAGCGCAGCAAGGAGGAGAAGGAGGCCAGCGAGGATGGCACCCAGGAGGGAGAGGAGCAGGACAGCAAGGAGTGAGGGCCCCAGGAGGGACGTGCTCCTATGGAACCAGCGGGGCGGCGGTGACGTTTCATTCTGGTTTTATTTTGTGTTTTCTTCATGTTTTTTTTCCCAAGGGAAGAGGGCCTGGCTCTGGGTGAGCAGTGAAGCTCATCGCAGTGGTTTGAGTTGAGGCTGCACGTGCAGTTAAACTTTTTTTGTTGTTTTCTTTTTTGATACGAGACAAAATACAGCAGTACTAGTATATAAAGCACTGAGCTACTCTATTCATAAACATCCTTAGGGAGAACTTTGTTGTATCAGATCCTATGGTTTCTGATGGAAGATGGCTTCAGCTGAAACTAACGCATTTAGGTAATAGTTTTTGTTTATTTTTTTTATGACCATCATTCCTTTTTTGAAAAATAGGACAGTAAGTGCAACTTGAAATTTATTGTCCAAAGAAAAGTGTGATTTAGATCCCGAGAGCCAGCTTAGAGACTGGCTTCTAGTAGTGAAGTCTCACCCCCAGATACAGTTCTGTGTAGCTATGAAAATGCATTCCCATTTCTGTGTGCCAGGCAGACAGCCTGTGAGCAGGAGCAGCTCCTGCTGGTGGGCCTGGGTCTGTCTGACTGTGCTCTGCTGCCTTCAGGGAGCTGTTGTGTTCACACAGGGTATGCAAAGACTTCAAAGCTTCTTTTAATCCATACAGACATAGTTCTACCACGTTACACCTGTAAGTGGAAAATCAATGGGCAACCCATAGTAAGAGCATGAGTTTCTTTTTAATTAGCTTTGACTAACTGTTGTTTTTTTTTTAACTAAGGGTTGAGCTGAATAATTTAGCACACTAGGTAACAAAAAGTTCCATCTAGCAGTTTGCCCTCATGGGGTTGGCTTATTTCTATTTGGGTATTACCAACACTCCTGTGCAATGCATTCCTTCCCCCCTTAAATCTTAAAATAAATTCAGTCAAATTCCAGACTTTGTTTGGACTTTAGTACTGGTTGAGTAGGGTGCAAACATTTATGGGTGGGAAGAACAGGGGAAGTAGTTTTGAGGGGTTTTGGTATGCCTGGTTCTTAAAGAGAATGTTGCACTTCTGTTAGCATGAATCCACGTGTCTCATTTTAAGTATCTTCCACTGTTTTGACTTGATATTTCAAACTGTTCTAAATCTCTGCCCTAAAATAATGTGGTTTTGAAACTTTACATATTTTTTGTATTGTAATCTTGCAAGTCAGAGTGTCATGTGAAGCTTACAACTGTAGAGACTTGAGCCAGTATAGCACTATGGTAACAGTTTATATGCTATGATGGTGCATTTGATGGGTCATTAACTACCAAACCTATGGGGAGAAGAATAAAGTATGGGTTTTTTTTTTTGTTTCGTTTTTTTTGTAATATTGCTTTTAAAATGTGCTTTGAGGTCATGGGATGTACATGCGTGGGTGAGGTGTGTGCCATGAATCAGCTGCAGAGCAAGGCTGCAATCAGGCTTCAAGGCCCCCAGTGCTCTGTCAGGGCCAGGGGAGCAGCTGGGGTGCGGGATGAGCACAGGGGAGATAGAAATAAAAGTGAGAGGGATTGAGAATGCTGGGTGCATGCGGTCTGGAAGCATGCTGGTGTCTTCCATTGCCTGGGTGTGTTTTGGTGCTGGCAGAGGCCACAGTTCAGCTTGATTTTTGGGCTGGTTGAAGCCATTTCAGCCTTGTCCCCCAATGCTGGGCCAGCACAGTGTGCAAGAGGGTTTGGCTGACAGCAGTCCTGTCAGGAAAACAGGTTGTGGTTGTGCAGACTCCAATCCTTTGTGCAATTTGCAGCTGCCAAGCACACTGGTGTAACTGGCCCATTGTAGAAGAGAGCGATGGGAGTGACGGAGAGCAGGAGCCAGCCCTGCTGCTGACAGATGTCTGCATCCTCCTCATTGCACTGCAGTGACACGTGCTCCTGCTCCGCTTGCGCTGCTGGGGAGCATGGAAGAGGGAGAAGCACCAGGGATCCTTGCTGGTGCCTCCAGAGCGAGCTTGTGTTCTGTAATTGAGAAATCTGATTTTTTTTTTTCCAGAAGATGATCTCTGAAATCACTGGGGCACTGAGGAAAATGCCAGGCAGTGGCCCCCAGACCTGGCTGAGCTGTTTTTTGCCTTTCTTGAATCAGGGGAAAATGCTTGTCAGTACAATTTCATGCTGAGGTAAATGTAGAGTTTAGCCCCCAGCCAGTTCCTTCTCCTCCATTTCTGCACTCAGGTCCAAGGTTGTACAGAACTATCCTGCATCTCTGCTCCTTTTCTCTTCTTGTGTTTGTGGAGGTGGCTGAAGCTGCCCAACCTTTAAATAGGTGTAATTAAGAGTGATCACATCCAGTCTGCATCCTGCTGCACCTGGGTGGTGTCATGAAAGGGGGGGAAAATAGAGAATTCTCTTTTGAAGAGTTACTGCTGCCAGTTCCTTCCTCGTGTATGTTGGTGAATGTCCTCCTAAGGACAGACTCAAGCCTTTCACTGATACTAGCAGGGCTAACAGTTTTATTCTAGCACAATAAATAGAGGTGAAATGTTTGCCTTTAATGTATTAGAGATTTATAAAGATGGAGCTTTGGAAATAATCTTCGCTTATGCCAAGTAACTGCTGCAAGTTTCATGTCACGTTTCCTGGGGCTAATGAATGGTGACTCTAATATTCACTAGAGATCAGGAAGTTAAACTTCATTCCATAAAGCTTTTATTCCCTAGGTTGGCTTTCTCAGTCCATCCAGTTCAGAGCCCCACAAGACCAGTGAGATAACTAAGGGAAAAGAGCATGTGGGAGTTGGTTTTGTTCTTCTTTCTCCAATCACAGTATATTTCTGGGTAATCCAGCTCCTCTCCCAGGAGAAGCAGAAGTCAGCTGCACAACCTCCTGCCTGGCAAGGTCACTCAGCTTCTTTAAGCTGGTTGAGATGTTGAGATGTTCTGTTCTGGGACATTAGCTGATGTGCAAGAGGGTAAAGAAGAAAAAAAAAAGAAAAAAAAAGCACCCATAATCCATGTTGGCTTTCAGTAATATTAGAATAATTTATAGAGGCATCAAAACAAATTCAACATCTATTAACAAGCTGATATTACAATCAGTACTTAATTATGAGGACATTTTGGTGAAGTTAAAGGCACCTTGAAACGAGATGGAGTAAAAGTCATGCTGACTTCTGCAGCATACCCTTCATTTTAACGGTCTGACCACCCTCTGCATGGCTTTCTCCTGCCATCCTTTATACAAGCCCCATTTGCACAACTCAGTAAGAATTGCCCTCTTTCCACCTATGTAAATATTCACTGTTCCATATTGGGCACAGATTCTCTATCACGATAGGAAGGAGACCAAAATGCTTCACCTTCTTTTCTGTCAGACACAGCTCAAGTGACTTGTTTTCCACAGGCACGTTTCTGACTTCAGAATCATTCCACTCTCACTGTTAGCTAGCAGCAACAGCTGATCCCATTCTTTCTGCTGTTTAAGACAGTAGCTGCATTTATTGGCCAAATGGAGAGGCCACACCATGTGCCAGGGGAGCTTTTGAGACAAATGGATCTTAAGCTATTTCTGTACAATGGGCTCTGATAACAGGGCCTGCTGTATGCTGTCTCAAGCTCACTTCCTCTGGCTGTTAAGTCACTTGGTGTGTAAACAGCTCAATCATGTAGCAAGAAACAGGTCCACTCTGCTCTAATAGCCAATTACCAATAGCCAGCCCTAAGAAAAGCACTGCTGAGGATGATGGGCACATACTTGCAGTCTGTTTGCTACTACAAGGAATTAGAACATTCATTCTAGGTAGTATTTTTACAGAAGAGACCCCTTTGATTAATCTTACAGTCTGAGCTGGTTCCATAAAAAGTACAGCAGAAACAGCACAGAGAGATCTCTGATGTGAGAAAGATCTGTTTCTTATACTGCTAATTAGCAACTTAAAAAAAAAAAAAAGGAATTGCTTCATGTAGAGTTTGTTTCCAGGTAGAAATTTAACAGGTGTTGGAGGTCAGACCAACCCGTTGGGACTTCGTTTCTTTCATTCTAACCTTTACCTACACAGTGGGTTGGAACTGAAGCCCAAGGTGTGCTATCCTGGAGATTCCAACACAGCAAGCTACAATTTGCTACAGAACTGCAAGCACATCTTGTTCCTGCTGCCTCAGCTCTGCCTCTCATCACTGGGAAACTAAAAGACAGACAGCTTCTCATCAACAAACCTGCTTTCTTAGCCATCTGCTTTTGGGAAAAGCTGGTCACTCATCGAGTCTTAAAACCAGAGACATCAAGCTGAGGAAATTGATAAAAACTACACAAGTTCCTCATCTCTGCTACCTGGTGATAGGACCGTCATAGGAGTCACCACAGCTCTGCCATGCTCAGTTGGCAGCTCTTCAGCTGCAAACTTCTTTGATGTATAAAAACATTCAGTAGATTGAAGCAGCCTAAGAACATAAAACTGTGGGCTACAAGACCTGCTTAAGTGGACTGCATCCTCACTGTTTTATTAGTGGCTTTTATAAACATAAAATGATTCAGTGTCCAGTATGGCAGTAAGGTAGAGAGCAGCAG
Organism: Meleagris gallopavo; assembly: GCF_905368555.1. NCBI lineage: Eukaryota > Metazoa > Chordata > Aves > Galliformes > Phasianidae > Meleagris > Meleagris gallopavo. The sequence continues at coordinate 12,047,288 of NC_139412.1, forward strand.
CCAAGTGGTATTCGTAGGCCAGTCACGTGTTTTAACCTGGTCAAAACATTAAATGGAAAGAGGAGCTCTAAAACTAAAAAGCAAAGATGGGTGAGTCCTAGAGAAACACTGCAACACCAATACTAACAAGCTCTATTGAGTCCAAGAAGCTACAAGTGTTCTGAGTCACCATTATTTTCAATCTAACAATCAGTCGGTGGCAACCTCCACACAGTAAAGAAATGTTTTCTCCAAAAATGAAGTGAAAATTATTGTCATGACGCAGTATGCTGTATAGCAAGAGTTCAGCACTCCCTCAGTTTGTCATGTTCAGCTCAGTGTGGTGGTCAGCAAATCTGATACCAAGGATGATCCTTAAGGCTGCTGCGTGATTTGTCAAAGCTTTCACACAAGGCTCCCTGGCCAGGATACCACAGTAAGTGTCACTTTGTTCTTTTGCTCCTTCAGCATTGGGATTAGTTCCGAGTTGCTCATTCCAACCGCTGGTACGCCATTTACTGCCACTATTTCATCTCCACACCTAATCAGAAGGACAAAAAATGAGCTCGTCATAAGTAAATTCATTAACATTGTAACCTTGTCCACCAAGATCACCTACTCCACCCCCATACCAAGATCATAAATTCTTTACTGAAGTGACTCTTAGATAAAGGGCAAAAAGAGAACAGATGCAAACATGGAGAAACGACAGCAGGGGAGGAAGACAGTGCTGTTCACAGGAGTGCAACTGGCCGGCCTGGCAGTAGAGGGCTGGGCCAAGAGAAATGCTCACAGGCTGAGGCATTCTCGCTCTGTAGCTTGATTCAATAGGTTTTTCAGGCTGCCTGCTTCACCCAACCACAGTGCACCCAGATACCTTCCATGTGGCTGTACAGCTCAGCTGCAGTGGGATGAGATGCCAGAGCCAGCTCCTCTCCTTCCCTCAGTCTTACAGGACTCCCCAGGCACTAAAACAGGATGCCCAGCTGGCCCCAGGCCCCCACCAGGGCTCTGACCAGCTCTATTCTTTCATGCTTCCCAGGGTAGCAAAGCCTGGCTCACTGCACTGAAACTGCCCCCCTGCTAGAGAGCAGCCTGTAACAGTATTGCACTTGCAGCCTGCTGCGTGCTTGTGGAAGAGCTGGTTCTGGTGGATCCTGGAAGTAATGCAGACTACTCACCACTCTGCCTGCTGCATTACTGACAGGGCAGCAAGGCTACCTTTCATTTTCTCTACAGGAGGGCTTTTCCTACTTACACTGAGGCAGTCTTCATAATTCAAGTGATTTTTTTTTTACTCAGAAGCCTCTATGGTTAATCTGGAACATCCCCTTTCTAGTTCTTCTTAATTACTCAATTAAAGCCTTTACAGCCTTTTAAAATACAACATTTAACTCCCTTTAGTAGGTGGTTATGCTTTTATAGAAAAAGCACTCATTAATACAGGGTTTTGGTAATACTATTAACTGCCTAAGCGCGCAGCTATGGATTAGAAGTCCTTAACTTAAGCTCAGCCAGTCAAAAGGGTAAAAGCTCTCCAGGGAAATGATGCTTCTGCCTCGAGCCCACAGAAGAGTTCACACTCACTTCAGCCTTGCGTTGCGGCAGGCGGGCGTCCCAGGCACGATGGTTTTGATGAAGAAGGGCTGGTTTCCTTTGCTCTCCTCAAAGCCTCCAACAATGCTGAAGCCCCAGCTTTCCTGGTTGCCTTTGCTAAGGACAATATCTTGACAGCAGTGAAGGTAGCTGCAAAGAAGGCACAGCCAAAAACAGAAAGTTTGTAAACATGCTTCAAGGAAAGCCAACTGACCAGAAGTTTACATTTTCCTTTGGGGGAAGTGCAGCTATGCAACAGCCTTGTCTTTCTTCTCATTTGATGGGCTGAAGGCAGCCCCTTTGTGCAAGGTGTGTTGTGGGACGTTACCAAATCTGAAGACAGCAGCCTTTTAGAAGTCAGTACTGTCAGCAGTAGTCAAAGAGTTTAAAAATGACTCTGCTCTCAAAGGGCTTGTGAACTGAAAAATTCACGAATTCACTTCTGAATTACTTAATAATTTTTCCTAGCAGAGGAACAAAAACCGTATCAACTATAAACAGCACTGCTAAACCCCATGCACTCAATGGGAATTGAGACTTTTATTCAGCTTGGTACAACGAAGGCATTCAGCAGCCATGTCTCACTGATGGCAAGTGAGCACTATGAGGTGAGGCAGCATTCCTTCTGCATACCACATCAGAGTGTGAGATGCCTTTCTGCAGGAAAGGACTGCTAACCCAGGGCTGCTGTGTACAGTAAGACGGCGACGGCAGATCGCTGGTGTGCTAGCCCCACTCAGTGAGGTGCCTTCCCAGTGAGCCTGAGGCACATGGCAAGGGAGAACACAATAATGAAGTGCTAACAGAACTTGTGCTCTGAGCTTGCAGCACAAGGACATGCCAGGCCCTTGCAAGGCGTCTGAAGAGGTGTGGCAGAAGCACAGGCCAGCAGTCAGGTAATGTTCTGGCACCAGCAGGCTGCATGGAACTGCTGCTCATCACCCACTGAGGTACTCCTGCAGCTGAACTTCTCCTTTACAAAGTTTTTGCCTCAAGAACTTTGCTTGAGCAGTTTGCAGATGAGTTTCAGATTTCAAAAGCCTTCTCAGTTAACTTCTCACTGAGACACAGATCCAATTATCTGCTTTCAAACAAATTCACTTCCATACCAGTTCCTCATACGTTAACGCTGGGAGACCCTAGGAGACCCAGCTGCAGCTTACTGGTGCCTCCAATTTTCTGCTGGTATTATACAAATTAAAAAAAACACAGCTATGACAAACATATATGGCATCTGGTGCAAATAAGCAGCCTAGAGAACAGAAGTGCTACTTCAGCATGAAACATAAGCGAGCACTGAACACATTCTTCAAGAATTGAAAAAGGCTCTTTGCTAGAAATCTATTTCCATATGAAAAGGGCTTTTAAGAAGAGAAACATTAGTTTCCATAATGGAAAATGACTGTGAGAAAAATATTTTGGACTTCACAGAAAGGAAAGGTGCAGATTTTATTCTGGGAGGCTCCCTGCTAGATCTGCATCCCCCTCAGAGTTTGTGGAATGTGCTGCTCCAGTGGGGCCACAGCAGGGAGGACCTCAAGGTCACTGCAGAATTGCTCAAGCTTTGTGGACTGGCTGCAGATAGATCTCAAAGTAAGAGGGATGCTGCTTTTCCACCCCTGAGCATTAACAGCCAAGCCTAATGTGGCAGGGACTGTTTCAGGAGTCAAAAGCTGATACAGAGCAAGAGAGGGTAACTCAAAGATTCAGGATTCAAAGAGCAATGAATTAAGATCCCCAACACCACGTTTTGAGATGGTACTTTATACTATGAGTAACTGGTCTTTAACAATCCTATGAAGAAATGAAGCTCGTAAGGTATCTTCTGTGACACATACAGTGATCATGATAATCATTCAAACAGCAGTAATTACTAGTATATAATTAACTTGAAACACTCACCACCACCAGATTACTAGCAAAACAATGGAGAGAGTAGAAGTCTATGGGGACAGCAGGGTTTCCCACAGTTGTATTACAAGAGAAAAAAGCCAGAATGTCAGGCACCCGGCTCTGTTGCCTGAGGCTGGAGAGAAGAGTGTTCCCACCTCATCCCTCCAGCAGCACAGATGTCTGCATCTTCATCAGGCACGCATGGCCAGAGGCAAGGATGGAAATTCTGGCCCAAGCTTACACACCAAATGTTGTGGTATCCAAGCAACCTTATGAGCATGGAGTGTTTCCTTTCAGAGGACTGTGACTAAGATGCTCCTGTTATTCTGTCACCTGGCATCCCAAGAAAGATACAAGACAAGGCTGTGATCTCCTCTTCAGCACCTGTAGCCTGGCACGTAACCCAGCTTCTACAAGATGGGCTACAGGGGCTGTGCAGCTCAGAGCCTGCATGTCACTCAGTGAGCCAGCCTGACAGCATTTGATGTAAAGAAAATAACCCACAGATACAAGAACCAAGGCTGGAATTAAACACTGTAGGCTCAAGCGTTGCAGCAACTGAGCACGTTTCTCTAGCCCTGAGCTAGACTTTGACTCCAGTCTTTCAGCATGAAAGCTTCCACTGAGAAGGATTTAAGGACTTCTGTATCAGAGTAGTAGCTGTAAAAAAATGCTGAGCATGACCAAAATTCTACATGCCATCAGCACTAAGCTTAAAGCTTCCACACTGACTGCTACCAGGTCTTACTAAAAGCAGGTGGAAAAGCAGATGAGAAAGAATTAGAGCCATTTTTACTATTGGAAACAAGAAAAATTTTGTTGACTCCTAAAGGTCAGTTCAAGAAAGGAAGCCTGAAGAGCAGAAAGGGCATCTGAAATCACTGCTCCCTGCTTCAGTAGTGAGACCTTCTACCAGGCAAAGGAAGGGGGAGCCAACATTATTACCAGCAGCAAAAGGATTTCAAGCAATGCATTACATGGCAAATAATGTCAGCCTATGCTTGAAATGAAGGCAAGTTCTCAGTGAGTAAAGAATGGACACCAGTCCGTCACCAGCAGGAAGCGTGGTGATGCTGGGAACCAGTACACATCCAAAGAAATTGGAGAAAGGAAGAAGGGAGAAGGCATGGCCAGTTTTTCCTGGCTGTACTTCGCTGCTGGAGCACCCAAGAGGAACAAGCACCTGCTAGCAGCTGAGAATGCGTACCCAGGTTTGGGCTATCCAGGTACAGCTTGAACTGGTTCACAGCAGGCCTGCACAGAATGGACGAGCTGATTCTGAGGGAGAGTGGAGGAAACTAGAGGACTGTGGTGAGCACAAGCCAAGTTAGTCACCTGAGACACAAAGCTACCTTCCTTTGGCTGTTTTGTTTAGCACTTACAGGCTGCTAAGTAACACAGGGGTAATGTAACAAGACGCTTGTTAGTCTTTCTTCTTTCAGATGCCTCAAGAAACAAAGCTATAAATAATCTGAGCTTCCCACAAAAGGGTTTGGCTTAACTGTTCTACATTCGTCTTCTGCACGATCCCTCTCCAGTTACCTGAAATGAAACAGATTCCATCTCTTCTGGCTGAATGTACTTTCATGAAACCACAGAAGTGAACAAACAAGAGGTTCACCTCACCAGAAAGGAGACAGAAAATAAGTTTTTGACATCTCAGCTCTGTAACATGGAACATACCATGCTGCTGCTAAAAATCTTTGCTAAGTTAATGATCCAAACCTTTGCAGCAGGGTAACTCAGCAATTCAGAATGGTTTATGCTTCACATTAGAGATCACACAATTAGAACAGCCAGAAAGAATTAGACTGAAAGAGTTCCTCCAAATGAGATGATCAGAATCGGTATTGTAAAGCAGCAGTTACCTGCTAGCCTCTGTAATGCCATCCAGAAAGAGAGACAGTGATTTCAGCTAGCAACGTTTCAGAAGGGACTGGTTCTATGCTGACTAAATTTCAAACCAGTGCCTCACATTCCAAAAATCTATGCTCTTCATTTTCTGTGTCACTTCTCTTAGAAAAGCGAAAAAAAAAAAAGTTTTTCAGAAACTTCTGAAACATGGTTACTGTGCAACAGAAGTGGAAAAACAAGGGGTAACGCTGGAAGAAACAGCTGAAGTTCTTTATGCATTCATTGTGCTGTGATCTCCTTTCCTCTGTCTTAAAGCTAACAAGGATACTGGCAAGCCAACCCACAAAGAAGTTCATTTCTAGTGTTTAAGTCAGCTCAGTGACTGAGATCACTAAACAAATGTACCTGGGCAATCCAAGCCATGTGATCCAGAGGGGAGACCAGCTGAATCCTCGCTCCTTGATGTCTAGAGAGGGATCTGTGGTGTCTGTTAAAAGGATTTCCAAGGCTTTCAGTATGACTGAGTGGGAAGCCGCATTAGATTTCAGTGCTGAGACAGCTTCATAGTAGTTCAGGTGAGTCAAATCAATGCCATTTATACTCAAAAGTACATCTCCTGTTGATTAAATAAAATGGGATTATTGCAAAATTTGTGCTCTGAAGCACGTTCCTGCCTCAAGGTCTCATGTGGAACCCTGCTTCCAATTTCACCTTACTATCTACATCCAAATTCTGCTTAAAACAGTTCCCAACCTGTAAAGGATCTGAGTCTCCTTACCTCGCTTGATTCTGCCATCCCTGAAGAGGCACCCGATGGGCTGTACACTTGTTACATATATAGGGAGCTTGTTTTTGTTATCTCGTCCACCTCCAATTGTTATTCCTAGGGATTCCTTTGGTTCCTTCTTTATTGCAACTGTCTTTTCATGACTTACATATCCTGGAGGTAATTCCTACAATAAAATGACAATACAATACAGATTCATTAATGCAATTAACATGAAAAGCTCAGAGTCAGAAGAAAATAAGCATTATGTTTCTTTAACTCAGAACATTTGGCGATACTGCTAGATGGCAAAGTCACTTTCTTGTACTTTGTACGAGTGAAAATACTACTCTGTATTTCCAATGTGACACTGCTATGACTGAGGAATAGCTGTCTGGAAAACAGCTGCTCTCCCAACAATCCTGCTTCCTTTTGCTGTAAAGAGATGCTCACTCTGAGAACAGTTTTGCACCAAGGAACAAGGCCACTCGTATCAAGCAATCAACCCCCTTCTGATACTACTGAACTGGGATCGGTAACTTCTGAATTATTTTGCTTCTCATGCATGACTTAAAAGGTATATGGAAACTTGATGTTTGCTCTGTTTATGTTATAATCACCCCTCATCCTGATTTCTGCTCCTCAAGCCAATACAACATAAATGGATAAAACAGACAAGTAGGAGTTGTTTGAGATACCATATATAAAAGAAAAATCAAAGTTGGAGATGCTGACAAAGATAGCCAGCATCCCTAGAAAATGAATGTGTCTAATGATTATAAGAGCATTACTTAAAGTTTAAATATCAGAGTTTATTATTTCCCTGTTAATTTGCAAATAATTGCAGATGTAACCAACTGTGGCAGTAGAAGTAGGTTCCTTACTAATCTTCAACATAGGCATTTAGACACAGAAGTCTAGGCAGTTTTAGAATGTTTTCTCCCACAGGTGATACCTCTAAGCATGGAGCAAACCTCCACTGGTACAGAAGATTGGCAATTCTCTTGCAGGATATTCTTGTAACATTCAAATGGATGGCAGATACAACACTCGAGTCACAGCAGCACTACAGTGTGATTTGTGTAGTTTCTACTTCTGTGTCACAGAGCTGTGTCTCCAAACCAGAAACATAACTTAATATCACTGCACTACACCCTGAACACACTGTGCTTTATGAATGTCAAGAGGTCAACCACTGGCCCTGTTAGTGTCTTATGGACTGTAAATTTCCCATGGCCCTTTACAAACAAGGAGGGATTAAACACTTGTTCTGCATCAACACTAGAGACAACTGGAAATTTTGAGATATTCTTTCCAGTAGATGACAAATGCAGAGTTTTCTAGTGCCAGCAGCCACAAACATGCTGCTTGTCAATAGCTCAAGAAGAAAAGGAGCTACTAATCAGTTATACGTAATAAGTAACTGTCACGGAGCTAACATAATGGATCTATTGGACCAGGAGTAACCAGTGTTTTTGCTGTTATTTCTAAGCTTACCTTCTGGTAGTTGGACTTCCGTCTGTAGTGACTCTGGTCTAGTCTTCTTCTGTGGTGCACTGGGCTTCCTCCTCCGCTGCTGCTGCTGCTGTTGTTTGACGTGCTGCCATCTTCCCCTTGGTCCAACAGCTGCATTCCTGGCTGCCTCAGGACTACGAAGTTTACTCTGGATTCACTGGTCTGCCAGGAGCAAAAAAGAACGCCTGAAACCATTAGAAGTCAAGCAAAAGACGGCAAAACAGGATGATTGCTTCCTCTGCTTTGGTACGTGCAACAAGAACAGTGTATCGCAATACAAAATGAACAGCTGGAACCACCAATCCACACAATGGACAACCATCACAGAAGTAGTAGATGCTTTTTCTTTTGTTGTAAAGATACTTGTTATAGCTCCTTTCCAGCCTATATGCCACATCTGTTGTTCAGTATTTCTCCCATCCGAATACCTAAAAACCTGACATTTTGCCTAAGATTGCTGCCAGTTAAAAACTCAACCAGCTGTCTATCTGGCCCTGACAGAACTACAGTAAAAGCATTCACTATTGTTACTGCTCTTCTATCTGAAAGAACAAACTGAATTAATCCAACAAAACCTTATTGTGAAGGACTCTATTGGGGTAAGGCGTCTGTGCTTGCTTGGGGCATTTCCTGCAACAGATGAGAGAAGTACAGCTGCTGTTCTCACTACTGGATGTGTCCCACACTCCTCTGGTGGCACATGAATTCCATGGCCTGGGAAGAGGGACTGCATCAACTGCTTTGCTTCTGTTGTTGTTTTAGTCAGCTGGTTGGTCCATGTGTGTTTTTAAGCTACCAAAGGACAGGGTTTTCACAAAACAGAAATTTTAAGTCTTTCATCTCCAAAATCGCTTCAGGATGCAGTTTTTTTCCCCAAAGCAATTTGGCACATATCTTGTAAATATATTGTAAATATTGCATCCTGCTTTGGGGATTTGCCCTCCCTTCATTCCTGAGTAGCAGTATAAATGAATGTGCATATATAGTATAGGTGTAAGTGGTACTTCACAATACTTTTCTCCAAACAGTTTGCAATCAAAATTAGAACAAAGTTTAACCAAGAAGCTCTCAGAAGAACAGAACGTTTGGAAAAAAGTCAGTTCTACAGAATGTCACTTCAAAAGGAATTAAATTCCCAAAGCCAATGAAGCCAGTTCTGAGACTTACTGATCTTAGTGGGATGAAGTTCCTCATACAGAAGTTACACTTGCACACTACTACAGAAACACAACAGCAAGAATGAAAAAAAAAAAAAAAAAAAAATCTAAGAGGCCATAGTATGGAATCACATATACAGTAGAAGGAAAGATCTCAGTGCTGGAATCCTGCTGTTACTATTCTATTCTCCCACCGCACTGTACTCTCCTTTGCTAATTAGCAGGAAGAGAACTGGCTCTCCCTCACTCTGCTGACCTTGGATCCTTTCCAGGATATAAACAATATGTGATCAGATGTATTGTGTCAGGATCTTCAGATCAAAACAGAAACTGGAGTTCACTGCCTAGAAATATAAAGAATTTAAAAACTAATCTTTGTGACATCTACTGCACACATAGCAATCCCTGTTCCTCAATCAATATTCCTGGCCTGCTCTGTTACCAAAACACTTGGCACGCTGCAGTAAGAACAAATCTCTATTGTGAATGAAAAGCCACCTTTTTCCTACCCTTTTTAGCATTTAAAAAAGTTTTTAGTCTGAGATGTCGTTTGCGTGGAGAGGTGGTAGGCTGTGGAGGGAGTCTGGAAAACATCTTCAGTTTGACTGCTCGAAGCACAAGAAGCTGTCCAATCTCTTCTGGTTTTTGTGATGTATGCATCTATACAGAGCATACAAATTCTTATTCTGCAAGAAACTCTTCACACTGCCACACCACAAAAAAATTCCAATTGCCTTGGCTAAGCTGACATGCCACTAGCAACTGCCTCACTTCAGACTTGTCAGATGACTCATGATGTATTCCCACTCTTCATGTTTATCTTCGCTTGGAAGCAGCATTTCCCACACATCTGCAGAGAAGTTACTTTCCCAGAAAGAGATTTTAGGGAAGGCAGTTTGCTCCAGCATATTCTGTTAGCCCCTGGGTCAGAGCAGGAGCCCTGCCACCAATGCAGAAAGCTGCAGAATCATTAGCCACACAATTTCTATGCATTATAAATTACCTGGATGATCTGTGCAGCAGTCTCAGGTGTTCCTTGCCTCAAATCCTGGCCATTTATAGACAGTACTCTGTCATTTCGACTCAGCTTCCCATTTTTGGCTGCCAAACCTCCCTCGAGCAGATCCAGAATAAAAATCCCTGCCTCATCCGTCTTCCTGATCAGTTTGATTCCCAAGGGTTCGGATCGGTCTCTCTTTACCAAGGTGACATGGATCACTTCCTGATTTGTAGCAGAAGTGGAGTCCTGTTGTGTAGTCTTATTGGAAAAGCCTTTCTCTTGCAGGACAATGAGGTGGAGAACAGGACCTGGGTGGCGCAGGAAGGACACAGCTTGGCAGTGAGTCACACTGCTGATGTTGACACCATTCACCTAGAAAAACAAACAAACCAGAGTCCCTAATCAGAACCTATGCAATTTAGGCACTGTCTACAATGCAGAACATCACAAAGCTGGAGACAGGATGCACAATCCCTATTCAATGCCATGACTGAAGCAGCTGTTCCTCACGCACATTAGAGAGCAGAGTTTTCTAAAAAAGCAAGCAGAAGAAAGCAGATGAACTAAGGCTATCAGTGATGGTGAGTACCTAAGTACACGGATGCGATAGGACCACTGACGTGGCTAACCAACCCGAAACTGCAAGATGTTAAATCATGACGTGTACGTCATGACACTGCAGAACTGCTCTCCACTGACTTCCAGCATTCAATATGCTCTTGGAGGAGAAGAGCTAAACTGGAGACTACCCACCCCTCACTTGGGGGAGCAGTCCACAGCCTACAAAACTTCTGGAATTGCCGCTCTAATCATGCTTTTACCAAAAGTAACTCCGAGAAGCTGATTTTCACTTTGTCTGCTGTCACACAAAATTTTGTAGTGTCCTTCTTTCAGGATGGCAGCAGGGCTACTAAGTGTGGGAACCTGCTCTAATTACAGTCCAGTCAAGATTGAAAGGTGTGCAGTTTGGATACAGCAGAAGTTGTGTTGTTGGTCTGCATGAGAAACCAACTTGGAGATTCAATCGGCCACTTGTGCACAAGGCTGCCACTCATTACTGACGTCCACAGCCCAACAGGATAATTAGGTCTTTATGGCTTGCCAGATGATTGGGCAGCCATAGCCAGAAGGTGCTAACCGTTTTTCTGCAGGTAGGTTTTAGTGCCATGGACAAGCCTCTGTCACCCTGGTCAGCACACTGCAACAAGCATAATGGCATGTCAGATTCATCTGGAAACTAAGTCTGGCCGTGGGTCAGCATGGTACAAGGCGGGTGCTCCTTATTACTCACATTATATATGTGATGTTGACTTCAAGTTGTAAGGTCTAAAGCTTACAACCTGCCCATTACAGAAATGCACCTTAAGCAACATAGTAAAGCAAGTAACTATGACCTCCAAGCTAGAGCACAATCCACTGGAGAGAAATGGTGATACTGGGTGAAATTTATCACATAAAGATCTTTTCACTTCATACAAAATGGTAAGAATTCAAAAATCTGGAGGGATCAGAAGGGTCCTCAAATCTACTTCTCAACTCCAGGAGACAGATGATGCTATTGACAGACGTGTCTGATCAGTGCTTTAAAAAAAAAAAAAAAAAAAAAAAAAAAAGAAAAAAGAAAAAAGCCTTCTCTGTAGAGATTTCCCAGTTTTTCTAGGCAACTGTGCCTGTTTATCCCTTTAGTTAAGGCAAGCAATGAGACAGGAGGGTTGCATACCTCAAGAATATGGTCCCCAGGTGCTATTCTTCCATCTGCAGCAATGATAGAATCCCGCAAGACTTCTTGAACAACAATGTTTCCTAGTGGGGTGTCCTTACCCCCAACTATTCTCATCCCAAGCTCTTCCTCTGGATCTTCTCTGTGAATTTCAATTGTGCTCGTTTCAGCCACAGGGCTAGCTCTCTGAGGAGCATCTGATGGTGGAAATCAAAGAGAAAAAAAACAACACATGAATGGAACCTTCTTCCATGTAGCCCCACAAGATTTTTAACACTGTTAAAGTAGCATCTAGAGGGAAAGGAAGAGAAAACAGCTATCAGGAGAGAAAAAGCTAGGTCAAACTGAAAGCTAAAAAGGCCTTATTTCTGTAGTTTCTCCAGAACATCTTGCCCTAACTTGTGGCAAATTTTAACTCTCTCACTGCTATTTCTTGTGTTTCACTACAGGGTATTCAGTGTGTTTCACTTAGACATTTAGTTTTCTGCTGTGACAGCTGGACTCCTAGAAGCACACATGCACTAATCCCAAATTCCACAGTACCCATTAGAGAAGGGAACTGCTGCACTATAATTACTGGTCTGTCATGAGGTGATTCTACCACAGGCAGTTCACTACAACTTCCCTCCTCTAATTTCCTTTCCTCCTCTTCTTCCATCTCTCCTATAACACAGAAGTAATGTTTACCTATTTCAGAGCCTCCTGAAACCTAAGCAATGCTTCTCAGACACTTTGAAGATGAAAGTAGTTGTTAGCAAGTCATTTTAAAGCTACCAGCACTGCAACATTTAGTCAAGCCCAGCACTCTAGTGAAGCCAAGCAGACTGACTGCAAAGGTGAACTGCAGGTCTCAAACAAAAGATGCAAAATCTGCTCCAAGTGTACTCAGAGTAAAAGCCAACTGAGAACTAAGCTGACCTGTGCAATGACACATCAGCAGACATGTACCCAGCTCCAGTCTCTGCACATCTGGAAACTGAGACACACTCTCAAACAAGGCACTTAGATTTCCACGCTCCTTCCTTCTGGCAGGGATTGACACAAGAGGTTCTAAGCTGCAGTGCAGATGGTTACTTTTATCTGCAAGGGTTTCATAAGTAACTACTAATCCAAAACCAGGCTAGGCTATAAGAACACAGTTGCTTTGTACTGTAAGGGAGGTGCTGACCACTCCAGGAAATCAACTGTATATTTAACTTTCTGAACAAGATTAAGAAGTTGGAGCGTTTCCTAATCACTAATTATTTGGCTTCTATAAGTGCTTTTAGTGCTGCACATTCCCATTGAGAGAAACTGCATTAATTTCTGCAAAGAAAACTGTAAATACAACATTCACTGCAGCCTGAGATCTCAGAGTTGTTTTGTGCCAGCAGTTCTGTGCTTCTGAGCAGATTTTTCCACATGCAATGCACACTGATGAATATATCTTCCCTCTCCTCAAGAGCAAGCTGAGGAAAGAGAGGTTATCTAACCACACTGGAGAAGCATCTGAAATAATTACCTCATTTTTATATTATAAAAGGCAATTACATAGTTACATCTGTTTATCAAACTCTCACCTTCTTCAGTCTCCTCAAAAGCTGGGTTAACCAGTCCAGGCTCTGCAGTCCCTAGTGATACCACAGCAGCTGCAGAGCTTTCTGCTAAAAGCGTGGATCCTCCGCTGGGTACCTCTGGATCCCTGGGCACCTCTGGATCCCTGGGCGTGCTTGTCTCCACCTTGCTGAGGGGCTCTTCCTTCCCTTTGGAAACAGGGTTCCTTTTCCGTTGTAGCTCACATTTGTATTTCTTGAAACCAGGACACCTGGAGAGAGATTGTCAGTGACCATCAGTGGCTGACACAGCACACGTAGGCTCTGAGTGACAAAAGCAGGCAAAGAAGTACGTTCAGGACCTCAGCAGCTGCTGAGTTTGGGTCACAGATGCTTGAAGTTGTTCTCATTCTACTTTCAGCTTCTACTTGCATAAGTAGAAGAGCGGACTACTTTCTTACTTTCAAAATTATTAAGCTCAATATTTTTAAAAAGAAAATGGAAGAGGAAGAGGACTTACTCTTGCTAAATATTTACATGGCAAACTCTCAGTGAAGACAATACCTCTTTTAAAACATAAGTAAACACTTAGCTCTGTGCATTTAGAGCTGATGATGAACTGTAACTTTATGCAAAGGAAGTGACTCGAATTTCAAGCTCAGCTCTGAATCGAGCTTTGTTTTTAACGAGCTGGTAACATGGGAGAGCAGTGAGCAGAGCTTGATTCTTTTTCCCCTGAGCGAGGCCTGACCCTCGGGCAGCTCCTGGCCTCCAATCCATGCTGAAGATGAATGGGAGCAATTCACAGAAGCTTTACTCCCACTGACCACTCCCCACCTGGAGATTCAAGGAGTAACACTGCACTCAAAAAAATGTGCTCTGTATGCAGTTACACCGTAGCTATCTCAGCAAGAACAAGTGAGGAAAAACAAGCTCTTTTATCAAAAGCACTTAGAGAAAAGTAGCAGGTAAGGAAAGTGATGAATGCAAAAGCGTCACTTTCAGAGACATGAGTACTACTGGGTGTTGACCAGAGTCACTTTTCAAATTAAACCCTATTTACATTCTGGATAAACAAGCCTTACCCAGGAATTATCCGGTGTATCCCTGGTCATCTTTCGCTTGGAGCCAATAAAATGACCCTAAAAGTTACGGGCAGAAGCTAGCTGACCCACTTAGGCACAACCCTCTTAAGATGTGGCGAAATAAATGAATTTTGCTAAGGGCAACGGAATACCCCAAGAAACAAGCTGCTAGTTGCTACTAGGTATTCTACTATAATTTAATCTCACTTATAGTTAAAAAATCCACAAACATCCAAACCCCAGTGTAATTTTTTTTTTTCTCCTTTTTTTCACTTTTCAATCTAAAAACGCTCACAACCCAAAGTCGTGATTTTTAGAATACTCCATTCCCACTGGAGATGCTAAGAACTGTATATGGGAAGGAGATACTTTCCAGTCAGGTCTTCAATATAAACACTGAAGAATGCCTCCCTCTCTGAAGTGTAACTCATGCATCAGAGGGATTAGCAAGTGACAGAAGTCTACTGGTACCAAGGCAGACTTATGGAGCTCAGAGGAAGGTTCTGACCCCTCAGCTCTGTACCCAGCCCCACTCTGGCCCTGCCCGTGCAGCACCACAACTATGTAGGCATCCTGTCTGCAGCACCACCATTCAGCCCTGATGGTAATGAGAAAACAGTACAGTCAGTTCAAGGACGCTGTGAGCTTTCCCAGGCATCTTCCATCACTGCCCCAGCTCTAACAGGAGCTCTCAGCTTGTGGTAACAAAGACAGGCAAAACAGCAAGGGTAGGAGCTCGGCTGGAACTGTGAGTATATCTCAAGTGCTGTGTGACCTATTTATAACACATGGCACTGACTCAAAAAAGCTACAACACAGCTGAAGGGAAACAAGCTGCGCTTCTCAATACCAACTGAGAAAAGTACACCTCACCAAAGAAGGTCTGCTTCTGCCTGCAGTTAGCAAGCAGCTTGCACTTAGCTCCCTTTCCTGCAATCATTAACTAGGAACAGATGTCATTCCATACCATGCTGAGACCTCTGTCACTGACACTTCAGAACTTTGCCTGCTACCAGCTCAGCCAACAACAGAAGTACCTAAACACATCTCTGCTGAAGTGCAAGGAAGAAAAAACCTCTTCCTCTACACAAAGGGAAAAATGTATATGTGCTTCGTTTTCTCAGCAGAAGAATGAGAGAGGATAATGGAATTATAAGTAGGTGATTCAGCAACTGCATAATGCACAGCTTGGAGGGACTTACACTGTTTGGATCAAAGACATATATTGCACATCTTAATTGGACCAATTAAACTGGTAACAATGCACGATCCCTTGCCTCCAGAGTATTGACTTAGTGCCTGTCTTTCTTTTCCACACAAGTGAAAGAAAGAATGTGCATCTTTGTAATTGTTTACAAAGAGACAGGCTCCCCAGATCAGGACACATGATTTATATACAACTGAGTGGTTTTGCATCCACAGACAACTTGCCTGCAAGAAGGCAAGGAAGGACCTCAACCTTTGCCCTGTAGCACATGGGAGCTCACTTCCCTAGCTCACAATTATGCTGTCTTCACACACCCACCTTTCTGGCCTCACCTGCTGTCACCTCACCTCTGCTGGTCCCATTTTGTCCCCATCTAAAAAGCTTTCTGCTCAGAAGCACAAGAGACAGATGGTATTACATGCAGAGTGACAACGCAAGGTAAATGGGAAAGCACCTGTTCTTCAGGTGAGCTTCTAGTTCACACCGCTGCATTGTCTGCTGACACTCTGCCTTGAATGGACAGACGACAACCAGCTTATCCAACAAGTTTCGGACTAGAAGGCTGGACTTGTGGCACTGCTGGAGAGAGAGTTTCTTCCGATCCATAGGACAGAAGTTATACTCCTGCATGAAGTTTTCAAGGCACTTGAAACAGTACGTATGTCCACAGGGGGTGTCCATAGGCTGGAGCAGAGGCTGAAGGCAGATGTGGCAAATGAGTTCATCGTCCACTTCATTCTGGAAGTTGTAGAGATGATTGTCTGGCAAGAGGTGGAACTGACCGCATTCACAGCACAGCTCAGCACCGTGGTGTGCCTGCTCTTCTGCTGTGGGATCAGCCATGGTGGCCAGGAAGTGCACTCCCAGGGCAGCAGGAAGGAAATGTGTCCTGTAGCAGCTGTTGACAGAGCTCCTCTGCTGAAAAGAAGAGAAAGAGAGATTTCCAGCCAACTGCCAGCTCACGATGTAGCCAATTAAAAATTAAATTGCATTCCTGCCTTAAGTTTCCCTGGTATTCTCACCCCTACCAACCCCATAAGAGTTCTTCCTTCCAGAGAGATCCTGTAAATGATCAACCCAAGGATGAGAGATCAAAAGGACACGATTCAGCAAAATGTTTAAATGGATGAACTGAAGCTGAAATTACTTTACACACAACAGTGACACAGGGTGTGTAAAACCCCACGAAATATGAATTGGAAAAGCTGAGACAAACACTGCACATTCTTGAGAGAGTAATTTTCACATGGACCATTTTTCTCTAGAGCTTTCCAGAGAATACTGAATATTATCCATTTATAAGACATGTATGGTGAAAGATCAGTTTGAGGATTTCTACTTGTCTGGATTTTTGGTTTGGTCTTTTTTTGGGAGAGTGGTCTGAGGATGAGGAAGAAGAAGAGGAAAAAATTTCAAAAGAAACAAAAAAAATCTGAGCCAGATTTCCTTCCTCTTAGGCTCACTCCCTCCACAAAACATTAGAGTTAACAAAGAATGCATTGTTCCCTTCTCATCCATGCCTAAATTTATCCACGGAAACATATTTTCTTTGAAAATATTCAAGTTTTCTAAGGGGGGAAAAGCCATAAGTACAGCGCATGTCACAGTTGGCTGTACTGTAAGACAAAGGCTTGAGCTTCAGCTTCTTACAGGTTGGGAGGTAAGGGACAAACTGAGCTCTTTGCAGCTGCTGCTGTACTGATGTTA
Organism: Meleagris gallopavo; assembly: GCF_905368555.1. Classification (NCBI taxonomy): domain Eukaryota; kingdom Metazoa; phylum Chordata; class Aves; order Galliformes; family Phasianidae; genus Meleagris; species Meleagris gallopavo. The sequence goes on from NC_139412.1 coordinate 12,064,299, forward strand.
ATAACAGTGTCTCCAGTCACACCCCTTTTGAATCTTGCCTATTGTAATTAAATATAAAATTCACCTGAGTTTGCTGCAGATCACATGCAGAGACACTGCTGCAGAAAGGATTACTCTTAACCTGGCGATGCGGTACTAGATGAAGTTATATGACTGGGTTTTTTAAGTCCATTTTAAAAATCCCAGTTTAAAAATAAAGGCACAACAGTGACTAAATGGAAAATATTTGAAAATAGTTGCTTTGTCTGGAACAGGTAATAGCCTGAGCAAGAGCGAACACCGGTCTGCACCGGTGCCTGGAGGACGCGGCTGGCACGCAGCAGCGACATCGCAGGAGGGTAGGCAAGAACAATAAGATAGCAGGAACAGCCAGAAAAAATTAGTCATGGGTTTCTAATAAAAAACATACATCATTCCACCTCAATTAATTGTCAAGCATAAGTCATCTATTTAATTAAAGGGATAATATATCACCGACAGAATCAAGTGATTTCCCGGGCAAATTTTTATGTAGTGCAGAGAGGTGGTGGCACTCGTAGGGGGGAAGCAAGCACCAAGCTGCTCTGCTGCAGTGCCAGAAAGCACCTTCCCTTGCAGGAAGGGCTTACATGGGGCACACAGCCCCTGCTCTTTTCACTGCATTCACTCCTTAGCTCTTACCCACAGATAGGAGCAGATGTGCCCTGCCCTTCCAGAAATGCCACTGATCTTCGCTACTTTCCTGTCTGAACCAGACTCAGACAGCTCCACTGTTCTTCTGACTGAAAGCTCCCATTTGATCTGAAGCCATCCCCCACGTGAAAAGAAAACATTTCAGCATCAATCACCTCCCAATGCTGATCGATCCCTTCAGATCAGTTAAGGAAGCTTCCAAGGCTAACACCTACCAACACAAAATACTTGTGCTTCGGGTTGTAATATTTGCATAAGATTTTGGCAAGTGATTAAACAGCTCTACTGTCTCAGTGAAAACAAACTCTATGGTAATTTTGCTGATAAACAACTTCTTAATGGGGGGGAAGGGGGCACCACATTATTTACCAAATTCATTCCCTGCTTTCTGTGCCTAAAGTTATGTGTGATGATCTCATTTATGAGTCACTTCAAAACTCATGGAAGATAAAAGCATCACCACAACCTTACTGCATTTTTCTTCTCCGTTTTGTTCTTGCAAGCCCAGATCCTTGAAAGCCAGGTGTGAAGGTTTCATTCCAAAGTGCCAAAGAACCTTTTCCTCTTATCCCACCATCCTTTCCATGAGGAGGACCCTCTTGCAGCCACCAGGGAACCAGGGCCTGGCACCTCAGCCACGAAGCAAACCCATCCCACACAGCCTTCGGCAAGGCAGAGGCAACCAGCAGCTCTGAGAGGGCAACAGGCTCAAACAAGCCTGCCGCCTGCTCAGTGATTCAGCCAGAAAGCAGATGTTCAGTATGAGGAAAATTGCTAACATCTTATTCAGCAAAGATGACTACTGCACAACAAGACAGACCTTAGGTGTCTAGAAAATGCAGTGTTCGAACACAACAGGCACAGCAGCCGGCTGCTCAGGTGGAGCCCAGCTCCAGTGTCCTGCAGCCAGCTCCCAGGGTTGCAGCTGTTTAGCGAAGCTGAAAACCCACTCCATCTGTTGCAGTTTCTGCTGCACAGTCTGGCCTCTGAAGGCCAGACCACCCCAGCAACCCCTGCCATTCTCGTGCTGCTTTTTGTTGTTTATGAAAATGTCAAAGTCTGACATGTGTGTATAGTGCTCATCTAATGCTGTTTTAAAAACACAACAAAAACATCTTGAGTCTGAGTGACCCAAAGAGTAACACACCCCTCCCATATGTGACAAAGAACTGAAGAAAATAAACCTGCACAATCCTCTTGTTTCTTAGCCTGTGTGGGTGAGAGAAAAGATTTCTTTGGGCTCACCTTTATCTTTACTTCCTAAGAAGAACAAAAGCAGTGGTGGATTTTTTTTTAAAAAAAGCAGGATTCCGTGTACTGTAACCTCAAAGAATAGAATTCTTTCGAAGGAAGACTTATCAGGTTGTCTGATCTTTTCCCCCACCAAAGGAAGCTTGCTCCTGGCGCAGCAGCACAGTGCCTCCTGTTCTCAGTCTGTGGGCACAGGCCCCTCTGCCTCCAAGCACTGGGAGCCCCCAGTCAGCGCCTGGCTCAGGGCTGGCCTCCAGAGCACCCCAACTCAGAGCAGAACTTGCAGGCCGCTTCTGCAGCTGCTCAGAAAGTTGTTTCAGAGCAAGTACTCCAGGAAACCTTTCCGCTGTTTTGCCTCCACCTGTACTAAAATAGCTGAAGAAGAAAGTTGGGTCGAGCACCACTGAAAAGCAACATCCCTGCTGCCAACCTCACCATTTCAGCTCTCAGCACTGCCAGGTACCACTCTCACTCTGTTTGTAAGGAACTTCTCTCTTCCCTAAGTTAGTGTGGGGCACAGACACAATTCTGTCCCAGCCTGCCCGCTCACACAGCTGCAGCACACATACAGGTCGCTTTCAGTCACGAACACCCCGGTGCCATCTTCTTGGGGTATGACTTCACTGCTATTCCCAGTTACAGACTGAGCTCACATCACAAGACGCTAAACTACACACCCAGAGCCACTACATGCAGGAATGTAATACTCTTATGTGATTCTGAATCTGACTGTAGGCAACTTACAGTCATCACACAGGAAAATCCAAGGAAAGAATACCAACCCAAACCTGCGAACCAAAAATGCTATTCCAGCCCCTCTCCGAGTGGCCCTGAGGAGCACATTTCCGTTGCCAAAGAAGGATGCAGTCAGGCTACAGACAGCAAGGCGAGGACACGGCAGAAGTGTAAAGGTTCCTCCCTACAGATCAGGATGACAAGAGGAACATCTCCACTAAAAAACTAAACATTAAAAAATCTAATTCTTAATATTAAAAAAATACATTTGTGGCATGGAAAGCATGCAGGAAATACAAGGCTTTTCTATGTTAACACATGTTGATACTGACAGACATTACGACAGCCCGGCTGTAAGAGCTGGCTTTGGGACGACAAGGTGCATCCCCACGTACACGGCTGTGTGACAGCTGTCTGTGATAATTGCACCAGTTATTATATTTATGACTGCATTCCCCTGGGAGACTGGAAATACAACATTCCACGTAAAGGCAACACAATTAGTTTTGAGGGGTGGACAAAACAAAGGCAGCACATTCTGGATTAAGACAACTGAGGGCACACACCAGGAGGGCACCAACCAAAAGCAATTTAATTACATAAAGCAGCAAATTCCCGATGGATCCCAACATAGCAAACCCAGCTCTAACAATAAGCCATAAGAAAAACGGACTCCAAAAAACTGCAAAACTTTCTTCAGTTTTCAATTGGCTCACAAGCCTTGCGCTTCTCTAAATAGGATTTTTTTTTTTTTTTTTTTCCCTAAATGAGAGAGAAAGAGGTTGCAGAACTGTTCTGTAACTGTTGGGTTTGTTTTTCTTTAGTTGTATTTCAGCTCTACTTTGAAGGAAGATTTCATGAGCATGAAAAGCAGCAGGTTTTCCATGGAACACACCAGCATCCTGCCCAAACACTTCCAATTGCTGCTACAGTCTTTCACAACTATGAACAAGCCATCCTTAGTTTATATTAGTCACCAGAAAATAATGTTGAACCATCAGATCTTCATAAGCAATACTTACAGCAGGCTGCTTTTTCCAAAAGGCACAGTACCAAACGCCAGAATACTTGACAAGTGATAATGCAGAGCCCTACTGCGTTTCCTTTTTACTTCCTGATACTGCTGAAGATTAGGCCACTGAAAGTAAAAGTATGAAGCCAAGGCTTCTGTAAACAAGAGGTTTGTCTGGCTATACAAGAAGTAACCCCTTCAGTGATTAACCTTGCCTTCAAGCCAAGAGCTCCTAATGAGGCACCTGGGAGAGGAACTGCTCAGCGCTTACGTGAATGCTTCAATTGAGGAGATCCACATCCAGGCTGCTTTGCTGCACTCCATCTCAACAGAGACCACCAGTTTAAAAGCTCTCATTGTCCCCATCATTTCCACTCATTCCTTAACCATAAACCTGAAAACAAGTTTTATTCCAAAGCCCTTGCATTTTTGTGCTTACTGGACAACTTGGTATTTAACCCACTTGAATTTCTGGGCAAGTATCTGTTTTCTCAACTGTATTTTCCAGGAACAGAATCATGTCACATTAGACTACAAAATACATGCTGGTCTAGAAAACCCAATTCGGAGGGATGTGCTCCAAGGTCTGGTTGATGTCACTGAGCCTGTCCTAAGGAATTTTCTCCTGAGCAGCTGCTGCAGCATCAGCTCTCAGTACGACACATGGGTTTTCATTTTCAGGTGGTTTCAATAATATTGGAAAATATAAAAAGCAGCTTTTTTTATTTGTATTACTTAAAATCTTGCTAGAAATGAATAGCACGAATTGCAAGCACGTACCTGATTTTATGAAAAAGCTACACAAAAATTAAGGAATTGGTTCCTCTGCTCCACTTCTCTCAATACCATACGTACTGTACACTTGTTTCTTAACTCAATTAGCAGTGCCACAGAAACACCACAGCACTGTAACCATCTCACCAGAGACCCAACTGGCTCTAAAGCAGCAGGACAGCACAGTGTGATCCCAACAATCCTTTGTACAGAGCAGGAGATTCTGGTGTTATTCAGTTAACAACACCTGGGTAACGAGCACCTGTAGATTTCCCCTCTTCTCTGTTTTTAACGAGGGATTAAACAGAGAGGTATAAAATGTTTTCCACCTACACTGTTCCTCCAAGGAGATTAAACAATGACTATTTTAACACGCTGCTCTGAAAAATGGATAACCTCAATGCCAACAAATGGAAGTGAAGATAAATGCTGCAGGAGAAGCTGTTTTATTTACATTTCTAGATGCTTCCACTGCATCCATCCTCCTTTCCACACCCTTTCTTCCCCACAAACATGCAAGCTGCCTGCTTTATGGTCAGAGGAACATAAAGCTTATGCAGATTTTTTTGTTTTACCAGTTAAATCAATTTGCTTCTTTGCAGAATACAACACACAGACTTCTGTGAGATCTTCATTGCTGGCAGCATGCACGTATTTTCTTTGTATGCTTCCTTTTTCTTATTGCATCTAGTAATCTCTCTCTAGGAAGTTAAATACCCCTACCTCCACCCCCATCTCACCTACGCTTTGAATTGGGCAACTACCTGCAATTCCATCCCTAAAGATCAGTTAGACATTTGTGAATAAGGTTTTCCACAAAGAAAGGGGGAATCCATGTCTATGATTTAAGGATAAAGGACCTAACCTGTAATAACCAAAACCTCTCCTGCACTCGAAGCAAAAAGCCACAAGCCAAATCAAAGGAGGAGATTTGATGTTGAGATTGAGGTTCATCTAAATATCTGGTGCAATACACACTTTCCTAAGAGCTGGGTTTTGAGGACAAGAGGTAAAGATCCTACGTCACACAAACACCAGGCACCCCTATCCCATCACACACCTTGTGTCTACCTGAGAAGTCCTTGTTTATGGAAAGAAAACAGCACCAGGGTTTACAGAATATGAAATAAGTTTGTAACATGCAGAAGCTTGTCTCAGGTACAAGCCTTGGTAAGTGGCCAACCCTGATAGCTACTGCTCTTGCAGTAGCCTGATGGCACCCTGTACGTTATTGTCTACTTGTGATCTGGGTGTCATAGAATACAGGTCAGAAAAGGAGTGGACATTTTCTATGATAAAGTCCATAAGGGAAGAAGCAGACCGTGCATTATATAACTGCGTGTTTTTTAAGTCCATGTTTAAATATCCTTACTGGGGCAGCTATTAGCATATATAATTATAAACAGTGCAAGGAGTGAGATTGCCTTGGGTAGACATATGGCATTTCTATAGTTCTAGGCCTCACCTGTCTCGTGAGAAAGCAAAGCATTCATCCTCTGTCACATTTGCAGTTGTTACCATTAGAAACATCTGATTAGGGCTTTATTGCAGGATAAAATAACAGAACTTTTAGCTACCTGCTCCAAGGCAAATTTGGGTCTCAGTTACACTAGCACTTTTTTTTTTTTTTTTTTTTTTTTTTTTTTACAGTACACTTAGAAGTATGACACAGTCAATGAAAGCATCCCTTGATACCAGCAGGGTGTTTCACCCTGCCCAGCACGCAACAGTGCAGACTTCCCTTCACAAGGTAACAGGGCATTTCATCAAAAGGAGTGTAAAGTACCATCCAGCCCAAGCATGTTCCAACTAACTAAAAAGCTGAATTAAAAGATAATTAAGTTTGTAGCTCCCTTTACGTACCATCAGATCATGCTAAAGGGGAAAGAAAACAAGTTATCTTCATTTAAAAAAAAAAAAAAGCTAACTAATTCCCCAGACCACAAGCTCTCACTGCAGTTCTTCGGGGTGTGCAGGGAGGTTTGAAAGCAGTTTAAACTCCCGCCAGCCCACGGGCAGGCAGGATGCAACCAGTACCCAAACAGCCTTCCCTACATATGGCAGTTCATAAGCACTACAGGAAAGCGGGGAAAAAAAATAAAGCCTCTTTCCATTAAGGACTACATTCTCCTAAAGACTTAAAGAACAACATTATGGCTCATTTTAAGCACACATTCTATTGCTTAGGATTTCTGTCTTACGGATTCACAAGCTTAAGCATGGTTGCACATCTAATTTAAGATGCATTTTCGCCATACAATTTCTCCTGGTATATCTAGTTGTCCTCAGACTTAAAACAAACACCCCTCCCAGCTTGGGGGGGAATAAACCAGAAAGAGACTTTTTTTTTTTCTTTTCAAGTCTTAACCTGATTCAAAGCTGCCTGTAAGCTGGTATCAGAAATAGGTCTTTAAGAACCATTGTTATCTTTTTAAGGTACATATTTACAGTATGACTAAATTGTTATCTATGTCCATTGCTCTAAAAATAATGTAAAAAAAATTGGCGTGGCCTTCTCAGCAGTTGCAAGAGCTGGAACAGCCCTGCTGACCAAAGTCCTCCCACTACCCACAAGGAAAGCAGCCATCCCTCCTTCGTCAGCAGGCAGCTGCCCCAGCACAACCTCAGGTGCAGCACTGGGCAGGAATGGGGCACAGCCTCCCCTGCTCAGCTCCAGCAGCCAGGTGCCATCCTCACAGGAGAACTCTTTTCCTAAGTCATAAATACAAAAAGGCCCAGAAGACCATTATTTACTTTTATGCATCCTACTTGAAATAATCATACAGCAATTCTTGTCCACTTCAAACGAGATCGTTTAACAAAGGATATCACACAGACCCAAGGCTCCCAAGGCAATGGTTGATGGTTGACTTTTTTCTTTTTCCCCTTCTTCTATTTATAGACCTGTAGAAGGGCTTATTAGATAAGTATCTGTTATTTATTAGTCTAGGGGCGGAGGTTAATAAGTCTGAGAACTTTACAAATAGGGCTGATCAAGAGGTACTCGACTTCCACCAATCACAAAAGGAACGATGGCAGAGATGAGCAAAAATTCTCAAAGAAGAAGGTTACGTTTCAACTCAACCCCTGTCTTATCTGCCACGTGGTCAGCTCTTAATGAGAAAGCCTGCTGCAGCTGTTTGCAAAGCTTGCACGATTTAAGGCCCAGGCAAAGAGCAGACAATGGTAGACAACGCTTTTTTTAAACAAGTCCATTCCAGTACTTCCTTTCCACAGACAATTCCAAATAAGGAACAATACAGTCATCAAAAAAATCTGCTGCACAAAGACCCTCTGGAGCAGCCCTATACATAAAAACCAACCCCCACGTGCAAGCTGCCAATTGTCTCTCCAAATTCCTCCAGCTTGATTCCATTTCCCTCCTTTCAGCCTGCAGTTTTTTCCTGGAGCAGTGCAGTAATTCCCACTACTTTGGTCATCTAAATCCCCTCGGACACTTCCGATGGTTCACAGCATACCAGCTCGTGGACAATTTCTCATCCAGAGTATCGAAAGGTTTAAAACTCAATTCATTTCAAGAAACTTCCAAGGCAAGTTTCAGCCTACAGCAACACTTTGCATGCTATAAATCAGGGTGTATAAACTGATGAGAGACTGTCAAACACCATTCCTAACAACTGTATGACCAGCACCGCTAAAGTAAGCTGAGAAGGAAAAGCCAAACAAGAGGGGTTTGTAACATATCAGCAAAACATACTCCAGCCCATCAGACAACAGCTGCAACCACTCTTGCAAGAAATACACAGTTGGAATGAGATGATGCAGTTCAATTTTCTAAATGAAGTTGGTATCTCAATTTCAGCAGATTTTTTACTTCTGCTTCGCTTTTAATGTAGAAAACAAGAAATACATGGCAATGCACACTGAAGAGTTAAAAGTACAGCAGTGGGTGCCTCGTGAGCAACAGGTACTTTATTCTGGTCACCTACCATTATGCCTAGGACTCTACAATTTCATGAACAGGTAAATTCATCCAGTCACTATGCTTCAGGAAGTACAGAACTATCATTGCTTATGAAACTATTAATTACAAGTGCTAACTGACGTTGCTGGGATCTCCATTCAGCTGGCACTCATGTTATGCACCATAATCCTCAACTTGTTCCATCAGGCATCTCTGACCCTCGTGGTTTTCTAGAGCAGAAGAAGGTCGTTTAGCCACCAGATTCCTTCTGGAACTGTTTCTTTCACCTTTTACAGCTCTTATTCCTCATACCAGGAGGTTGGATTTGTTACTCGGCTCTCACTTCCCTCATTCTTTTGGTAAGAAACTTCAAAAGAAGCCTGTTTTTCAACAGAGAAACTTCCTTTTTGCTGCAACCACTGGTCCCTCTCTCCATTCCATTTCACTAAGGTTTTATGCCAGTGCATCTCCGTTATTTAAATGAGTTACATATACATCATGCTTGTGTACAAGCATAGACACAGAAAGGGAGGTAAGGTTTTCCAGCAGAGCTGTATTCCAACAGCTAACTCCACAAAAGGCTGATCTGGTATTTCCTTGCTCCATCCTCAGCCAAAGAACCCCTCTGTTTTCCCTCTACACAAGCATTAGTGCTGTTGTGACTTCATGAGCTTCTTCAGGCAGCAAACTTCATTGGAGAAGGCAATAAACGTGACCACTGACATCCCCTTCCAGCAGCAGACATTCTACATCTGCTTAGATGTATTGTAATAGAGCAATTCAAGCATTAAGAGTTTCAGCTTGCAACTTAGAAGTTTTGTTTTGGAGGAGCCATGCGCACAATCTGCTTTTTTTTATTGGAGAACTGCCAAAGAACTCTGGCCTTCAAGCACCAAGGACAAACGTCAGCGCTGTCCCTTAGAGGCACAGCACACAGCTGGCACTGCTGCTGCAGGGTAACTACTGTCCTGTACACCACATCGTACCACTCAAACCCAGGGCTCCTCCGGAGTCTCCAGAAGCCAAAGGACTGGACTAGACACCTCTGGGGCCTTGTGACAGTAACATGAATCTCTCTGGGCTGACTTGTGCGCCATCACCCTGCACCAACATACTGTTGACACAGCAGAGACCTCTCACAACACTTCTATCTGCCTTGGGTTGGAATAGCGTTTCCTAAGGAGCCTTTACACAGTTCTGGTCCTTGGCTGTAAAACAGGAGCAGAAAATGAAATTACAGCATTACTCATTTGTAGGTTTGGTAGCAACAGGAAAGCACTCATTTTGCATCTCAAGTGCTAAGTGAGACCACAAACCAGCTGAAGGGATGGCAGTATGCTTCCAGGCCCAGCATACAGCCCCCAGTACACCCAGGGGGACAATTCTCCTTTGCCATCTTCCCACTGGCACTGCTCTACTGCCTGAAGCAGAGTGAGGGTAATGGCAGAGGGATGGGGATACCAGGCAGGCATAGTCCAACATGAGCTGGGCTGTACAGCCTGGAAATGAGAAGGGAACCCGGGGACACCTGAGAGTAGCCTTTCAGTATCTAGGGGAGAGGGAAGGGGGGAGGACTTATAGAAAAGAAGACATTCTTCAGCAGGGTCTGCTGTGACAGGACATAGGGAAATGGTTTCAAAATAAAAGAAGCTGTTTTCTACAATAAGAGCAGCAAGGCACTGGAGCAAGTTTCACAGAGAGGTGCCCCATCCCTGAAGACAGTCAAGGTGAGGCAGGACGGGGCTCTGAGCACCTGATGGAGCTGTAGGTGTCCCTGCTCATTACAGAAAGCTGGACTAGATGACCTTTAAGGCTCCCTTCCAACTCAAACGATTCTACTGAGCGCTCTGGGACTGCCCCTTGTTTTGACACACGGTCTGAAAAGCCTGATGAAAAACCTGGCATTGCTAGCTGAAATAAAAGTGTTCTAGTCCTACTGTACCCCTCGCACAGCGAGCCTCCCAAAACCCTTCCAGAGCATTACCTCATCCGTAGCACCTCGTATATTTATTACCTCCAAGGTATTTCCAAAACGTCCACACCGTCACGTTGCTCTCCTTTGCCCATTATCACCATTGCTATTTATTAGGCTTTTCTGCATTAATTACCAGCGCAGCATCAGAAACGTGCCAACTTAGCGCATCGCTCGCAGGAACGCAGCCCCGCAGCCTCCCTTCACACCGGGCCCCGCCAGCGCACTTCTTCCTCACACAGCCGGACCGGGGGCCGCTCCCAGCGCCGCCCAGCACGGCCGGGCCCAGCGAGGGCTCCTCGTGGCGGGCGCCGTCCCCGCACCGCGCGCGGGAGCCCCGGCCGCAGCGCCCTCCCTCAGCCCCTCGCGGCCGCCGCGTCCCTGGGAAACGCCGTCCCCGCCGGCCCGGACCCCCGCCCCGACTCAATCCCGCGCCCGTCCGCCGCTCACCTGGAGGAGAAGGGACGGGGCGGGAAGAGGAGAGGGAAGCCCGGCGCCGACTCGGCCTGCGGCGGCGGCCGGCGCGGCTGCCGAACCAAGTTTCCGGGCGGGGAAGAAAGTCGAAACGTACGTGAGGAGGAGGCAGCGCAGCCCGCCCAGGTGCTCCCGCCCGGCGCGGTGCGGCCCGGCCCGGCCCGGCCCTCCCCTCCCTTCGCCGCGCTGCCCTCCTCCTGCCGGGCCGGGCCGCCCACAGCCCTGCCCCCGCCGCCCGTTCCCCGCGCCGCTTTCCCGCCTCACCTCGGCGGGCTGCGGCGGCTCCCCCCGCCCTGAGGCGGACAGGTGCGCGGCCGTGGGAGCGGCCGTAGTGCGTAGCAGAGGGCAGTACGGTAACACAGCAAGAGAGCTGCTTCCACAGGCACTCGGCCGGTAAAGAAATAGATACACCAAACCGTTGCCTTACTGAAGGATTTATTAGCGAGGAAACCTTTGTACATCAACAAACGCAATGGGCAGCGCAGGTGGAAGTGGTGCACACCAGTCTCCGTTTAATCATTCCAGCATGCCCCACAGCTAAGTAAACCTGAATCTCTGTTTCTGTAGGGGCTGGAGTTTTGTGGCATTTAGGCAAAACCATCTGAGCAATCATGAAATCACAGAGTAATAGAAGGGTTGGAAGGGATGTTGAAGCCCACCCAGCCCCAAGCCCCGCCATGGGCTGGCTGCCCTGTCCTGCCTGGCCTCGGGCACCTTCAGGAAGGGGGCACCCACAGCTCTCTGGGCAGCCTGTTCAGTACTGGTCCAGAGGAAGAAGATGGCTTTTTACTTTAGACATGGACTGACTGGTCTTCATTTCCTAATTCCATGTTAAATTTGTTATCTTTTTCATTTTGTAACTCAGTAAATCTGTTGTCTCTTCTTGTGGTCTTTCAGTGAGGGGCTGAGCAGCGTTACCATGTGAAAGGGTTTTCTTTTTGCAGAGGTGAGATTGTAGCAGACTCAACGAAAACTAAAAATGCAGTATGGCACTTTCTTCTGTTTACTGAGATAATTGTAGGGAATCCAGTGGATCCAAAGCATACCTGGCCAGCAATGTGCCCTCGCAGCCCAGAGAGCCTATTGTATCCTGGGCTGAAACAAAAGCTTGGATGTGAGGAAGAAGTGTTTCTACAGTGAGGGTGGTGAGGCAGTGGAGCAGGTTGCTCAGAGAGGTGGTGGTGCTCCGATCCCTGAGACACTCAAGGTCAGGCTGGATGGGCTCTGAGCACCTGATGGAGCTGTAGGTGTCCCTGCTCACTGCAGGGGAGTTGGACCAGATGACTTTTAGGCACCCTTCCAACTCAAATGATTCTGTGATTTTGTAGTATCTCACTAGTTTGAGACTTTGTGAAAGCTTGGTTTTGGGGAAGGAACGGTGATCAGCAGCCGGCTGGAGCTGTGTAACTGCTGGAATTGCATTGCCTTGCCAGCTCACTCAGGAGCACCAGAGCCCCGTGTAGAGGCATCAGGCTGTGCCCGCACTGTGAGCCAACCTCACATCAGAGTCTGTGCCCATTAAGCCAGAATTCATTTATATTGAACATTGGCTTGCATCTGAGCATACAAAGGCTGAGGCCATGCTCTGTGGAGCACTCTGGGGCAGAGAAGTTTAAACCTTAGCATAGAACCAGTCTCATTCATGCAGCCTGCAATTCAGTTGGTGAGGACAGGAAACGTGTGGGTGAACGTGGGGTATGGAAAAGACAAACCCCAAGGAAATTTCAACTGGATGCAAGCCTTTAAAATTAGGAATCTCTGTCTGGTTAGCACACACTGGAGATGTTTATCATGTCCAATGACCTGTTTTTCTGAGTGGACAACGTGCCCACGTATAATTAAGATATGGTGAAAGTTTATTGTATAAGTGTGCTGGAATTTTGGTTTGGCTTTGCAATAAAGGGATCACTGAGTCACAGTTGCTTAACAGACCACAGAGGATACAGGTCTCTGCTGCTGAGCTACCATAAATGTAAAGAACTCAAATTAATTTATTTCCCAGTCCAGGCAACAGCATCCACGCTGTAAATAAGGCTGTGGCTTGATGACACAAAGCCTTTGCTGTGTGATTGGCTCCTAGCTGCACCTTGTTCCTGCCCTTGCAATGCAGCATGCCATTCCTTAGATGTGCCTGCAGCTCTTTGTGTGGCTGAAATGGGAACTGGATCAGGATACCAATCCATCAGAAAAACAACCCATGTGAAAATATGTGTAAATGTATTTTAAATTATATAAACATATTTAAAATAGATGCATGTGTTCTTTAAGTTCCTCTATCATCTAGTTTGTAATTCAGAGGCTACGGATGGATTTTGTTCTTCCTTACAACTACAGGAGCAAGCAAAAGTGTAGCAACATGGCTAAATGTGAAACTGAGCCTGGTGAGGAAGGATTTGTTCCTCAAACAACGGTTGAATATTCAGTCTGTAAAGCATAAATGGATTACTTTACAGGATTGTTGTGCAAGCAGTTAATGTGTTGTGTGTGTTTGAATAGCACCGCATACTGTTTGAGATGTACACATTTTGCATTAAAGACAGCTCATCAATAGGGAGAGTTTTTCTGGTAGCACTCAAATTATAACCCAGGTTAACCATACATTGAAGAGAAGGTCAATGTGATGTCTCTTCCCTGGCATCTTAACAAACTCTGCTGTCTGTTGATCTCCGCTCTCCAGTGCTATTGATTTCAAGACATCAAAGTTCTTCTGTGAAACTCAAGGAGTCTTTTTGTTGTTGTTCATTTGGACTGTAAGTTTTGTTAATTTACTTGTGCACTTTTTGGTAAATGAGAAAACTCCCTGTGATAAAATAGAGCAGACTCAGTTCCAGAGCTCTGTCTGCTCTGATTGTTGTAATTACCTGCCTGTGATGGCATCATTTGTACAATAACTCCTGTCACGCTATGTGCAGAAAGATTACGGGCCACATTTCAGTGCAATGCACACATCAGCATTAAAATGCCACTTTCTGATGTACAGAACTAGATACATCAAATATACTCGCATGTTTATGGAGTATTACTATTTTTTTATTTAACATGAAGGTTTGGAAGGCATTACTTGTAAAATCTGATAGTGAAAATAGAAAATGTATAAACAAATGATAGGATAAATAAGAGCAGGAAAACTGAATGGAGAAGCAAGATCTCACCATGCAGAGATTTAGAGGTTAGTTTGACACCATTAATAATGCATAAACCTCGGTCGACGTGTGTGTTTCTATCGTCCTCTTGTGGGAAGGTACAAAGCATAAATGACTACATGGTAATAATTTGGGAACCAACTTTGATGTTTCATCACAAACAAACCTAAATTCCCAACCCACACACAAGAATGTAAACACACTTTGAAAAAACATCCCACAAACAAGGAGAGAGAGTCATCCCAGGAATTTGTGATTAAATGGCATGGAATCTCCCTTTTGCAGAAAGCAGACCAATGGAGGTACGCATGCGTGAAGGCATGGTGGATTCAGCTAAAACCAAGGTGCTAAACACACTGCTCAAATTCATCTCCCACATTCTAAAGCACTTTCATTCCTTTTACACTGTTATGTTTGCTGCAAATTCCCCTTACGTATGCATTGCATCCTGTGTATGCGGGAGGTAGCTGGTGTGCCATTATTCCAACTGTATGAACGAGAGCAAGCACTGTGTTAAGAAAGATAGCGTGAGAATTTTGTATGTTAGTAATAACTTATGGCTGCTTTACTTTCCCATTCTTCCTTGTGGTGTTTTATTAACAGTGGTTAGTTATTAACTATGCTGGGTTCCTTTATTTGTTGAAGCTGTAAAACGCTTTCACTAGAAGTAAACAGATTGATTCTCTGCTTGTAGGAAAGTGTGTTTGGCAGATACAAAGAGGACATCTGGCTTTCCCTGGGAGGGGACTAGCCCATCCTGCTTGCTACAGTGGTGCAGATATGATAACATGACACAAAAGAATTAAGGTACGCGAGGCAAATCGCTTTTCACGTTTGTTGCTTTGAATAACATCAGTGACTATTTTGTCAGTGTAAAATCATACTGTTGAAATGCTGCAGCTACTTTTAAACCAACAGGTTTTTGCTGATCACAATCATTCTGTTGCAGCATTTTAAACAATACTTGAAAAAAATAGCACCTATCGAGAAAGTGCAGTAACAACAGGTAAATAGCATTTTATTGGGCTGATTTCCATGTCCTACTGAATCTTCCATTATTATTTGACAGGACTGGATTTGATGTTTTGTAGTGCAGAGTCCCGCTGCCTTGGCTCCCTTCCCTTATTAACTCCTTCTGGAGGGAATGGAGAGGGAAAAGAGATAAGGTACTCTCAGGTTGCTAGAAGTTATTTTAGTAAAACAAGTGCAGTGCTCAGTTTTACTTCCTAGCCCCTAATTCCAATGCTGTTCTCTTAATTAAAACTGACAACAAATAGTAAGTAGACTCTATCTAAGAGAATTATCTGTATAATTGTGTGCCTGGGAGGAACTGTTCTTCTCAAATGTTGTATTAACTAAATAACGTGTTTCTGAAGAATTTAGAATTTGACTTCTAGCCACTTTTGTTCTGTTAGCCGTTTAAAAACAGATGCTGACTTTCTGCCCTCTGTGTTTATGAAGACTGTATGCTTCTTGGACAGTTGGGTCAGGAAAAGGCTGTGTATGTCAAGGGGTATTATCGTGTCCACTAACAGGAAACTCTTCCCCTTCAGGTCCCAAGTGAGGCCATGGCAGCATGCTGCAGTCTTCCTGGAGGAGCAGGAGTCACAGGAAGTCTGTAGCACTACTCCTAGTGCACACAAATTCCCTGCCGCTGTGGTTTGGAAGCAGCAGGAAGGTGAGTGTCTGTCCTTGGGAGTATAGAGCATAGTGTGATATTTTTGGAATGTGTTCAAGTCTTGCTCTTTAATTATTTGGAGATAATAGAGCATCTTTATTTCTCCAGAGTAAATGTAAAATAGCCTACAGTTGGAACTTTGGGAATTTTAATCATCATTTGTTTTGAATTCTCTGCTAGTTGGTACACTTTGTATAACCACAGCGCCAGTCTCTTTCCAGTCTTGCAAGGTGAGCTCTCTGTTTCAGCACGATTATTGCTAGGACAGAAGCTATATTCTGCTTGGCCATGCAGCATCCTTTTCTAGGAAGACATCTACATTTGGAAAATTAAACCAGAGGACCACTTGGTTCATACCATAGAAATGTATTTTAAGCATCATTCAAGTGTTTTCTAGCCTGGTTTTGATGGTATTTCATCCAGCTATGCAACCTACACCTGGATTCAAAAAATTACTGCATCAAGTCCTACATGTCAATCTAGCCATCATCAGTGGGACAATGAACTTTGATAGCTATATAAAGAGTGTTAAAGAATAAGAATGAAGGTCCTAAAACCCATGAAAACTGACTTGTTAAGTTCAGCTTGCTACAAGGACAACAAATGCCAAAGCAATTTAAAGATTTGTGTAGGAGAGATCTCCATAATGATTGCTCTATTTTTGCCTGATTTGCACCTGTTTCTGGAATGGAATATGAGACTCAGTGTCTGTCTGTTTGATAGAATATAGCACCATCCAACAGGAGAATGAAAAAGCATCTTAATATCAGGATGTTAGAAATGCAAAATATTTTTCTCCCTGGAGCTTTCAGTTGCCAAAATTGCTCCAGAATACCTTTGATATTTACAACAATCAATTTTTAATAACAACAATGCACACCTGAAAGGCTTGAAAGGAAAAACGTGGGATGGCTGCAAGTCTCATCAAGATCCAACACAGATCTGGACGCATGCTAGTTAAACATACTTGTTCTTCAAAACTGTTCCAGCAGTGTGACATATTTCTACTTAGACTGTTCCATCTATATCAAGAAAAAGATGTGTCCTGGGGAAAAACGAAGTAATTGGTATGTGCTACAGCTGTAGCTCCATTTCTAGAAAAGCAGCTAAGTATAAACATTCCTAACTGAATGGGTGGGAAGCCAAGACTGCCCTGCAGCAAAGATACCCACTAAATAGGATTATCTATTAACAAGATAACCCACAAAAAATCGTTTTGCCACAGCACTTAGAAAGAGATCAGAGAAATAAGCAACATAGCTACTTAGAGCACAATTATACCATTACAAGAACTTTACTGAAAATGTGGCATCTGGTTGTGAGTTTTTTCCCTCATTCCTAGACCAAGTTATTCCATATCCAAATACTGAGGTTACATTTTTTTAGCTGAAAGTTAGGAACTCTACAGGCTCTCCCAAGGGACCTGCAAGTTTAAATGTTTTTTTCTGCTCCTTGCAAGGCCACTGGAGTCAGTGTGAGAAGGGACGAGTGTGATCAGCACACACAAATTCAGGGGTTGCATCCGAGATGCTGGCTTAGAAAGATTACTGCACCCCTGACTATAGGGCTTCCTGTACTTGTAGATCAATTTAGATTACTATTTGTAGATTTTGCCTAAAAGTATTATGATGAAAATACAGCTGAGAAAATAGCATAAACATTTCCTAGGAATGGTTTAATTTTTAAGATGATTATTTCACAACCTGGATCTTTTACCAGGCTGTTCTTGCTGCCTGTACTCAGGAAATCACAGCATCACAGAATAGATTGTGTTGGAAAGGACCTTAAAGATCATCTGGTTCCAACCCTCTGCTGTGGGCAGGGTTGCCAACTAAATCAGGCACTAGAACAGGTTACCCAGGGTAATAACTGTAATAAAATACCTTCAATAATTGTTTTAATGAAACCTCAAGAGGTGCCAGGTAAAACTGAACACAAATCCATCATGTATTTATTGAAGTACATATATTGCATCCAGATTAAAACTGCTCTTTTTACCGTGGTCTATTGTAGCATTGTGTTAGAAATCTTGCTCTGAATTCATAGTAAATGCAGGAGTCACAGTGTTGGTCCTCCTCAGAGAAGACATATTTAAGAAAAAGCTGCTCCGGGAATATTGTGTGGTGTATATCCTAGTGTGTTTTCTGGGTGAAGGGAGTTGATATTAAATCAACTGTACTATAAAGACCAGAAATCAGCCTTTATTACTTGTTCTATCCTTCTTATGGTTTGTTTTTTTTTTTTTTTCAGTAGGTTTAATGGTCAAAGTCATGATTCTGTAGACTAGAAAACAAAACCTCACATGCTGCATCCTTTCCTGAGAAAGGATATCCAAATTATTTATCTATGTACTGGGGTTTAGCTAGTTAGGAAAAATTTCTTCAACTGTAGGACTACAATATATCTTAAAAAATGAAGAGTCAGAAATAACATTTTCAGCTGGCAGCTCCATCTCATGGATACAGCACATTCTCTCTGGCAGTTGAAGATGCTTTTCTTTCCATTTCGTAGCTCTGAAGCTTTTGATTTCTCAAGCTACATTCCTTATCTTCCATAAAATTTTCCCTCTGCTGATAATTTCTCTAGCAACTTCACCTTCTTTGCTCATAATACTTGATCCTTTTTCATTTCTTTTTACCTACTCATCAAAAAGCCATTTGTAGATATGAATTTGCAGATCTGTTTCCTGGCAGTCACCCAGGTTACAGTTCACTTACTGATTTAGAAACTGAGGCACACAGAAGTTCAGTCGCTATAGCACTACAAAGAACATCTGTGATGGCGGGTTACATGGAACCCAAAGGACTACTGCTGTTCTGACATACATCAACTTGTGCATTTCTTTATCTTTTTGATAATGATGAGAATTTGCCTGGAAGTCACCTGGCTTTCTACAAAAAAAAAAAAAAAAAAAAGGAAGGCCTTCTGAATCATTTAACTTCTGCTGGGGAGAGGAAAGCTCATGTGTGGAATTTTTTGAAGAGTTTGCCAGATATGACTCTGAGCCAAAGGCAGACATGCTGTGTTTGTCTACGGCTCAAAGTTGTAGTAGTGGTGGTATAGTGACAATTAATTTAGTGCACAAGGTTCAAAACAAGCTAAAAGGCAAGTCTGTACTCAATCATTTGATATTACTAAACATATCATAACATGTTTGGTTTTTTTCAATCGCATACAAAAACATGCAGGTAAATTTTGCTTTTATTCTTATCGTTTCCCAATCCATACAGACAAAACATTTACTGTTGTGAGCACGTACACGCTGACAATGTTACTAATGCTTGGAATTGTGTTCCCTTAGCTGCAACATTTTAGGCACACAGGTATAGCAGATGTGTTTGTGATAGTTTCATCAGTCTAGCTGCTTTGGCCTTCTGCTTAGCCTAGAAGACTGAGAATTAAAGAGCAATGTACTTATTTATTTGTTTATTTGGGAAGCTGTTATAAATCTGTGTCCTTAGCAACATTTTCAAAGTTTGATTTGTGTTCTCTTTCTTGCTACGTTACTCACAGCCTCTCCCAACGAAGGCCCTCAGTGACAGGAAGCTGGTAAGGAACTACGGGCATTCCTTCCTTCACTTCAGTGCTTTGCTTACTGTGAAGGCTCCCCGTACTGCCCTCCGTTACAGCACACACCCGCACTGGGATGCTCAAAGTAGGAGTACCCTCTGCTGGCATGTTGTTGTACTAGGCTGTCCCATTGCTCTTCCTTCTGGTTGTAACAATGTACAGTAAGTACACTGCTCACTTAGCTTGTCCCTGTATAGTAATTTTGGAATTCTATTTCAAGAACAGAATTTTATCTCTACTTGAAGCATGCACAATGAAAAGCTATTTTATTTTGTCATTTCTTCTACTGAAAAAAAAAGTATTTCATGATGTTAGTTCAAAAGTATAGTGATATCATACTACGTTATAAAAGATGCAATTCAAAGTAAAAGCAGTTCCACATGGAGAGATGTTAGCAACAGATTTCCCTTCGGAGACATTTTCTTAGTTTAATAATCTTTTCTATTCTGCCTAAATTTTATTTATTTTCACATAGGTAATTGCAAGTCATTTCTTTCCCTGCTTTGTGTTTAGATCATTGACGGAAATATTTTCTCCAACAGCCAACATTTTAAACACTGATGGACTTGATACCATGCATGTTACACTGGTGGTTTGCAGGGATCATGGATCAGCAGACAGTCTTGAGGAAGAACTTAGCCATAGAAGAGGAATAGGATGAGCATCATTGTACCTTTTCTGCTAGAAAGTAAATAGCAAAGGAAAACTGCTTTTCAGGATGCAGAGATTGGGATGAAAAAGTTTATTGTGGACCGGGGTAATATTTGGCTGTTGGCTGCAGGTCCTGTTTACTCATTTTTAGCTGAAGGGAGGCCTTGGGATTGAGCCCTTTTGTGAGAGCAAGTCCTGAACAATGGGAAGTCAGCAGGACTGGGAGAAAGAAGTAGAAATCCCCTGCGGAGCAAGGGGAGAGAAGGAGATGGGGATTGTGCTGGCTGCAGTTTACCCTTCTGGTTCTGACCATTTCCTCTCCTAAGTGTCTTTAGGAAAGAAAAGCCCAGGTTCCCTTCTGCCCCTTATTGTCCTGCTGTGTTAACTCGCCTGCTGTCTAGGCGTCTGTGGCTTAGAGGAACCAGCTGTCTTCTCTGGGGCCTCTCACAGGTGTTCTGTGGGCTGCTTTATAACTGGGCAGATGTTGTAGGTTCATGGAAACCCACATAAAACCATGACATTTGCTTTTAAGACTTCTTTAGTGAAGATTGTCTTAAGCAAAACCCACTAGTTCTGGTTTCCATAGAACATCAGATCCATCTAGAATAATAAAGCCATCACAGAGTAAGCCCGCAATACAGAAGAGATTCTGAAACATCACTTTGTCAGTACAGAAAATATTGATGTTTTTATTACCTGTGTGCATCTCAGAAGCCTTGTAGAAGTCTGAACCCAAGGTAAGGCAGTTCTTGATAGGTGCCAGGCCTTTGGGACTCATTCTGAGCTTCACTGCTGCTATCAATTGGTAACAACTGAACTAAGAGCAAAACAACATAAAGTGATTTATTTTCCTGTCCTTGACACCTGGGACCCTTCTTGCACGTGTCATACTATGAGGCAGCAGTTCTGGAGTTCAGCACCCTCCAGAGGGCCCTGCATCAAGGAGAAATTCAGTTCTGGATGTCTGTGTTACTGCTGGTTAGTAAGGCCATGAATGCTGAACGATAGCTTTGCAGCTTGTACTGAAACCTGCATCGTATTCCCAATCCTAGCAATAAAAAGCATTTGAAAATGCTTTGACATCTACTTTTCTGGAGACATTCTCCCAGCAGCTCTAACTGTGAAGTGCAGCTGTGAAATACTTGACAGTTTACAAACGTGACCCAGCAGTAAGAATTTGCAGTCAGCTGTGTATTTATTGCAGCTAGTCTGTTACACTAACAGATTTGGATTTTCCTTCTCTCAGAGGGAAGCCATGTTGTTTTGTTTGCTTTGCCTTATTGCTTGGTTTCATATTTGGAGCCAAACCTCAAGCATAGCTTGCTCAGCCCTTCTTTTTACAGGAGTGATATCGGGACTCAAAATCTTAGGCATTAAAGTTGGAGGTTTCTGACTTAAGATCCTTGGGCTTCTTTTCTAGGGTCTTTGAGTGATTTGTTTTCAAGAGGCGTTATCTGTCTTTAATTGTACTTTGTAAACTGAGTGGTCAGATCCAGCTGAGATCAAAAGGTTCCCATCAGATTAAGGGGGGTAGGTAAACAGCCATTCTGAGACCCTTTTCAAAATTCAGAGACACAGACAAAGCTGTGTCATTAGCAAAGCAGACAGTCGGTGTGATTTCTCTTCTGCAGCCCTAACTATTGTCCCTTTCACACTTGCATGTGGTTATCACACAGAGGCCTTGTACTGCATTATGATGCTAATATCTGGTCCAGCATCCCGCTGCCAATTAAGTTGGACAAGACAGGCTACATGGAGTATGTTCATCTCAAGCACAGAAAACAGGGATGGCAAATGTCTGTTGAGGTATCAGTCTGTTAGCTTATTTGCTAGCTGCCTCTCTGAAGGGGCTCAAAAAAATGTGATGCATCTTTGACTTGACACTTCCTAAAATCTTCTTTCATCTTCCTCTTCCTCCACCCCCACAAAAGACAGTCCTCACATCAAAGTGCTCTGACTGCAAACATTTGCAAACCTGCAATACAATTCCATGATTTTTACATCTTTGAAAATCTTATCCGGATCACCAGAGCTTTTCTTAAGCAGACACAGCCCTCCTTAAAGCAAACGGGCACTGCGGATGTGCAACAAGCTCAGAGATTGCAATCAGCCTGCATGCTTCTGTTCCTGCTCACAGTGTGGTGCCAACAGTGCTGTCATTATCTATCATCCATTTCCAGCTATCAGAAGGCAGCCACAACATGCTTCCAACTTTTTAAAGACATTGGAAGCCTCTCTGTGCTACCCACTGAACAGCTTGTTTGATTGAGCACATGGTAGCTGACGTAATTAGGACTGCAGTGCGTGTTGTGTGTGCATCACGCGGTCACCCCATGTTAACCAAGTGTTGGGCTCAGGCTGAGACAGCGAGCGTGTGCTCGTCTGGGAGAAGGTGGGGAGGAATATTCATGCCACTGGAAGTCTCTTGCTGTTACTTAACAACTGCATTAACCTCATGTCACAAGTCATGACCCACTGCTGACCCTAGCAAGCAGAGTGCCCGGCTCTGAAGTACAAAACATGAAAGTGGGAAAAGTAAGTAGCAGAGGAGGAGAAAAGATCAGCTCTTGGTGGAAGAGGCTTGTGAGGCCATTCGGACACGACTGAGACAATAGCAGCGCAGGGCAGTGCACAGGCCATCTCCTCCCCACCGCTTGCTCACTGCCGAGCTATTTTCATGGTGAGCCTTTCAGAGCCAGCTGCAGACTGACAGCCCTTGGGCTGCGGGATTGCTTGCAGTGTAAGGCACCAAAGGAATCCATACACACACAGCCTTTAGATCTCTCCTTTCCATCCTTTCTCTTTGCTTTGCAGTAGAGCTCTGTTTGCGCAGGTGCCTGCATTCAGAGATGGGCCTACAAGCTCAAAAGCAATCCCACCTGAACCTCCACAGCTGGGAGAAGGGAAAACTTCACCAACAGAAGGTGCTTTCTCCTTTGCTTTTCACTGCACTGGATTTAAAAGCCCCACTCTGCAGTGTTTGATAGCAGGAAATGGGCAAAGTGACCACAGAATTAAGCAAAAAGGAAGGAGCTGGGATCCCATTGTACAGCAGAGCTAGGGCAGGAGGGCAAAAGGATTGTGGACACAATGCTGGGTGACCTGTCACGAGGAGTTGAGGGCTATGCAGGGTGCCAGTGGTATGCTGAACCATTTTTCTCCATGAAGGAATTACCCGGCAGGTTTTCCTGGGCGCGATTTGCTCGGCAGGCATGCACTGCTGGAGGAACAGCTGTGGCCAGTGCTCAACGTCAGCACAGGGCGTTTCCAAAAGGAGCCTTCCTAAAACAACCTGCTTTCAAAACAAGCAGAGATTGGCTTATGTTCCGAAGCTTGAGGTTTATGAAAATTGGTGTTTCTCTTTGATTTTCCAGTGGTAAATAATTATAGGTTTGACATCCTCAAGCTTTTAAGTATCATGAGTCAGGTACCCAGCGATGAGGTGTTTAATACAATTCTCACTAATCTAAAAATAAGCACGAGGTTATTTTTGCTCTCTCCTTGTGTTTACATCCTTTACGGTTACCATTTCCAGCATTTTCTCTGTAGCTACGTAAACCTGAACGCCAAGACAGACTGTGTGTGCACAGAGCCATTCGGAGAGCAGTCCCCAGAGACTGCAGCAACCCTTTGACAGCTGGTGTGGGGCTCTGGCACAGGGACCTGCACCAGGCCAGGAAGCTCCCAGATGTGTACCCTCAGATGTTCTCAAAGGGGCTGTATCTTCTGTTTGATCTACAGCGGCTGGCGGCAGACACGGCTTCCCGTTTGACAAGGGCCAGGCCAGCCAGCTGTGTAGCAATCCCTCCCACTTCCCTCTGCGGAACCTGCGTGTGGCTCAAGGCTGCAGGCCCGGCTCTGTTTACACATCTCCAAATTCAAGGAGGAAAAGTGAATATCAAACAGACCTGCGCTCTTTTGATGTGGCTGAAGGATGCTATCGGGTCTGGGAGGTGTTGTGCCTTTGAGGCTCGTTTGTCTTTCCCCAGCCCTTCTGTGCAGGCCTGTAACCAGCCATTCGGATCTTCAAAGCTTCCCTAACCCAACAGTACAGCTTCTTCAGATGGGGCACCACGGCCAGGGATTGGGTGCTCTGTGTGGAACCACTTTTCTGTGTGGTTTTCAGACACAGAATTTTCATTATTCTTTGAAATACATAATTTCACTAAAACTAGTTACTATTCAACAGGAAGAAAATAAGGGATTTGTTTTGTTTCACGAGTTGGTCCCTCCGTGGTGAGCTTTCCTCTGTTCAACCTGCTGCAATGAGTGCAGTTTTGAGAGCTTCCATCATGCTTACCCGTTAGTAAGCGATGGTCTTTACACACATCCCACTCCTCTCAGATTTAGCACTTGGATGAACCAAAAGCAGGCTGTGGTGATGACTGCCATCACAAATTGTTGTCAGCGTCTGCCCTCTGCGGGTAAATGGTTGAAATGACTGCTGGAATGCATCGAGCTGTGCTGAGAAGAGACGCTGTTGGAAGCACCTGGGATTTGTCGTGTTTTGCTTTGTTACCAAATCTTTTTTAAGGTGAAAAATCTTTCCCTTTGTAAGTGAAAGAAATACGAATTAAAAAATAGTAAGGAGAATCAAGTTATGAAACACCAAATTCTTGAAGTAGTTACAGTTTTGAATACTGGTAAAAGGAGAAACAACCATAAATATTTTCAATTCATTAATGAGAACTTTTTTGAGAATGAGACCCCATTCATTGAGTCTGTTTATAGCTTTTCTAATAGTTGGATAAAAGCAGCTCAGACATTTACCATAAAGTAGTCTTCTGGTTATCCTGCTGGTCCTGATTTCTTTAAAACACACTTTGGATTAGCAGAAACCATCTTTAGATTAAGATGTGGCAACTCAAAATGACCATCTGAAAGCTATTTTCAGCACAAATGATTCATTTATCCAATAAATTGTCATGCCTGGTCAAGACCCCCTCCTATGGAGATTGCGTGTGAGTATGGTTCCTTCATAGATGGAGAATCACTTTCCTTAATAAATGTTCTCCTAATGAAACCTCTTGCATTTAGCTCTGTAGAGCATTAGCTCTAGGGCTGCACGTATGGCCTAGAATATAACCCGGAGCAATAGGTCTCTTCTGGACCTTTCTTCTTTGCTTGGCAAAAGCCTTGTACACCTCTGTGAAGCAACAGAAGGAAAAGCATCTTTCTCTCCTCTGCTAAAATCTGTTTCCATATCTTTCTCCTCGTGTGATAAGAGTTGCCTCCCTTGTTAAAAATCTGTATTGCCTACACCACTCGGATGATTTTCTTACAGGAGTACCTTAATAGAGGTTTGAAGACCTGCTAATTGCGTAGGATGTCTATAAGAGACATAATCTGCGGGATTCAGATTTTGAGGTGGTCAGAAATATTAACAAACTCTTTATATTCCTGTAGGCCCTGTTCTTAGAACTTGATGAGATGCAAGGTTGGAAGCAGCCTGAGGTGACCTGGCCACCCTTCTCTGCTTGCAAGGGCTGCTCTATATTGAGTCCTGCAAGAAAAAATATGTTTTGCAGGCTGCTAGGTTTTGTTCTTTCCTGCATGTAAGGAGTGGGCAGAGATTAGAGAGTAAAATCTTTAATTTGATTCCTTTTAAGGGTGCAAATATGTTGTGTGATTTTTTTTTTTTCCCCTTGTAAGTATTGTTTTATGCCAAAATATTCTCCTTCCCTATCTCCTGTAATTTGTCATAAAATTGTTATCCTAGTCTCAGGGACATGGTGATAATTTCCATGACAACACAGAAAGATTCCAGAAACAAAGATTTCTGACTAACTATATGAAGGTTGTCAAAAAGCACAACTGCTAGAATTCTGCCTCACCATTGTAAATAACAGAGAAAAAGGAAGGTTGCGTGATCTTCTCGTGTGAAACTGAAATTTGCTTAGCACCACTCTTAGGGTATGGGAGCCTATAATGAGCTCCAGCCTTATTTTAGGAAAGGGACATCAACACTGATTTCCTTAATGTTGGATTTTTTATATTGGGTGAACAAGCATTTTTCCTAACAAGAGCGTGACACCCTTAATTACTGCAGATCCACTAAGTGTAACTGTGTGCCATCATTTTAAATTGGGTCTGATTCTGCATAAAAAACACAGAGCGGATATCCACAGAATTGAGGCATTATAAAAAGATGGCCATAAATCCTGGAAACTTCCCTGTCCCACCATTTTGACCCAGATGTAAGGCCTGCAGCTCTGATGTCTCCTGTAAGATCTGAGTCCTCATACATCGCATTCGGAAAGGTTCCAAAGGAACAGACTTTGACCCCAAGCTGATGTACCTCTGACAGTGTACCTGATGTCAAATGGGTTTTCCCCAGTATTTATAGTTGTTTTCTGGTATTTAAACCATCATTCTCAATTAGATCAGCACCAGCGTAGCGCTGGGTGCACTCTGAGACAGGAATTGAGACAATCCCTGGCTCCAGCAGTTTAAGGGAGAGTAAGTCACTGTGCCTTGCCCAGGGCTGGTGCCAGAGTCAGCTGCATGTGAAGCAGCTGTTTTTTCCACTGTAGCCCAGCGCCGGCTAAGGAGCTAACTTCTTAATATGATTGCTGACAGATTTAGAAAGGTTAACACGCTGAAAATGATCTTTATTGTTCTCCATGCCCTGCACCTTCATGCTGCAGTGACTAACACTTTCCAATTCCCACTCAAAGCTTTCCAGGGGAAAAGGAAATGGTTGGCTCTCCGGACTGCACTGCTCATGCATTGCAGTTCCTCTTTGTACATCAAAGAGCCGCACACATTAACCTGTCCCGCGTTGCCCCTCAGCTGCTCCACCTTGCTGCTGGCTTCAGCAACACACCATTTGCATGGAAAATGTTGCAAAGCGGTTGTTGATTTTTTGCTTTAATTAATTGCAGAGCTGAGTACTGCTCTGTGTAAACAAGCTGATGGTGTTTTGTTTGCTAACAGATAAAAAGAATTGGGAGTGTTTATATTTAGCGGTGCTTGTTTCTTGTGGGCGGCTTATGGCCTAATAGTAGTGGAGACATTTGGTTGCTGTTGTGTGCTCTAACCCATCAGGATTTCAGAAAGAACCATCATCTCTGTCGTCACAGTGTGAAGCATTTGGCTCAGCATTGAGCACTTTGTTTCTCTTCTGTTGTATTAAGAAAACTTGAAGGAATGAATGAAAACAGATTAATTGTATATTGGCATCCAGCCGCTCTGGTTCTCTGTTTTCTAAAACTTTCCATTATCAATAAAAGACTGAAAAATGCCACAATACCAGATTGATGAAATATAACATTTTGCCTTTCTGTACAGAGAAGTAAATGATTATGAGAGGCAGAGAAGATGGGCTTTTCCATGTTGTTGCTTTCTGTGTCAAACCTGGCATCCTGAGAAGGTCTGGAAACCAGACGTCTTTGGGACCAGCAGCATCCTGTGCACAGCAACGCAGAAGGACAGCACTCAGGTCTGGGGCTTGAGGGGAGAAATACTGGGAAATGCATATTTCCCTTGCAGCTTTTTGGTATGTGTAAATTTGTGTTATTAGCCTCTCCTGGCTGTGCCCCTCTCACATGGGGAAGGTGTCTGGCATCCCCAGCTCCTGCTTCAGGGAGGAAGCAGGAACTGTTTCTGCAGCAGTTTTCTGAAGAACTGGACTTTCCCCTCCCTAGGTACTTTGATGCATTTGTCCTCATGAATTTTGTCTGAAGGATCATTTTCTCTTGTACCCTGAGTGAGAGCACTGGCTTCACAGCTAGTAGACCTCTGGCAAACCTTTTAAAAATTTTCAGCTCCTATTAAAGCAATATTTGGACTGAAAAAAAAAACTATCTTTTCAGCCACTTGGCAGGGCCAGCTCCCTGTCTTATTCTGATTTCATTCACATTTATCCAGCAGTCCCTGAAGTGACAGCAGTGGTATGTGCAGGTACCTGATCTGGCTAGAACAGTGACCCGCATCCCATCCCCACCTCAGGCTGTGATCCCATTTTGTTGGCCCTTCAAGCATGCACCATCTGGGCTGTTGGAGAGAAGAGTTTAAGCTCAAGTGAGGATGCAGGAGCTCGAGTTGTAACAGCTCATCAGCTGCTAATCCAGCTTTTCCGTACAGCGAATAAAATCCTGGTGTGTATCTTGAGTGTTTGTTGCTAGCTTGAAAAAGAGCAGTCACACTCAGCTCTGCTGTAAAGACAAGGGTCTGAGTTCTGGCAATTCCTGCAGCTGAGATAACAAGCAGTGCCATTCGTTCACCCCTGAAGATGCTGTGTGCTATGTGATATTGCTGTCACGAGGACAAAAAGCAATCCATCTTTTCTTAGGGGGGACTCTTACACTGGATCAGCTTGGGATTTGCAGGGATCTGAAGGACATTGGCTTAGCCTTGTGGCTCCTTTTCATTCCATAATAGCCTGTGATATTTTAGTGATCAGGAGCTACATAAGCCTTGTCGTTCCAGGCCAAAAATATATTCACAAGAAGGGACTCCTGCCAGAACACTGGTTTGCTTAAGTCACAGACTTTGGCCTCAAAGTGCTGTGGAATGCTGAGAGCTCTAAGTACAGGAGGAAAAACATGTTTGCAGAAATAGGAGTTGGAGTTCTTGTTTGGTTTTATCGGTGGGGACACAGAATGGTATAAAGAAAAAAAATTCAAGAACAGTCTCTATTTAGCTCTAATTAAAGGAAAATCCCAGAATCTGCCAAATTAAGTAGCTAACATATTAGCTCTCAGTCTATTACAGCCATGAATAAAGTATTCTGTTTAGAAGCTAATCTTTTTCCTGTAGTCACCTGATATGATTGTGCATTCTACATATTAGTTTACCCTTGATGGTTTTGGATGAGTAAAATGCTACACATGCTCAAATCAATAATTTGAATGATGCTGTGCCCCTGTGATGGCTTTCTGCTGGATAGAGTTTGCCCCTCAGTGACTGGTCCCAACTTTGGGTCTCCAGGGAAATCCGCAGCCATGGGGTGATTTGAAAGAGAAAAAGACAAATGGTGTGTCCAAAGTGTGGCTGTTCCCCTCCTCAAGCACTGGTGCTGGCATTGTCGTGAGTCACTGGTGGCTTGGTGGCACTGTGCCAATGTAAGACAGCAGAGTCTTTGAGTGTCGTGTCTGGAACCACACATTGCTATGAGTGGGATCTGTCCCATGTGCTTGTACTGAAGAGGCAAAGGTCAGCCTTAAGATGCACAGATTGCTGTGACCACAAGATAGCACTGTGCAGTATCTACTCCAGTTTTGTATAAGAAATTCTGATTTACATTTCTGTCCAAAACTTAGTCCAAAGTTCATAAACCCTTCATTAAAGAATTAACAAAACATCTCTTCATGTCTCTGCAGTGGAAGTTCCTCTATGCACAGCAAAGGCTGTTGCAAGAAGGTCTTCCTTCTAACATGAAGGAGAGAGAGTTCACTGCCTCACACTATGCATTTGCCAGATATTTGCCACAGTAGATATTTGTTCCAAATCCACTTATAGAACCTTTTATACACACTAATATGTATTACTTAAGATGGATATTTATGATCTTTCTATATAAGGAAAAATAGGTTCTTGTTCAAGGTGTAACTCACCTCGCTCTGGTAGATGTTTTCAGCTGTGTAGGATGAGATGAAATGAACCCTTCTCATTTCTCCTAGCTAGTGAAGTTCTGCTGGAAAACTGCCCTCAGGTCTGAATGCCTACTCTGGAAACATCCAAA
The DNA here is from genome assembly GCF_905368555.1 of Meleagris gallopavo. Taxonomy (NCBI): domain Eukaryota; kingdom Metazoa; phylum Chordata; class Aves; order Galliformes; family Phasianidae; genus Meleagris; species Meleagris gallopavo. Next base: position 12,093,841 of record NC_139412.1, read on the forward strand.
GCCAATGAGATTAATCTAGGCTGTGTACTTTTCAGGGAGACCAACATACAGACTGTATGTCCAGCTCCTTACCTCTTTGCACATGCAGAGTATTCTCACAGCAGATTTTCTTTAATGCAAGTAATGTAAATCAACTGTTAAAAATAATTTAGGGAACTTTCACTATTTATGCATGGCTGTAGTGCCACCCAGAAATAACTTAGAAAAAGACAAAGGAGGCAGTTTAAAATTTGGGACAAATCCAAGGAATTCAGTAAGAAAATCTCACGTGGGATTCCTGACTCTAATTACGTCACTTGTGTTTTTGCTGTGATTTATGGTACTCTGTACAGGAGTTAATTATCTTGATGTGTTCCATCACGCTGAGAGAATATGCATCAAGACCTCTCCAGACTTCAGAGTATATGCAGTTTCTCCTTTCCTGCTTCCCCTTTCTTTCTGTGTTATTTCAACATTAGAAAGTCCAGTGCTAACTCTGAGCTGAGGATTGAGACTTTTCATGGTGCTGTCACTTCTTGCCTTCCTTCGGCTTGTGAAATGCTTAGTGTGAGATCAATCCTCCACAGATTTGGTGGATATATTTTATCAAAGTCTTCATTTTAAGGTGAGGAAGCAAAGGTTTTTGAAGGAAATATCGCTCTCTCTGAAACTTTTCAGTGTCAGGTTCTAAAACTAGGCTTTTATTAAATACCATTGGTTTCCCTTGCTGTCTGCAGTGGGACTGTTTTATTGGAAGTGGTGCTTGCTTCTTTTCTCCAGTTGATGAGTGGTACCCCAGGTGGTATTGCAGATGGAACAGGTCACCTTCTCAGGCTTTCAGAGAGCAGCTAGCTGTTCGGTGCCAGGGACTGCAGAATAAGGGCAACTCCCATCTTGTAGGATGACAGAAATGTTAATGTGGAAGTCTGGGAGTGGTCCAAGAATGTTCCATACTGTACAATCCTGTCTGGCTTAGCCTAAGGCATGAAAAGTCATAGGGTCCCAGGTCCCCTACATAAGGTACTCCAAAGTGGATTGCTCAGCTCAGAACAGAAGAGTGAAATGGTGAGTGGTTTGCAAATAAGCCAGGCCAGGCAGAGCCCAGGTTTCTGCACTCAGCTGTATAAAAACACAGCAGAGAATCTTGATGATGGAGAGCCAGGATGTAAGAGAAAATCACTTGTGTGTTTGGTAGCAAGCAAGCTCATGCTGTCTGCAGGCAGGAATATCTTTGACCGGTTACCAGTAGGTGTCATTGCAGGTTTGTGGACAGTGGGAGTTCTCCGGTGACATGCACTTGTGGCCATGTCCACGCTTCTTGGTCAGGCATGCACTGAAGGAAACCCCTGTGTCATCCCGATGTCCTACATTACAGCTGTAGGATGGTGCAGAAGAAAACCACATTTTGCTCCTCATTTATCATTTTGAGTTGAAATGTTTTCTTTTTAGGATGTCACTCTTATTATACAACCATTTCTTTCAAACCTTTATGGCCAACTCCCCTCTTCTGTGTACTGGAGTCAATCTGCTCTGGATGGAGGAGTTCAATATAACTGAAGAATGGTGTGGGGGTGAATTCAGTTCAGGTCTTCAGCATGAAAAATTAGGATATGCCATTTTTGCCATTTACTTTAGGACTTATTCTTTCCAAGATAAGAGAAAATCTCTCAAGCTGTTGTCCCAGCTGACTACAAAGCTTTGTTCTCTCCTGTCTTGCACCATGAATTGTTTGTCTGTCTTGTGGTATTGTAGTGAAAAGTGCTGATAAACTATAGTAATGGTATTTGTACTCTATTGCAAAAATATGGAGAGGAATGGCGAAGGTTTTAATTTTGTGTGTAGAACGTAGAATGCACACATTTTACCATATTCTGTGATCAAGGGAGAAGGTTACCTGGCATGTGGCTCTGGATGTTCCACTTCAATGGAAGAGACCTCCTCAGGCACAAGGTAACTCCCAACTACTGCAGGACTGTCCTGTACAGTTCCTCTGGGTCAAACCTCATCTTAAATCTAGTTCAGGTTCTTGTCCCTTACTCGAAGGCTCTTCCAGAACTTCCCTGCTCCCATGGTTAGAAATCAGCTGCTAATTCTGGGCTGCAACTGCTAATTCTTGGTCACTTTTTGCACTGACTCCTGCTAAATGCTGTTCTTCAGCTGAGGAATTTTTCTTTATCACTCTGATGGGTGTATAGCTAGTATTTGTGTCCAGTTTTGGGGTGCTTTCTGCATGCCCAAGTGTGAACCTTTATGACAGTCATCTGTACAATGAAAATGCAATTTTCCTAAGATTCTTCAGTTACCATCAGTTGAGTAAATCTCAAATTTCAAAGAAGTCCATTTGGCTGGCTATAGATGTGATCTTGAAAAGGAACCTTTTTGTCATTGTGAGCGTGGATCAATTTTCTGACTCTGTTCCCAGGTGACCACAGAAATGTTTGTGTCAGCATAATGGAGAGAAGCGCACAAACAAGACGAAGGCTCCAGGGGGCACAGGAACTCTGTCTGCAACCGTGCCACCAATGTCCAACCACATCTGAGCCAATAGATCTGTATGCAATGTGCAATGCCTTGCGGACAAAAAAACACATGCAGAGTCTGCTCTGGGATCTTTGGAGGTCTGGGATATAAAAATAAAGCATGGCTTCAGCATGCTCTCATACAACAGGCCTTGCTGTGCTCAGTAATCCCTCTGCTTGCACCTGTTCTATCAGATATAGGAGCCATCAGAGCTGTGAGCAGTGCTCAGGGAAAGGTCTTGGGCAGCCCATGTACAGCAACACTCATGCTCTCTGCCTTTGCAGTAATTATTTTATATAGCATCCTCAGATCACACTTCTTGTTTCAGAGCTGCAACACACTGATATTCATACTCACTACAGTAACACCTTTCTGTGTTGCTTCTGACTGGTGAGAGGAGAAATTCTTGTTCTCAGTCCCTAGGTGCTGCTCTGCATCCTATGACTGACTGTATTTCAATTCCCCAGAGGAGCACCATTTTTTTATGTAGGGCACCCTAATCCTCCTGTGCATTGATAGTGTTAGCCAGCTGCACATCACCAGCAAGTAAAACTTGCTCTGATGGTTTGTGCCAGGGTCAGTCATGAAAAGATTTAACAACATTTGTTTCATGTCTGATTCTTCAGAAATCTGAGTATTTGGACAGGTCAGCGCAATGCCTTTCAGTCCATTCTGTTACTATTTTAAACAGCCTTCTCTACAGTGAAATCCTGATACCCTGCATTGTTTTCTGCAGTTTAGCTTCTAGTTCCCCAGCTAGAACTTCTCCAGATTCTATCCTGGTGTCCGTATAACCTTGATCAATTGTATGTATGTCCATGGACAACTGGTGAGCAGCCATCCTCCTTCATTGAAACCCCAGATGTGTATCTGGATGCCTGAGTGATGGCAGCTCAAGTGCATAGTTTGGCACCTCAGTAGTGGGAAACTGTGGCCCTACACTCTGGTCTAAAGCATAACCCTCCACACACAGACTTTCTGTCACTCAAAAATTATACAAGGTGCCAGATAAAACCCAGCTGTCAGTGGCTGCCTCCGTTGAGTAATATTGAGTCCACAGAGAAGATGCAAAAAAAAAAGAAGCCAAAAATAAACAACTGAGAGTAACAATAGGTGACATAATATGTTGACAGGCATAAATGAAATAACTTGTTATGTTTCCTTTAAGAGCTCATCCAGCCTAGACAATTCCTGAACCTTTGGGACTTTAGACTGCTGTCAGCTATGAAAAACTGGTTGCAGGTTGTCCTGCACCTGCTAAGGATTTTCAGGTCAAAATGTGATGAAGGCAATGCGGTTCTGTGGGCCAGTGAACCATCAGTTATCTGGGAAGCACAGGTATAGCATGAGGCAATGTCCAGGGGACTTCTTCATTTTTCTCTTAGCATTGAGATTAATGCAAGAAACTAGAATCTAAGGCAAAGCATGCAACAGGGCAAAACATACTACAAGCTGATCTGTTGCAACCATGCACGCAGAAATGCTGGTGTTAAAGGCATGGTGTTGCAGTGTCAAGTCTCCTTTTTTGCTCCACGTTTGCTTCAGATATGTGGTGGTTTTGATACGTTGGTACAAATTTTACATTTCTCTGTGTTTTAATCTTTATGCTTCATGAAACTCACATAATGGATGTAGGCCAAAGCGTCTCCTTACAGCTCATGTTATTTCCTGCTCCCTACTTTACAGATAGTGATGAAGTATTTATTGGTGTGTCTGGACTCACAGAATGTTGGAAGGTAAACTGATAGTGAGAAGAAGGATCTTGGTGCATATATCCCTGCCGTCGTCATTAGAAACAACATGGAGTGGGAAATGTACTGAAGAAGGAATATAACCATGAAGCTGAATTTAAATACCGTGACCTACATTTTCCATGACTGGTTTCCTCAGTATCTCCTTAATTGCTTTCATGCCCTGTTAAATAAGTGGATGAGAGTCCTGTTTATTTTTATGCGCTCGCTCTCTCCTAGACCTGGATTCCCAGTGGGATGTCCCATGGGCTGAGCGGGCTCTGCTGAGCTGGGATGTTTATGGAAGGCCGTGTTTGCCACGTCCCAGCCCACAGCACACCGAGTGCCCCAGCAGCTGTAAAGGCTGTTCATACCGTAAGGCATTTATTAGGCACTGTTTGAACGTTCAAGGCAGGGAGATGACATTACTGATGAATGTAGGCTTTCTTTTCGCTCACTGAATACTTGTGGTAAGGTTATTTACTTCTTTTTGGTGCTATTCAGAAGCACTGGGGAGGTAATTCTTTTGCTACGTGCTTCTCCAGTGATGTTGAGCAGTGCTGTGTGATTATACGGGTTGTGCTTTGTTAATTATTACGACTTAGAAAAAAAAAGCACATCACATTGTTTCTGCACCAAGTGAGTGAGCACACAAGCATTTCCAGAACAAACACCCAGCTGCTGAACTTTGAGGGCATGTCCGTATCACACAATAGAGTGGGGCAGCGCATCATCGGTTAATGCTGAACAAACCAGCCCCAAAACTGGAAGCAACAGAGCTGTGCTAGCACAGGGCAACATTTTTGCAGCTAAGAAAGGATTGTTAGTTGGAATGTAACTTTGTGCTAACAGCTATGCTGCTTTCAGGTCTGGGCCTGGTGTGGTTGTGAAGGCAATTGCTCGTTGTCTGGGTGTACCAGGCTGGCTTCTCGACTGTGCTAGAAGGTAATGGTAGATCTATACATAGAAACATCGAATCATAGAATCATTTGAGTTGAAAGGGTCTTTTTAGGCCATCCGGTCCAACCCCCTGCAATGAGCAGGGACACCTACAGCTCCAACAGGTGCTTGGACCCCCATCCAGCCTGACCTTGAGTGTCTCCAGGGATAGGGTACCACCACCTCTCTGGGCAACCTGTACCAGTGCCTCACCACCATTATTGTAAAAAATGTCTCCCTTATATCTAGTCTAAATCTCACAGTGCAGAGCAGAGGAGCAGGATCCCCTCCCTCACCCTGCTGGCCATGCTTCTGTTGATATACCCCAGGATACAGTTGGCTTTCTGGGCTGTGAGGGCACATTGCTGGCTGGCTGGTGGCTCACGTAATCTGTTTGTTACTGTGATATTGTATTGTTTTATGCAAGGAGTCCTCTACCCCACCAGTCTGCCACATGTGCCATAAAAGTCTGATGCTGCCCAGCAGGGTAATTGATACCCCAGCAACATCAATCCCTGTCACCAGGAGCTGTTGTGTGAGGAAAAATCTCACCAGGCTATTCCTGGAAATGGAATACAAAATATGCCCAAGGAGTTTAAAGCAAATCAGAGGGACACTGAACATTCAGAGCTTTTATTTCAGTGTTTACCCAACTCTCAGAACTTCTTCCATGGGGCTCAATGGAGACAACCAGTAGGCACAAAAACTACCTCTGCAAACTCTCCCTGTGGTTGCAGTGGTAACCTGGGCTTTGGCTGCAGATGTGAAACTGCCTTTCTAGCCTTGAAAACATTTTTTGCTGTGGGTGATTTTTGGGTTGGATTGGGTCCTCAGCTCATAAAAACCAACAGCCTGATTTCTGTTGTTCTGCAGGGCTCCATGGTGCTATGGCAATTTACACCACTTGAAAATGTGGCTGAGGCACGTAAAAAAAATCCCAGCTGCTCGATGTGGAGCCTGCATAGAGCATTTGCAACAGGAAACCCTGTGTCAAAACAGTTGCGTTCCAGCCTGATCCCTTGGAGAGTATTCACAAGGTGAAGAGGAGGCAGGCTGCCAAAGCTGACCTTGTTCTCATTCAGCTCCCTGTGAGACATCAATCTGGGTTTCTCCTTCTGGGGTTCTCTTTCCTTAGGAGCAGCTGTTCATTCCTAGGCTTACCCAGAAGCTGCAGGGGTCTTCTAGCTTTTGTTTGTGATTAGAGAGCAAAGTTTAATCCCCACTTCCTGCTCTATTAATAACAAACTCTAATAACAGCTCTCTTCTCCACACTAGATAATATTTTGAACAGCATGACACCTTGCTTACGCACAGGAGTTTTAATCAATAGGTCTCAAAACACCCTGCAAGGAAGAAATACTGTTTTAATTGCATAGGAACCAGTGCATAAGGGTGGGACAAGCTGAACAACACTCAGCAGTGTTCTTCACAGAATCACAGAATCACAGAATGTAGGGGTTGGAAGGGACCTCTAGAGATCATTGAGACCAACCCCCCTGCCAAAGCAGGTTCCCTACACCAGGTCGCACAGGTAGGCGTCCAGGCGAGACTTGAATATCTCCAGAGAAGGAGACTCCACAACCTCCCTGGGCAGCCTGTTCCAGTGCTCCGTCACCTCACCGTGAAGAAGTTCTTATGCACATTCGTGCGAAACTTCCTATGCTGCAGCTGATGTCCGTTTCCCCTCGTCCTGTCTCCACGTACCACTGAAAAGAGACTGGCCTCACCACTATGGCCGCCACACCTCAGATATTTATAAACCTGGATCAGGTCCCCTCTCAGTCGTCTTTTCTCAAGGCTAAACAGACCCAGTTCACTCAGCCTTTCTTCACACGGGAGATGCTCCAGGCCCTTCACCATCTTTGTGGCCCTCCGCTGGACTCTTTCCAAGAGATCCCTGTCTTTTTTGAACTGGGGAGCCCAGAACTGGACACAGTATTCCAGATGAGGCCTTACCAGGGCAGAGTAGAGGGGGAGGATCACCTCCCTCGACCTGCTGGACACGCTCTTTTTAATGCACCCCAGAATGCCATTGGCCTTTTTGGCCACGAGGGCACACTGCTGGCTCATGGCCAGGTCCCTCTCTGCAGAGCTTCTTGATCCCTTAGGTTGCAGCACATCTTGCATCAGCAGGAAAACTGCCCAGGAGACAGGGAGTGTGGGGTGTGGGGCTGGAAGAATGCACAGCATCCCATTAAGGAGACCTCAAAGTAAATGCTGGGTTTATAAAACAAGTCTTACATTTGGATCTTTGAGTTCAGTTTGAAGACTGAATTGGATGCTGGAAAGTGATGGGGCTGATGTAGGGAATTTTCAGGTGGCTCATTTTAGAAATAAAATGTTCAGGGCTGTGGGCTTCATTTGGACCTTTTCCTAGATCATAATAAATTTTTTAATGTAGAACACTTCAGAAGACCGAATGCTTGAGCTAAAATCATTGGAGGAGCCTAAATCTTTATCTGGAAAGCACTACAACCCACATGTGCCCAGCATCAATAGGGTGGGTACCTCTACCACCTGACTGGTACCCATCAGAAATGCACGCTTACCACTTCTCTGGCTGTATCATTCAGTCAAAATCTAATGTCAGTAGTTCTGTTATTGAAATGTTTCTAAATCCTGCTGACAAACTGGCCTGAGGATTTCCTGCCATGAAAGGAGTTTGTTTTTCTCTTGCAGCTTAGGGGTGAGCAGTGTTGAGCAAGAGGACTTGTCAGATAATTCCCTTCAGACATTTGCTATCGTTTGGTGGGAAGATGGACAATTGAATATTCTCAAAAGCAGGCAGATCTCCTGAGTCTCTTTGCGCTTCAGCCATCATTTGCGTGGGGGGCAGCTCCCATTTTTGTTGTGCAGAAGGATGGTGCTGAGTGTAACCTATAGGGTTTGCTGCGGCTGTGTGAGGGCAGGTCTGGGAGCCAGGAGGTGCAGGGGGGACCAGGCAGGAGATGTCTGTGATGTGTCACAGCAGCATGAAACCCATGCAGCATCCCCATAACACCACCCCACATGTGGTGGTCCCACTCAGACATAAGACAAGCAAGAAATGGAAGAGGCTGGAGGTAACCCAGGGTGAGAGCAGGGAGGTCACGACTACTGTGTTTGGCTTAAGGGGAAGAGGGCAGAAAAGTGATTACTTAAATGTTTGTGTTTTCTTTTCTTTCTTTCTTTCTTTTTTTTTTTTTTTTGGTGTGTTTGTGTGTGTGTTTCTTTCTTTCCTCAGGTCTTGAATCAGTGATAAGCTGTTAAAGCTAATTGGCAAGAAATTAAATAAGTGAGAATTCACCACGTGGAAACTGTCTTGCTTGCAACAGAGGAAGTGGAAACTGCAGGGAAAACAGCTGAATGTGAGATACACTGATCTGTAGGAATGGTTTTTGACAGAAGGAGTGACAGTCATGAGCTACTGGCTGCCTTGTGCTCGTAGGAAGGTGTCAGGTGAGATGCACAAGGCTGGTGCTGCTTTGTGTAATACGCCATCTGAGAACGGGCTGCTCTGCTAAATCGGGGTAGTCTGAAATTTGGCAAGTTTTTAAATTGAAGTCTGCTGCTCTGGATAAAGCCCATTGGTGTACAGACCAGTTCTGGTCGCACAGGAAAAGACCTCCATCGGCAGGAAATGAAACTACAGCAGGCATTGCCCCAGAGGAGAGCCACCTCCGGGCGCAGGAAGGGCCGAAGCTGCAGTTTGTGTCTGGGCAGAGATACTGTGAGAAACTCAAGGCGTATTTTGCAATGTAGCGTGGGAACTGTGCCCGGAGCAGAAGCACGCACACATGGGAGAAGCAGAGGCAGCTGGAGCAGGAAGTCCCTGACATCCCACACTGAGCCCATGGCTGCACCAAAGCCCGTCCAGCTGGGCTAACGCTGCTGGAGAACCCATCCTGCTCATTGCTGGGTGTGTGTGCTTCCCTGGCTCCCCACACCACGCACCCCCTTTTTTCTTTCTGTCTCCTCCACACTTTGACCTCCCATCATGACACTGCCAAAGCGAGGAAACATTTTGAGCTGAAACATTCATTCCACATTACGTGATTCCAGATTAAAGGCAGGAAATGTTTAACCCTTCGACAGCCCACTGCTCTCATCCTGATTTGAAGCTCATTGCAAATTGTGCACCAGTAGGTGCTGAACACTGCTGCTTTTTGGGTGTGTGCCTGCCTGGCCAGTGGCTCTCACCAGCTACTGTGGAAGTTAGGGCTGTGGGGTACCTGGGCTTTGTATGGTGCCTTCTTCAGCCACATCTGTGGTTCTCAGTTCTGCCAATGTTGAGACATAGTCACAGCGTGGGGAAGATGTACACTGTCAAATGTATAAGGGAGAGACCATTGGCTCCATTTCCTTTGGCTTGTTCCCTAGTGCGAGGTTCACAAGTGCAAATGGCTAAAATTAAGTGTATGAAAATAGATAAAAATGAATAATCTTAATGATTAAAACTCAGGATTTAGAAACAAAACTTCTTGCTTTCTTCAAAGCAGCCCAATAAGTGGTCTTTTCAGAATAGTGCTTGCATATAGAATGTATCACTTCACAGTTCTGACACAAATACGCATTCTGGGTTTTAAAAGCTGCTCCTTTGGCAGATGATGGTTGTTCTGAGAGCCAGTTACTGAGCTCCAGCACAGACTGATGAACACTGATCAGATATATGGAGTTCGGTCTGAGCTCTTGGGCTCGGCTACACAGGTGGTCTTTGTGATTAAAGGGGGAGAAGAGTGGCAGCTTAAACCCCCCATTCACTGCTGGAGCTGTCCCAGACCTACACTGAGACCAGCAATACTGCAGTAGTCCTTCAGAAGTGACTTTGACATGGGCCTTAAGTAACCGTGGGGGCTGGAATGTGAGGAAGACGTGGGCTTCTCACCACTGCTCTGAATTGATGTGGGTGGGAAATCCTGATGGCTCTCCAAGGCCTGGGTTCTGGTTCTCTTTTTCAGCTGAGTACCTCAAGATGTGTAGTTCACTGAAACATTTGGGTTCCTTCTCAGAGAACCAGCGGTTTCTCGGTGAATCCTTTTTCTAAACTTAGAAGGTTCTCACTAAAGTTGGCACCCCCCTTGTTTTCCAACCCAAGGGAATGGAGCTTGGGTTGTTTAGCCAGAATTGCTGTTGCTGCTTTCTTTGTATTAATCATTACCACCAGCTCGTTACCTTTCTCAGTGCTTAAGGAAAGTTTGTTTCTCTCTCACAGGAAATCTCAGGAGTGTAGTTTAGAGATTTTATGCCTCTCTCTCATTTCCACAACCCACTGACAGCCACAGAATGTCTGAAGTGTGTGACAGTATACCTTATTCTAGTTAAATAACAATGAAATGATAAACACATTTGCCTATGGAGTATGAGCTCTATTCTCTAACAACTGTAAAAGCAGCTCAGACACCCTTGGTCTTCATCAAAAATAGGGAGTTGAGATAATGGGCTGTTGCACTTCAGAATGATACTCCAAAGACATTTCTCATTTTTATTATCAGGAAAATACTGAGTTTTGAAGTGAAATACAGTGCAAAACACTGTGAAAAATGAAGGCTTCTGCAAGCAAGTGGAAACCTGGATCCCCATCAAGAAGTGACATAATTCAACTCTCTGCAAGAGTTCAGAGGCTGCATCTTTAAAATCCCAACCCCCACTTATCTGGTGGGTTTTTTAACCAGCAGAGGAAGTAGTTTGTCTCCCAGTTCAGCAAACACAGCTAACAGCTTTTCAAAATGACCAGTTACTTTTGCTAGCATTCTGTTTTTGCCTGGAAAGAAGAAAAATATTGTCCTTAGGAACAGTCTCCACAATCATCCATAATAACAGCACAAGACATACATTCTTTCACCCACTGCATTTAGAAAATGTGCAGCTTCCCCTTGACCTGCTGCAGAGGAGACAGTAAGTGTCTGTGTGATGAGATCCAGAGGCTGTCTTGAAACCCATTTGGATAAAATGGAAAATCTAAGAAATGTATCTTCTAAGGAAAAGAGGATTGGTGTGACAGTTCCTGAATGAATCGGATCTCAGAGTTTACAGAGCCTATCAACTCATCTATTCGCTTCATATTTGGCATCTTTCCCTCTCTAGGAATCGAACTGAAATGCTGTCATTTAGGATAAACCTGGTCCATCTTGTGATGGATAGAATTATTGCCACCAAAGGAAGCTGACAAGCGAAAGGAGACTCGAAGTTGGTTTGATGAATCTCCATCCGTGCTCCTGCTTATTCCAAAATCTTCAATAATGGGCAAAAATCTGACAGAGCAGAAAGTCACCAGCTGTTCTGAGCTCATCTGCAGCTCACACAGCTGCCTAGAGAACAGAACTTGCTTGATTAAACTGGAGAGATTTCAGAGAAGAGCCGCAAAACTTTACATGAATTAAACAGCTTTAAGCAAGCAGTGACTAAGCAACATAAATGAGCTTACAGGGGAGAAAGATACTGGGCAAAGCCAGTGAGAGCATCTGGGGAGAAATGGCATGAATTCAAAGGTTTGTCTAAATGCAGAGTTCTTCTGACTTGATTTAAGTGTGATTTAAAATGATTTAGGTAAAGAAGTTCAAAAGGCTAAGCAGGCACTCTTGTTTTGATATAAACCATGTCTGCAGTTAAAATATTTGGAAATATATCATACACTAAACACCAAAATTATTCTTTTAAGCCTAAGGAAGAGTGATTGCAGAGGTATTCCTTGCCAAACTAAACCAGCACAGGCGCGAATGGAGAGGGACAAGGAAGGGAGAGCCAGCAGGAGGAGGGTGAGAAAGTATCCAAGGAGGAGTCCTGCTTTGTTTCCAGAGATGATCGATGGGACAGCATTTTCTAGGACCATTGTCTCTGCTTTTGAGGTTTTTAGAATGGCTCTAGAGATCTTTTTAACTTAATTGCATGCCCTTCCTGTGCTAGTCCCAAAAGAGACAACATCAGCTCATAAGAGGTCTTGGAAATTACACGAACAACTAGAGACCAGCAAATATGTCATCATGTTCTGTCACTTCAGGGTCACGCGCTGCCTCTGCAGACTTCAGAGTGATTTGACCCAAAGCCTTCCAGCCTGGCACAGGGAAACCCCGCTATCACACTGAGCTGGCGGTCTTCCAGTTTGCCATTTGAAACCAATGGTTCTCTGGTACAACATTTCTTTCGTGCCACAGGAAGGTGCTCCTTCAGCTGGACACCTGACACAGAGCCTGTGCAAAGTGGGCACCCAGGGTACCAACACTTCTGTCTGAGCCGTTTCTTGAAATTGAGGTCTGAATTTTCCATTTTCCTCCTACTTTTCAAATGTAAAACTGGGATCACAACAGCCTGAGGAATCTGAATTCAGATGTTAAGATTTAAGCTATCTCTACTGAAAATGCAGACAACTGATGTGTAAATATCCTGACTAAGCAAGTCAGAAGGGGGCTGGCTTTCCTTTTAAGTTATCTTTCAAATTATCATTTACTAATATCTTCAGAGACTCACAGGCCAGTCTCACTGCTACTACAATGGTCAGGGTGTCAGAAATGCTTCACTCAGTGCCTTCTTAGCACAGTCTGTCATTCAAGTGACTTTTTCCAACTTTTAGTTGCAGTCTCGTGTAGCACTACTCACAGTGCTTTGTGCATCCCTGAGGGAGGCAGTACAGCCTGGTAGCTGTTGGGAAGTGTTGAGAATGGATGTTACAAAGGACACTGGTTTTGAGCTCGGCGGAAGCGATTCGGCGCAGCTGTGTAACCTTGGGGCAGATCACTCAACTGCTTTGTGCCCAAGCGAAGCCAGCTGCAAGGCGCCTTGGAAACCAGATGGTGCACAAGGTTTCAATCATTCAGGAAAATGAAGAGGTATATGGAAGGGGAAAAAAAAAGAGTTAATTCTGTAGTACATTGCTTCCAACAGATTTGATTTGGATTTAAGCAGAATAACTGAGAATTTTCTTGATAACCAGAATCTCTCAAAACCCCACCCCCTGCTCCCAGCCAAAGCCACAAACCCCACCACTTCCCCTCAAATTGCTTTCCCACGTTCTTCTTTGACTTTACATCAAGTACCTTCTCTCTAGAAGTTTCATTTCAAAGCTCCAGTAGAATGTATATTTCCCTTAGGCAGCCCGAAGAGACTTAGGATAGAGTTCTATGTGGCTAATCTTCAATATTTTACGTGGTCATTTTTAGGCACTGAATTCTGTATTGTTCTCTTCTCTATGCTTTTCATGCTATTGCTCTCATTCCTCAGCCTTGCTGAGCATCAGTGGCACAGCATTGTGCTCTGATGTTTCAGTACTGTGCTGTGAATAAAAATGCTGAGCTCGATCATCGCCTGTAGATGGTAAGTCCTGGCTTAAATCCATTATCAAAGCTACTACCAGATTTGTATTGCCAATTAATGAACGAAGGAAATGCTATACTCAAGTTTCTGTGGCAGAATAAATGCTAGCCACATGTTACTATTTAGGAGAAGACTTAAATATTTCAATATTTTTTGGCCTTATCTAAAACATGGATGTTTTTGCCCCCACCAGAGCCACGGGAATGTGGGAATACATACGTAGGAGTGCAAACATAGCAGTGCTTGCGTGTACTTCCAAAGCAGGTTATTAGGAAAAAAATATGTTTAGCCTAGTATAAACAAAGATATGAGATGTACATTTTATATACTACTCAGGAAAGGCCCTGTCTGATTTTATTAGTCGCTACCGAAAAGAAAACATTGACAGTTTTGAAATGTGTTGAACTTTCTTCCCAAATAAAGGATTAGAACTGAAAGAGCGAGTTACAAGCAAATTTAATAAGATAGAGGACCTAATTCCTTAAGGCTTTTATGAAAACAAATTTCAGCAAGCTGTCTTCAGAAAATTTAGCCCTAACTATACAGTATCAGAATGGTAAAATATGTGGTTGCTTTTCAAAACTGGCAATCACTATTCTGATGCAAACAATGTTCAGCTCTCTTGTCTCTCACAATCTCTTTGCTCATTTTCATGCTAAAGATTTGCTATTTGAACTATGCTGTTAGTACTTTGGAAGACTGAAATCTCATGCTAACAAAATGCTAAGAGGACAATGGCCCAGCTAGAATGTTAAGCTGTTAATAAACCATTAGCTAAAGTACAAATCCCTTAATATTGCTTGAGTCCCTGTTTGGTTGATCCAACTTTCTGTTTCACTTTCTACTACCAATTGAAGCTCTCTAAAAAAAAAAAAGCACAGTTGCTTTTTGTGAAGAGCTTGAAATTAAGCAGAACATCTCAAAATGCTGGCCGTGGAGAACAATAAACAGAACAGAAGGTGAGCTGTAGGTAAAGCAAATCCAAGTGATGAAGAAAATAATGAGTAGAGTTGTCCAGCATTGGGGCAAATGTAACGTAAAACAGAATTTCAAGCCCTGAGCTGTATGGATACTCATCAGACTCAATTTGCTTTTTTGCTGTTCATGAGTAAAACATTGAGTTAGCTCAGTACTGCTGCAGCTGGGAGTGTTTTTCCACATCCATGGAACTAGAATTTCCCCACCTGTGTTCCTCAGTGTAAATCATTGAGTTTTAATCCATTCCATGATCCTGTGAAGTGCTTGTGTGGCGTGTTTAAAGAAAAGGTCATTGTACCACGACTTCTGATGATCCAACCCAGTTTCTTTCCAATCCCATTAGGAACAGAATGATGGGTGCTTCATACTGTTGTTATTGCGACCATAAAATTGGCCAGCTCACAGGATGCAGCTTCAAACCTCTTGGCGCACACAGAGAACAACTGCAGTGAGAAAAACTGCCAGTGAGATCTCTATTGACAGACTGGTGATTTGGATGCATTGCAAGGGATCGAGTAAAACCTGGTTTTAAGGCAAATAACAAAATGATAAACTCCTGAAGCCAGGTGTTTCAGGCATCAGAAAACCCTTTCTGGTGAAAAATAATTTTAAAAAATTATAATGAATCAAATATACTTTGAGTAAAGGCCTTGTTTCTTTAAAAGATCATCTTGAGCATGAAATCTAACTTGTTTAGAAAAAAGGTTATATCGTTTCAGATCCCATCCTCGCTCTTGGTTAATACAGCCCATTTGCTCTCTGCAGGTTTTATAGCCATGCTGCTCTATTTGTTCCACATTATCATATAGGAAACTCAAACAAAAATGACTGGTAGACCACTGAGAATCTGCCTACAAAATGCTGCTATGTAAGTATTGTGCCCACAGAATCCCTTTCAGAAATGGTATGTGTTTAAAGAAAAATAATCTGAAATAGTTATAGTTTTGAAAATATCTTATAAAGAGAGGCTATAGAAGCTTGTAAATCTCTCCCCATGTTGCTAAGAACACCTTCTGCAGTTTTTGAATTATTATATTTGTTAAATCATTACTTTTTACTACTTATGCTTATCATTTACTTTTTGTCTTTATTTTCCAGTCTTGTGACTAAGCAAATTCGATTTTGCTTGCTCAGTATAGCTCATGTCACTCTCCTGATGCCTTGCCGTAGCTTACTGCCCACACTCGAGAACACAGCTGTCCCCAAGAGAAGCCACTCCTCTAAAAAAATCAGTTAGATTTATTTATTTTATTAATAAAGTCTACATTTTAAGCCTAAACTATTTGACTGCATTCCTTTTGGAAAAGAAATAATTTGGGGCAATCTATACCTTAAATCAGTTTTTTCATTCTTGCCCCAGGAGAAGAACATTCTGTGAGTTCCTCTGATGAACAAACATGGAATTTTTAAGGAAGATATATTAACAGAATGAAGGGACTTCTCACACAACCCAATGCTGTATTTTGGAGATTCCCTTAAACACCAGTTTATTTGCTTGCCTTTTGTCCAGGGGTGTGGAAAACAATTTTTATCAGCTACATCAAAGCGTAGTGGCAGATTTCCCTTTGGAAGTCAGAGCCTGTTTCAAACGTCTCTTTAAGTCCTGCATATTTGGAGACTTGGGTCGGACAAGGTGGAGACCTCTTCGTTTCTCTCCATTGCAGCTGCCAATCATCCTGCTCACCTCCTGGCAAAGCTGCTGGAAGGCTTCGTGCACGCCCTCGCAGTTCTCCCGCGCTGAGACTTCATAGTAAGTACCTCCCAGTTCGCTGGCCAGCTGGAGTCCTTCTTTGGAGGACACCTGCCTGGCTCGCAGGAGGTCTCCTTTGTTTGCCATCAGAAGCAGGGGGATGTTAGCATTGGGGTGAATCTTGCGGATGTGCTGGTACAGGGGCCGGATGACGCGGTAGCTCTCGTATTCTGTGATGGAGTAAACGAAAACGAAGCCATCTGCCCAGTAGATCGAGCGGTTTATCTGCTCCTGGCAGCAGATGCTGTCAGTGTCATCCTGCCGTCAAAACCAAGAGGTATGAGATTAGAAAACTGAGAAGAGGGAGCAGATGGAGCAGTCATACAGCAGCGCTGGCTGCTCAGAGCGGTGTTTTAGTGCGTGGCTGTTGCTCAGCACAAGGCAAAAACCTCTCTGATTGCTGGGCATGCACTGGAGACAGGAGAAAGTTCCATCTGTATCAGTAGCACGTTAAGGCAGCAGAAAAATGGAGAGGGATCGAAGCCACCATGTTGAAAATAAGAGAACAACCTAGTTCTGATGCTAACAAGTTCATTTTGTATTCTCATCTGGTGAATCCTTACAACAGTGACAGTAACCTGACCTTTTGGTGTGGGTAAAATGGTGATTGGAATGGTAAGCATTAAAAAATCTCAGCAGGCTATTCACACTGCTGCAAGTGAATGGCGGTCCCCAAGCTGTGTTTTATGGCTCTTTCCAATTCTGTATTCTGTGTCTCCATTGACAGGGGTTCTCACTAACTCCATTAAGTGAAGCCTGACAGGTTTTACTGCCATACACTTCTTCCAATAGTGAGAAGCAAGGTTACTTTGAAAAAGCAATTTGTTGCAAATAACCAATTACTGGAACTGAAAATGAGGTGAAATCTCATTGCTCGTTTGTGCAGCTGCAGTGTGCTTATATTAGTGCATTGCTGGTCACACGTTTGTTCTGCCCAACACAGCTCCTACTCATACAGCCATAATAGGCACCAGTGTGGAGAGTATAAAACAGAATACAATACCACAATACCATGGAGCTTGAAAAGAGATCAGCTTACTTTTCAAGATGAGGCTATTTTCAGCTAACCCTCTCTTGTTATCCCTGCTGGCATATTTCCCAACTAAACAGGGAGATCAGTGCTGCAGTTACTACCAGTATGCTTGGTTTGATAAGAATGGACATTCCTGTCAATAATCCAGGCTTTCTGGAGCCTTGCATTTTCTTCCATGTCCAACAAGGCAATGAACATATTCTACCCTTGTTGAAGTTGTAGGGAATTAGAGGTTCCTCTGTGTTCTTTAGTGGGAGTTCAACATCACGAATAGAGCCCAATTTTTTTGTTACTATTATTGCTAAATTCCATTCAACACATCATCAACTTCAGTAAGACTTGGGGGAGGCATTTTAAATCAACATAATTAGCACAATAAACAATTCAGCTGGTTGGCTGGGGAGGACAGATCCAGCATAACATGTCAGATCTTATCTTCCTAAACTAACACAGGCAACATTTCAGATACTTCAACATCATTCATAAATTGTTATTTTGTACATGTATGAGTTCATTCCAAAGGCATAGAGCACCTGGAGAAGTGTTTAAAGGTCTTATGGCAGAAACCTAGTTTATCATAACAAAGAATAAAAAATGTATGTGGTAAAAATGTAATCACTGTTCATTATCAGTCATGGAAATCTGAAGTATTAGAACGTATGCTCGAATATGTGTCTACACAGCACATATCTGCCATTCCCATATGTTTCAACAGGATTTGTGTGCACTCAGCAACCTCCCAAACCATATTGCTTTTATTTAGATATCTAAACATGAATTATAAAGCCTAAGTTCAGGAAGTAAAGGAGGAAAAGCATGAGCAAAACTGATTCATTCTTTATGGCCCATCAGACAATTGGAAGAAGGACTACAGTCAAGGCTCTTCTGCGGGAAGGAGGAAGCAGAGTTTCTGAAGGCTCAGATTACAAATTAGGCTTACAGCTTTCAGCAGCAGTTCTTCGAACTAACTGCCCTTTTCATATTGCACTGTGGCCAATACAGTCACTTGCTCATCACACTCAGTAATTCTTTGCTCTTACCAGCTTACAATAATACAAAGCTAAATCTTAGGTGTATTTTACTAGCAGTGAAATTGCTTAACAGATGCTCTAATCACTCTCCTCTCTGTGCTCCCCATCCGAGAAACAGCAAAACAAAACAAACTCAACCAGAGCTGCATACAGAAGGAAGATGGAGCCTCATAGCAGCCCTGCTTCAAAGGCAAATGAGAGCAAATTCAAGCCAGGATGGGGCAGACTGTGGGAAGAAGGGCAATTTGCACTGTTGGTGTCTGGGTTGTGTCCAATATGTAGGTAATTAGCCACCCTTCACATCCTGCTTGCCTCTTTTCACCAGCAAACTCCTTTTATGGGGAAAAAGAACTAATTGCTCTGGCAAGCTTGAAAATGCTTTTGGAGAAGATGTACATTTGAAGGGAACCCTAATGAGCAGAAACTCTCAGTTACCCCAGCTAGGCCCACCCAGTAGTGAGATGGATGGATAATCCCCACTGGAATGCTTTACTGGGGAAAATCAAAGGCTAATGGGCCATTTTTAAATGGAAATCTCTGCTCCAGAACGAATTTTGAAACACATAGTGATTTGTAGGCCAAGCAGCCATGAATCACCTAACAAAACCAGTTATCTCTTTGCTTCTGTTTCTCTCTTAAACATGAACATTTCCAGTGTGGCTGCAGTCCTGAGGATTCTACATAGCTTCCTCCTGAAATGCCTGCACACAGCAGTCTTTCTTAAGGATCTTACCAGCAAGTCCAACCTATTCTCATTCTTAGTAAGTTCTGGTCAGAAGCAGTCCTTTAAAATGCTTTCAGATACACTGTTTGATGCCAGCAGAGATCCAGGCTAAGATAAGTGCGTCTGTGGGAATTGTTGAAGCAGTGCAGACCTTTGAATGGGACAAAGAAAATGAAACTCTTTCCTAACTAAATTAAAATACTTTCTGACTAGGAAACCTCAGCTGTTGGTGTTACTGCATTTTGTAGAGCTCTGGTTACCGTCTCTAAATTCTCAGGCACTTTTAATTAAAACAGGGAAATCAGAAAATAAACATGTAGCCGGTGTGAAAGAAGGAGTTAAATTGCTTCACTCCCTCCTTTCTTCAAGGGATAGGGCAGGGAGGGGTCTCCCTTTGCTAAGTTTGTTGGGCATTCCCCATAGTGCTGAACCACCACCGCCAGGTTCTCTTTGCAGTGTCCTCTGTGCAAATTGGCATAGGGTCTTTGTTCTCTGAAGTCCCACCAGAATAGTTGGAAGACTTCAGGAATGGCTTCTCAGAAGGTTAGATTTGGTGGCAACAAGAGGATGCCTAATTTTACCATGAAATCTCAGGTTTTTTTTAATAGGAATTATTACTCCCCTGAGATTTTCACCTTTCACATAAAAATAAACTTCATTCCATTCCTGCTCTTCTGACATCATTTTCATCATCTTGTTCTGCAAGTAAAACTGCTCTTTTCAGAAAGAGACATCTTAATTCTAGATTCTGTTTGGCTCCCAGTCAAACACTAAAGCTAGAATATCTCAAATACCAATAGAAATAGGAAAGTATGTAAATGCTGACAGCTGAGAAATAAGAAATAAATAAAATTAAAAAACAAGCAAGGAAAGCACTGAAAAGCACTCTAGCTGAAATAGCCACTTCTGTGAGATCTATGCCCTCAGAAAGACACAGATTTGTTTTAATTCTGACTTACTCTTAAAGAAACCTGATTTAACCTCTGCAGGGGCTCATTTTGGTGGGGTTTAAGGTACACTTGTAAGTCTTCATTTGGGTTTGAGCCCAGGTGTATTTATTCTGGAAAACTGAGTTATTTACAGATTAACATGCTGGCAACAAACAAGAGACAGTAACTGTGTCGTAAAGTACTGATGTACTGAGCAGATGGTTTACCTCCAGTGAAACAAAGGGAGTATCCTGCACCTGTAGGGAGATCTGTTCCCCATCTATGGTGAATTTTCTTGAATACAATGCACCTGGTGGAAAAGCAAGATCGTTAGAGGCAGTGACTATGACTACAAAGAAATAGTACATGAGGGGAAAATGGAAGTGCTGAAAGCCAGAATTTGAGGCTTATGATTCATAGCTGCGTATAGAAAGGTGAGTGGAACCAGAGAGATTGTTGTGGTTCTGTATTTGTTATATGGCTGAATGTTTCCACTGTACCTCCAGGATGGTATATAGAAAAGACAGCACTTAGTATTGAGTCAAATACTCTATTAAAGCAGGTGCATGAATTGCATTTTGGTTTCCAATCTGTATTGTTAACTTTTTAAAATGGAGGTAGTATATATTCTTAATCTCAAGCCAAGCTATCTGGGTGTTTACTGTAAATTAAGTGAACTGCTTCCTTTTGTATTTTGGGGGGATTTATTTATTTACTTATCGTAAGAAAGGAGAATATTCTAGGTTTGGATGCAGAGCAGGTGACTAGATACAGAAAACACAGATGCTCTTTAGGATTTGTGTGACTTTTGCAGTCAGAGCTTGGTTGAAATCCCCAAAGACCGGACAGTTTGAATTGGACTTCTGGTTAGTGTGAATGACTGATTCTCAAGGCCGTGTCCCGGCTCAAAGAGCCCTGGGGCTGACCCACCTCTTTGAAGAGCATCAATGTTCTGGGCTTGAGTTTTATTTTGTTACTGGAGTACAGATTAAGTGACAAGGAAATCTTTTCATCCTGCAAACTATCCATGGTTATGATAAGAACAGCTTCAGAGATTGATGTTATCGACATTTTTCTTTAGAACTTAGTGCAAGTCACATGGATGTACAAGAAATGCTATATCCTCAGCTGTTGTGTGTGACCTTTCACTGTTGTCCAACTACAGTTGTCATTTCTACATCTTAAAACAATGCCCATCATCTCAAACCTAGAGAAATCCTATCTACTGGAGAGTAAGGACTGCAGACCAACAGAGTGGCCAGTTAGTGACAGTAATGCCATCGCTTTGAAAATTGTCTGTGTAAGATTTGGTTTGAAGAAACAAGTACTTTTATTCCAGTGGTAACTATCCGGAGCTCATAGAAGTATTTACAATATAAGGAAATTCAATATAGCAAAGTTTGCTGCATCTGGATCCAACATTATCATATTATATTTTAATACTAACTCTGTGAGGTAACATAACACCCCTGGGGAGCTTTTTTTTTTTTTTTCAAAACACATTGGCTTTTAAGCTGGAAAAACGATGCTGGTTTATGGGAAAGTACTGCACCCCTGAACTGAGACCAGGCAACATATCATTTTTACTCTGTAATACACTACAGGAAAAAAAGACCTGGTACTTCCAGACACTGGCTGTGCTCTGCCTTACACTCAACTGAAGAAAAAGCATGCTTGAATGGTCACAAATACACTACCACCTGTTTCCTATTTCTGGCATATTTGTTTCTTCTACAGCATGGCTGTTGGGCTGGTAGCTTAATGAGAAAAGCATGTGGTTCTCGGCAACGATCCATTGCAAAGCTCAGAAGTCTGACTTGATGTACAATCTCCCATAGAAAAGATGAAGGAAAAAAAAGAAATAGTGCAGGCAGCCATCAAGGTTGCTTGGGGTCAGTGAGAGGGGCTGTACAGAGGAGCTTTCAGACTTCATTTCATCAGACAAGCAGAGATCAAACGTGTCTTGTACTGCCATCTCTATTCCTAGCTCATTGTTCTAAATTCACTGGTGTCTTCAATTCAGTATGTGTCACTGTTTTCTTATCCCCTCCTTTTTCACCCCCTCAAAAAATGTTAGATAGCCTACGTGCTGTGGGATGTGCTTGAGGTATGAGTGCAGTGATCCTTTCTACAGTCCTGGCTGAAACAGTCAGTGCTTACTTGGAACAGAGGCTGTGAATTAAACAGTTCACATGAACACATCTCCTGAGGTGTCAGAATGAAACAAGAAACGAGGTGGGAGTTTGCACGGCCCCTTTGCTTATCTTGCTGAAAGAAGACTTCAAATTGAAATTCTCCATTGCCACAAGAGCCACCAAAAGAAAAGGAATACACGGGGAAAAAAAGTTCTGAATTGCCTTTTGTGTGCTTTGGAATTCCTCTGGCTTCCCGGAGGCTGCAGAGAGCAGCACTGGCTCTTTGTGGTTTGGTCAATATACAAGTTTCTCCTAGAGCCTGGACTTTAGTATAGGTATATCCCCAAGCAAGCCTTTTTACTCTGATCCTATTCCATCAAGCTGGGGGAAAAAAATGGCTAACAGGAACGTGAATAATGAGGCTTTGATTTATTGCTTTCATAGCTTGAGGCTATTAACTGAAAATATGCACCTCATGGACATCTAACACTGCTCGGCTTTCCTGTAATGTGCACCAGTCACAAAAGAGAGTGGATTCCTTTTCAAGCTATCTGCAGCACTGCAGTAGAAAACAGACTTACCAGCGTTGGCTTCATAGTCTCCAATAAATCTCTTAGTGAGAAAGCGCACAACCAGAGCTGTAAAACAATGAAAAAATATGGGCCTTTAATGGGAACCAAAGTCAGAACACATGTAGTATCTTACTGGAAGAGTTAGTATAATATGAAACCAACTTAATCTTGCTATTGCTCACTTATTATTCTGAAAATCCTTCTCTCTGCACTCACAAAAAAGGACTGGGGCCAAACTGTGATAGCTAAAGCAGTGCTTTTAGCAATTTGTATTGTAAATCACCCCTCACGTTCAGTGAGGCTGTGTGGTGTGGGCTGCAGAGGACTGTTTGTTGTGACGGCAGATGTGACAATCTGACCTTTGGTTTAAAGTAATTTAGGAGAAGAGTAACATGCCAAACACTTACAGTACTGAAATGAATCCAGATGCCAGCTTTAAGGCCTCTGTGTCATATCAGAAGTGTGGCTGAGGGATCAAATGGCTCTTCCCAGCCTTAAAAATCCTCAGTCCTCCTGGTGAAAGCCATTAGTGATATCTAATTACATCCAGCAAACAAACTGCATGTGCTGTACACGCACAGGTCATGCTCCAGTGCTCTGGGACTTCTTATTCATCTTAACCCGTGGTGCTTTCATGTACTATTGAATTAGAACATTTTCCATTTTTGTGATCTCTTGATAACATTTAAAGCCCCTTTATGGCCACAGTGACTTATATTCCTCTATTGCTTTCATCTCAGCAGATTCCTAAACATTTTCAAAACCACTCCATTTTATTCTGCAAGCAATTGCATCATAGATTTATTTAAATAGATTTCATTTAAAATAATATATATATTTTTCACAGTACGTACTGAGTCACCTCCTTGGTACCTTTAAGTGAAATTCACTGTGCCCTTCAACAAAGTACCTAAAAATAATGCAGAAATGTAGCTGCTTCAAATCTAAAACAACTGAACTCTTTCCTGAACACTGTGGAACCCCAGATGTAGTAAAAACGGATTGTGAACCATCTCTTCCAAAGCAATAACGCTTGCTTTATCCTCCTCTCCTCTCCTTTGCAGAATAGCGCAGGCAGGCACATCCTGTATGCTATTATTTGTCCACACAGCAGTCAGCATGTACAGCAGGAGAACAGAAATCACTAACCCCATTTTTGGGGGTGTGGACATGAAGATGCGGATAAATGATTCACACAGGGCCACGGAGATTCGTTTGCGAGTACAGAGCTCCCCACGCTTTGCCCTGTCCTCACACTGCCTGGTCACAGCCCTGCAGCAAACCTGCCTCACAAATGAGTCAGAACAAGCCAACAAAATAAAAACAAAACAAACAACAAAGCAACTTAGAATGCTTTGGCTGCAAAGGTTATGAGAGTTTTCACAGCCGTGGCTGTGAGCTGCAAAGCTGCAAGTAGCCCTGCAGCAAGCAAACGGTGTGAGCAGCGCCCGCGGGCTTACCTGTCTTGCCAACACTGCTGCCACCCAGCACCACCAGCTTGATGATTTTGTTGGGCACGCAGTCTAATACCGGATACTCTGGTATGGGAAGCAAGAGAAAGTTAGTAGAATACTGTGACATGGTATCCTGAGAGATGAGACGCATGCCAGAAATGAGAGCTGATCAACTCCAGTAGGAGTTGGGAGAGAAGAGAAGGAAAACAGCTTCTCTGCGTCTGTTCTTGGCTGCGTGTCCCTGGGAAGAGAAGCCTTCTCATTGCATTTAAGTCGCTTTCCCGAGG
This sequence comes from Meleagris gallopavo, assembly GCF_905368555.1. Lineage (NCBI taxonomy): Eukaryota > Metazoa > Chordata > Aves > Galliformes > Phasianidae > Meleagris > Meleagris gallopavo. Next base: position 12,118,188 of record NC_139412.1, read on the forward strand.
AATGTTAGAGCAACCGGCCTCCTCTTCCGATGCCTCTGCTCAGACAGCGACTTTGGAAAGCAAAAGGAAACTTTTTGATCAACCCCCGTGAAAACTGACTCCTCCGCTCAGCAGCCAATCACAAGTGAAGCCATGACATTCCTCCGGCCGGGCACCAGCGTGTGCCTCCATCCACCCACCACGCTCCCGCTCCCCGCTTTATCTCCCCGCTGCCTGTTTGATGTGCTTCCCCTTGGCTGCTCACTAAAACAAGGTCCTTCTGGCTCTCAGTCATCGCAGCCGTGTTTGCAGTGAGGTACAGTCACCCCAGTGCCCTACTCTCGTTCCACTTTGAATAATCCCATTCTGCCTGTCTAGTTTCTCTGCATTTTCAATTGATTCCAACTCTACGCTCTGTTGTTCTCCCTGGCCTATTGTGCCCTGCAGTAGGGCCCCTTCAGAGTGCTGGAACTGATGGGACGCTTCTTTTCAGGAAAATAAACCCTTTTTTCCTCTGCAGAATTCAGAGAGCAGTGGGTTCATAAAATCGCAGAATGGCTCAGGTTGGAGGAGAACATGAAGATCATTAAGTTCCAACCCCCTCCATGGGCTGGTTGACCCCCACCAGATCAGGCTGCCCAGGGTTATTTGCAAGCACTATCTCACATTTGTATCCTCTGGGATACATTTCATCTACTGTTTTTTTATGTGGCAATAGTTGCAATGGCCCGTTGGAATATGGATCAGCACCATGTTAGGGCATTACTGTGTCTCTAAGCATGGAAAAGTGAATTTGGGCTGACAACAGCAATGAGAAAGCTGAGGAAGGACTCAAGCCTTCAGTGGGGTGAGCGAGACAGAGGGAGCGAAGAAAGAATGACTTCTATAGGAGTGTAGTGTTGAGACAGCTGGCAGCTGGAAGGTCTGCAGGGATGACAGCATGTAACCGTACACGAACTACAATCAGCTCTCAGTTATCAAGGATAATGGGGAGGGAAGAGAAAGCAAAGAGTGACTGGGAGAGAATGAGCCAGATAAAGAAAAAACTGCAAATAATATAAAACAGATGTAAATTAAACTACAGAAAAGATAGTCTGAGCATTCATCTCTGCAAAACTGGTCAGAAGAAGTCTGCAAAGGGCTTCAGGCAGCGATGGGAAGAGGCGAGCCTGGTGCCTGCAGTGTACTGCTGGGACGTGCGCTCCGTCACGCTGTGTGGGAAACAGATCCTGACGGAAAGTGGCACCGCAGCTAATCCACCCACAGGCCCCAGAGACCCAGGCGTGCTGATTTCTCCTGCCCTCTGTATGCTCCTGCCAGGCAGAGGGTAGGCATGGCTCCTTATGGAGAGGCTGCAGCCACCAAAAGAACTTTCTGTGCCTAGACGCTTTTGCACAGCTGCTTTCAATCACAGCGTACACAGAGCTCTCCCAGCAGGTTTCAGAAGCCAGGACATGGCTGTGAGCAGTAGGAGGGGGAAGCAGGCCAGCTTTCTAGTTTGCCACTCCTTCTCAAAGCACTGGGTGCCAGCTTTTCAAATGATCTCCATTTCCATGCCAGCCCCGCAGAGGACCTAAGCATGTCACATGTGAACTGGGTGCAGAGCTTTAGAAAAATCTAGCTTTGGTGCACAGCAGTCCAGCGAAATAAGCACAGGATGAGGAAGATTCATGAATGTGTCACTTTTCCAGGGCACAGTTTCCCTTCTAAAAAGCTCTGAAGCAATATTTGTGCTGAGTTGTGTAAGCATGCAGGGTTATTACTTCGACCATCATGACTGTCAGCTCAGGAGGAGTGGGACAAAAGGCCTGGAAGGCTCTGCAGCTCATGGTGCTGAGAGAGAGCCACCAGATCACGAGTCGTCTGGGACATGACTTCTAGGTGAATGGAGTAAATGAGCTTCCAAATTTTTGGAAACACCCAAACATTGAAAAATCTTCTCCAGGACATTTCAGATGGGTGCCTTAATCTTGCAGAAGTTTTATAGAACAGGCAAAGTGAGAGGAAAATATTCAAAGTCCTGTGGTCAATAAGCAGGGTGCTTTGAACTGTGTAATTGAGCTGGACACATCATAAATTTGGGGATTAACTAGCAACTCTCTAAGTACAATGTTGGAACCCTTGTTACCATTCCCTATTAAAAGCATATGCTAGTGAGTAATATAAAAGTATTCATCACTACAGCTCTCCTATAAAAACAAGTGGCAGTAATCTATCAGTGTCTAGGTGGCCAGAAGAGCTTCAGTGCAGGGAAAAAGGCCAGATAAGCTAAGGAGTACCATGTAGAACATTCTATACTAGAAAAAGCATTCTTAGAACAATACGGATCAGCTGAATTTCTCCGGAAGAGGAAGATACTGTTGACAGAAACAAAAGTAAATGTCCTTTGGGGTAACCAAATGTTGTGTCAGTGCTGAGCAACTCCAGAAGGTTCTCAAGAAGAAGTGCAGCTTTAGTCTAGATAAATGTAAAGGAATGCATCTAGAGAAGAATGACACAAACTATGCTTAAATGATGCTGAACTTGGATGCGGCACTCATAAATTAGGAAGGAGACCCTGGAGTCATTGCCAGCAGTTCTCTAAGATCAACAGCTCAGTGTGCAAGAGCAGTGGAAAAAAACGCCAACAAAACCTTCAAGGGGAATGAAGAACAAGACATGGGACAGCTTTTTGCTGCTTACAGAAAAGCTCCAAGCACCCCCAGCTCCACTCTGCAGCTCTCTGCATCTCACCTACACAGTGGGGTGTGAGAAGGGGCAGAGCTGGGCAGCTGAAGTGGTCATGGGCATGGAGCAGCTGCTAGAAAAGCTGAATGCACGTGTTGCTGCTGACACCTGAGAGGAACAGTGTGGGGCAGGAATGAAAGAAAGCCCAGCGGTGGTGGTTTAACTGCTTCTTTTGGCAGCTGTGATGGCTTCTGGTTGCCTACAACAAACATGGAAGCAGTTTTAGAGTACATCTTGGAAGCAGACCAATTGATTTCTAGTTCCTTTGCTCATACAGTTCAATCTCATTTTCTCATGCACTAGTCCAGGCTTCTTATGCTTCTAAGCAAAGCCTGCTGCCACTGTGCAGGATGTGCAGGAATCTCTGTCCATATGTAATGGTTGTTTGGATTTTTTTTAAATGGTAGTAAAAAAGCAACATATTCTCCCAAAAGTTGTAAATATATTACCAAGCTCCTTTTTTAAACAACAACAACAAAGGTAACATTTAAGCTCTGATGCTGAAGAACAAACCAAGAAAGATATAAAACAAAGAGGTTTTGAATCTGATCTTTATCTGATTATCTGGATTTTCAGAACAGTCTTTTCACTGAGTGAAACCATGCAGAGGATTCACACTATTTGAGATTGTATAACCCTTGGCATGTAGAATAAGAATTGTTTTTAAAAGAGATTTTAATTGTTTGTGTACAATGGACTTATATTTAGCTAAAAAAGCGCATGTTTTTAATTCAAATTCTCTTGGAAAAACAATAGCTTAAATTAAAGAGAGAATGTTTGCAAAACTCAGAGCAACTTTGAAAACATTTGGATGATTCTGAAGGTTTCGCTAACCACTGGCTGGGTTGCTCCACGCAAAGATATGTGCCTTTGCGTGTTGCACAGAGATTATGTTGTTTCCACACCAAAATTGTAAAGATTTATTGATTGGTCTATGTTGCTTTTGGCTACGATTTTCATAAGATTTTCTGTTTTTAATGTTATTGGCACTTGTACGTATTTTCAGAGATGAAGTATTCTAAAAATAAAAATATTTTTCATTTACCATAGTGCTTTTCATACAAGGACATCAAATCCCTTTCAAAACTGTATGTAATTATTCCTCATACACTTTACAAAGGGAGAAACAGATGAGCAGAGCTAGAATGGTCTTGCTAAGGCCACCACACATTGAGAAAAAGACTCATTCCCGTTCTGCCTAGCACTAGCAAAAGTGATCTTTCCTCTAGAAGTCTGTTTGCAGTGGTTACATTCACCCCAGTGTCTCTCTGTTGTTTTTGTACAGTATTTTGACGTTATGGCAACACTGCTGGAGAAACAGGCTCATTTCTGAGCAGAAATGCAAAGTGTGGTGCTGGGGAAAAGCCATTTCTGCAGATGCTGGGATAAATCTCACTGCCAGCGGCTTGTGCGTGCATCCCCCACTCCTCAGCGTCTAAACAAGCACAGATTGATCTTTGCAGCTTTGTCTGATTGCCTTTGTTCTTTGTGGTAAACTGGAGGCCCAAAGGCCAGCTTTCACCCTACAGTGCTTGGGCACTAAACAAAAGCAGCGTTTTTTACCACCTTGTTTCTCCCAGTAACACTTCCCAGCTCCTGCTAGCTGGAAGAGCAGCTGCAAAGCACCTCTGTAGAAGTTAAGATTGGAACAGCCCTGAATGTCATGTGAATGAGGAGCTAGCCTTTCTCTACATTTGGGGCTGCACCTTGTGCAGACATTAAAAATTGGGCCTCTTGGGAAGATGTCATCTGGGAACGAGACTGTCATTTTAGCACGATATTTTTACCCAGCACAAAGCTGTTCCGATCCTGAGACCAGAGGGGAAGGAAGTGTCCTCAGATTCTGTTGTGACATCCACGATAAATCACAGTTAATTCTATTTTGGGATGTCAGGGAGGAGATCATTTAAATATAAAGTTAAATTTGGTTAAACACTGTACAGATTCCACTATTTCTGTACTTCCTGTCTCTAATTTTGTTGCAATGCGTTCATGGAAACCCTGTAAGTGACATCTGTCATTTTTCACTTTTAGTGTATTTTTAAGGACTTTTTTAGGTTGTGGAATACTCTCTCTTGGGATCCTGTAGCAGATGACGTGGGAAGCACAGTGTGTATAAAAGAACATAGCTGCAGGCAAGCAACTCAAATAGAATGGAAACTTCTTGGCCTCATAAAAAAGTGTGCTTTGGAAACTGAGCCATCCCTTCCACAAAGGTCTTCCCACATGGTCAGGGCTGAAGTGAGGGGCAGCGTGTGGAAATAGTCCTGCTCATGGGGTGCTTCTTGTGCAGCACAGCTGAGGGCTCCTCTGCTCACCACCAGCACTGTTCAACAGCACTTCATTTATAGGGATCCCAAAATATTAGTCAGGTTTCTTCCGGATTCAACACAGAGAATTCCATACGTCACTGGGACAACCAGCACTTCCACCCACCTGCGGGATGCTTTTTCTGATACATGTTTGCTTTTGGTACGCAGTGTGTGAAGCGTTACATGGCAGCTGGGCAGCATTCTTCACTCCTTTCCCACTGGGTGTACAATAGATACTGTTATCACAGTGCTGTGCTCTGAAAGGCTCCTTTCTGTGTTCGTGCTGCGAGGAGGACACGTGGTGAGAGCAGAAACAATGCCTGACTCCTTCATCACACTGGACAGCCCTGTAAAAGCCACGCTTCGAATCACAGGAACATTAAGGTTGGGAAAGACCTCCAAGATCATCCAGTTCAGTTGTCCGCCTACCACTGATATTGCCCACTAACCACGTCCCTAAGTACCACATCTCCACGGTTCTTGCACATCTCCAGCCACAGTGACTCCATCACCTCTCTGGGTGCCAGCACCTCATCGCTCTTTCATGAAATGAATGTTTCCTAGTATCCAGCGAGAAACAGACCCTTCAGAGCCCCGCCACTGCGGGCACGGCGGGCACGGCGCGCCTGCAGCGCGCCCGGCCCCCGCGGTGCGCCGGAACGAGAGGAGCCGCAGTGCGCGGCGCAGCCCGGCCCCTTTTGGGCAGCGCACCGGCGGCGCCCGGCCCCATTTGGCGGCTGTGCCACCCCGGCCCGGCTGGCGCTGTCAGTCGGGCGGCTGCGTCCCAACATGGCGGCGGCGGCGCTCGGGCCGGCGGCGGGGCGCGGGGCCGCGGCGGGCGGATGGACGTACTGATGACGGTCCGGAGACTCGCCTCCATCTGTACCATGGTGAGCGGCGCGGCGAGGCCGGCCGGCGGCCTGCGGGGGCTGTGGGAGCAGCCTTCGTCCCGATGGAGGCTGCGGCGGGGAAAGGGCCCGAGGCCGGCTGCGCTGCGGGGCGAGGAGGCCCGGATCGCGGCCCGTGTCGGGGAGAGCGTGCCGGCCGGTGGGTGGCTGCGCTCCTAGCGAGAGTAGCTGAGGAAAGTGGGTGTGAGCTCTTTCCGGCTGAGTTCGCAGTGTTTCTAGCGATAAGTTGCTCAATTTAGGGTTATTGTGCCGGTTAATGGGAGCGCCGTATCGTTCTGCCGGAACGCACGTAGCAGGGTATCGTCCGTATTGCTGATGAAAACCCAGCGAGAGGGAGACTCGTAATTGCATGATTATGCAGAATTTTTAATGAGGTTTCATTGCTGCATAAGCGGAGGCCAGCGAGGGGTTCGTCTGGCGGCAGGCACGGCTGAGTCATAGCACGGGGCCAGCTCTTGTTGGTGGTACACTGCCTGGGGAGCTTAATCGCGGGAGGTTAACCACTATGAGTAGGGGTGAATGGTTCAAATTCAGCACAGGACTGGGCTGAGGGCACGCAGCTGTAGGATCTTTGGATTTTACAGTCCCATGCCTCTGTTTCTCCAGGTGGTCAAACTTGAGTTTAACATCTCATGTGATAACGGCAGTGAAGCAGGTCCTGGGCTGCAGTGTCACAAAGGCTCTGATGCAGCAATTTGCAAAGAGTGACCTCAGAGCTGTGCAAAGGCCGTAGGGCTTCTCTCTTTCTTTTAGAATCATAGGATAAGGTTGGAAAGATCACCAAGTCCAGCTCAAGATCCCCACATGCCCACTGACCATGTCCCTTGGTCACATCTCCATGGTTCCTGAGCATCTTCGGGGATGGTGATGCTGATCCACGGCTTTGATTAATTTGAGAATGAAGTGAACTGAACACTGTGTAAAGCCCACTGTTCAGGGAACCACAGTAATACTGCACACAGGTGAAATTAAGGGCATGGAAGGTGGCTGGCTGGATCATGTCTTCATGTGAAGCTCTGTCCTCCAGAGGCAGGTGTTGACTCAGTCCCGTGCAGTATTTGGGATGCATTCCTGGGATCAGCTGATTGAGCCTCAGGTTAAGATGATGACCATAAGGCATTGCATTTCCTATGAGTGCGGAGCTAAACCTGGATATAATCATTCCAGAATTTGTGATTTGTGTGTAGAGACTTTGACTATACATATTCATTTTTTACCTCATCTCCCATTTTGGTTGGGATGCTAGATGAAAGCGAAGCAGATACTTGTAGCTTATCAAAGTCTGTTTTGTAGTACTGTGTGTTTTTTTTTTTTTTTTTTTTTTTTTCCTTCTTCTAAAGAAGGTGTTTAACAGTAACATATTAATCCTATTGCAGCTTTGGGGAAGCAGCTTCTTTTGTTTCGCCTGCAGAAGTTACTGTTTCATTTCCGTATAGAAAGCCATGAACAGAGCTACTGATGCTACATACTCTCCTTTGTCCTGCAGAGAAATCTACTTCCAACATTTTGATTGAACCATTTCATCAAATGTTTCAAGCATAAGTGCTGTAGGTGCATATGCAGTCTTGGTTGAACTTACTGGCCTTCTCACCATACCTTTTCTTCAGCTAGCATGTTAAATATGAGGTTCTGGGTGCTATATTTTAAAGAGAACCTCTTTATTTCCATATACTTAAGTTGAAGTCCAGCAAGAAATGCTGTTTGCCTTGTGATGTGAATATAAAAATCGAAGCTGTCTTTACAGAATCATTTAATTACTTGACGAAGCCCCTCTGGGAAACTGCTTCCTTCAGGATTATGCTGATATGTACTGTTTGTACAGTACTTTACATGTGTTTAACAACATACACAGCTTTTTCCAGCAGTCCTACTTTCCTGCACTTCATTCTGCAGAGCTAAAGCATGGCTTTAGGACATTCACAGACCCCTTTGTTCTGCAGTCTCTCTTTAAAACTTAAATTGAATGCCTGAACTCATTACTATACAGTAATGTAGTTACAGCTTTAATTAGATCCCCCTCCCTAAAATAACTTCCAGGTTTTGTAGTGTGGATCATCTCTCTGGCGCCACCTGATTGTTGCATTTCCTGCATATGAGCACAGTCCCTCTTTCAGCACTTGCATGACATTTGTGTGGCAGCTATGGCATTGTGAAGGTTGGAAAGCCATAGGAAAATACAGGTTAATTTGAATATGGTTCATTGCTTGTTAAGATGTGAACACCACATGGCAAGATGCATCTGTGGCCAGGAGCTACCAACTGGAGCTCTGATTCTCTGTGTTGTCCCTTTGGCTTAATTTTGTTTCTTAGCACTTGTCTTTGTCATGGACACTAGGAGTTTTCATTGTCTTTTTGCAAGTGATTGCCAGATAAACTGGGAGAAAGCACAGCTGAGGTTTTTTTCCCCTTACATTCTCACCTTTTGCTTTCTGAAAAATGCAAAGTTCTTATTTCAGAGGTATATTTAAGCTGCTGTACCTGTAGTCTAGTAGCATATGTGCAGTCCTGGACAGATGCAAATCCTCTTTGGAATAACAGAGGAAGGAGGGCTGATTTTCTATGGTCCGACTGTGTCACCTGATCTGGGATAGGCTGCTGTGCCCCAGGGGTTGTGACAGTCAGCACACAGCTGGGCTTTTGAGTCAGGGGTCAGGTTGTTTTGTTGTATTGACAAAACCTTGTTGTTGTTGTTTTTAGACTGGTTAAGTAAGCCAGAACACTAGCATGAATCAAAGCATGAGGCACAGATCTGATCTGTTCCTCCTTACCTCAGACTTTTCACAAAATTAAACTGTTAACAAAAGTATTGGTGTTTCCTGGTAAGTTAATTAGAGATGCTTCCCCTCAATTCACACCTGATTGTTTGCTGAACCAGTAAGACATGCCTGATGAGGAGCTCAAACCTTGTTTACAAATTGGTGGTAGTCCTATTCTGCTTCTCTGAATAAGGACAGCATGGATGTGATTATTAACTTCAGTGTTAGAGAAGAGACGACTGAATCAGTTTAAGTTATGCATTTCCATTTGCCATCTGAATAATTATATTATTCAGCCCAAGCAGGGTTTTCATGTCACTGCTGTATAATGCTTGCTTACTGCAGTTTCACCCATATTTTTAGAAGTCTGCTTTAGCTTTATCAGAGAAAAAATATTTATGGCTGGGAAGTGGAAAGAAGGGAGGATAAAAGCAGAGCTAGCAAAGCAGACTTCTGATTCCAGCAGTGTTTCTTTATTGACTTGTTAAACAAAAGCTCATATTTGCCCTTAGCACTCAGCTTGGGAATGACCTGCTTTATTTTAGGGAAGAAAGAAGGATGTGTAACCTCTTGCAGAGCAGTTAGTAGGTCGCTTCACACAAAGTTTTCTGCCAGTGCTCTAGTTTAATGCTGTGTACAGTGGGCGATCATGGATGTGGTCTCTGGATCCTGCACTTGCAGCCAGGAGGGCACACAGCCTGTGTCTAACAGTGCATGTGGGTTGCGTGCTGGCTTCCCTTCGGTGACTTGTAGGGTGTTGTGCAGCAATCCTGAGCTACCACATAGATGAGTTTTTCTGAAGTCTGGATGCCTGTTTTCATCTTGGATTGTTTATGAACATAAAGATATCGTGCCTTTACTGTCCTTGGGAAAATGAGAGAATATAATTCTTGCATCACTGAGTATTGAGGAAACTATGGGCAGAGTATTTCTTGGTGCTAGTTACTGTAGTAGAGGACGTGTACTACAAGAGCTATTACAACTTGAAAAGTGAGGTGTAACTATCCTGGAAAAGATACTAAAATAACAGGGTGTCAGTAGATCGAGAGGCTCTTTATAGAATCTTCCTTGTTTTGTTCTTTAATCAGAATTTGGAACAAATGCTTTTAAGACATGGACTACATCTGTGTTTGTGTTTACACCAGTTAATATCATGTGCTTCCTTTTCTGTTAACAAGTAGATGGTTTTCAGGGTTTGCTCTTACAGGTGCCAGTTCAGGAGATTGCTAGTCAGGTGCCCCGTTACAAGGGGCTGTGCTGTAGATCATCATGTTTTGGTTCTTGGGTTCTACTTTACCTTCTGAGCTCTTTTGCTAGAAATCTGTGAGAGGAGCTGTGTGGAGCTCTTTGCAGGTGGGTGTGTGGCTGTGAGCACTGAGCTGAGCTCAGACACAGTGGCTAAGAAGTGGGAAATGGATTCCTTGCAGTGCCACGTTACAGAAGTCGAGGCTCTAGGCTGTAGCTTCTGTACTTCCTGCCCTGAATCCAGCATCCTTTCCTTATGCTCTTTTAACTGGTACCTACTTTATCTGTTCAAATGTAATGAGCATGAAATGACAGAATTTCACCAGTGTGTGACTTGCTGTACCTTAGTAAGTGAGGCACAGATCCTGTGGACCTTGCAAGACCAGCTCCTGATTGAATAAACATGTATGTAAAACAATTCACAAAGCACTCTGATTTATTTAAAAATGCTTTAATTAAAGCTGGGCATAAAGTTTGGAACACTTGGTAGTAGCAAGTCTGTTCTGAAACACAGCATTTTATAATTTTATGATGTTCTCCACAGCCCTGGCTGTAGCCAGCATGCTTGGTAAGTTTTGTCCCCTTCCTGCCCCCTCCAAAGCCTTTACTGTGTGCACTGTGTGCAGACTGAGAACACTCTGTAGTCTTTCAGAGTGGAGTTTGGGGAAGTGACACTTGCACCTGTCCTTTTGAGATTAGCAGTTTGCTTTGCCACGTATTAGGGACCTCAGTAAGATTGGTGTTCTGTCGTGTGATCCACGGTGCTGAAATCTCCCCCTTTCCTTTTTTGCCTTTGCTGAAGAAAAATGTCTGTGCACCCAGTGGGAACCAGTGGGTTCCAGTCCAAAGGCTGAGTTAGGCTGCTGCACAGCCCGAGCTGGTGCCTCACAGCAGGCTGCTCTGCCAGCTGGTCTGTGTACCTGTGGGAGTTCAGACATGTAACCTATGCTGCAGTGCCTTGATTACTTCATCTGAGCCAAACGATACTAATTGCAGTGGGAAAAGAATGAAAGGTTTGTATAAAAAGTGTGTAATGTTGGAATTAATTTTTTTCCACTGAGCTGAAAAAAGCAGTAAGAAATTTGTATTAGAAGAAAGGCTGTATCTTCTATAGATAATAAGTAGCAGTGTTTTAAATCAGGTGATTTTCTCTGGCTCACTGAAAGTGATCAATCTTGTGAATCTCTTGTGCCTGTTCACTTGTTTTTTTTTCCCCTTGTTTTATAGCTCTTCTTGCCAAGCAGCCGGTACAGCGTTGACCTGATTATTTTTGACAAGAGCTCTGAATAACAGCAAGGACATTGGCCCAGCACTGTGCTAATTTTGATGCTTTTCTTTACCAAAGCTGTGGCAGTGGCTGCTTCGTGCTCAGGAGATGTGCAGCATGCCTGTCAGGATAGCACAGCACTGCTTTGGTAACCTGTACCATTACTTTCTGAGCTGCAGGAAGCACATACTTACAGGTGGAGACATGAACCTTCTTAGTTCAGAATCAGAAATTTGACCTGCAACGTAGTTTGTTCTTCAGTAATAGTCCATTTATTTGCAGCTGAGTTGTGCGGAGGATTTGACTGAATTTAAAGAAATAAATAAATTCATAGTACTGGAAAGGAGAAAGCTGTAAGTTGAGGCACAAGCTGTGTGGGTGCTGGACACTTGGATTTCCTCCTCATGCTGACCACAGCTAATGTTCTGCACTGTGCTACTGTGTTTAATCACTGCCAGCTGTTGGGTGATGGCTGTAGAAGAGCTCCCAAGCTCCAGGCCTCCTTACCAGCTCTGCCTGACACCATTTGTGTCTGTGGCAGCAGAGGGATTACAGGAATACAGGGGTCCATCAGGTTTCTTTCCCTTGCATACTGCATTCAACTGGAAATAAAGACTTT